>NC_139512.1:160875061-161414271 GCF_947247035.1 Vipera ursinii
CTATCTCTGTATCTATCTTTGTATCTGAATGAAAGCCACTTAAACAATGCTTGGTACCTCCAAATGAGATATGTGACTTATCTTAACATGCACTCACAAGTTCATTGTAAATATCTTCCACGTAGTGACTACTTTACAGTTGTCATATTGGCTGGCAGTATCTCAGCCCAACACCAAAATTTCTCCAGACTTTTCAGGTGACAATGTGGAAGCTCTCCAAACAATGAAAATGACTCAACATGGTATATTTTCTATACTGAGAAGGGTATGTCATGTTGTTTTCTAAAAAGAACTCTCTGGCTACCATTTGGAAAACATGCATAAATTCCTCATCCTGTTCCTGTTTTGTCCCAGTCATATCATTAGTCTCTTATTCATCTATGTAGAAATAAGAAACCCAAGGTCCTCCATCATGGCACCTAGTTCAAAGGATCTTTGTGGGGAACAGTATCTTTGTGGGGAACCATACAATTCCATTGCAAAAGGAATGATCAGGGCAGACAGTTGCCTCACACTCTGCATAAGGAATGGAAAGATTCCCTATTCCCACTGAAGGACATCATACCTATAATGGAGTCATAGATGTACACCCTAGGTCAGGGGTGTCAAACTGCTGGCTCGCAGGCCGGATGTGTCATGCAGAAACCATGTCCAGCAAGGGGAAAAAAGTCACAGTATGTCGTGACATGTCACGTGACACAGCGAGTTTGACACCCCTGCCCTAAGTCTTGTAAAAGACAGTTGTACCTCTGCACAGCTGTGTGCTACTGGAAGAGGCCAGCCAACCACATTTGGATAAGCACTGGTTCTGACTCCTGTCTGTTTCAGGGGAGCAGACAGAACAATTTTATATATCAAGACACATATAAGTCACCCTATAAGCTATATTGAATGGCTGTTGGCTTTATCATTGTCATTTGATTACCAAAGAGAAAAACGTTGTCTCAGGGCAAAAGAGGGGGTCTTCTAACTTTTCTGGACTTGAAGCACACTTTAGTTATAGGCATTCAGCTAATTTCCTTTGCCTGTCAGCAGATGATGAATATGTGTGGCAGACATTATTTAATACCACCAGACACCGGGGAAGAAGATTTAGGTGAGTAGTGGCAGAGCTGTTCCATTTATTTTTATTACCATGCATTAAAAATTACGTTTACAGATAATTGTTTTTTTTCTGCCTCTGATAAACTGAAGCTTAAAAAACAGACAAACAAGCAGGAATTTAATAAAATGAGACCACCAGGGAGGAACTCCAAAAGTGTAAGGGGTTTTTTTTTCCTTTTAAGTACTAACAAAGTAGATTTTACTTCAAAATTTCTGATTATTTTTAACTGCAGTTTGTGGAGAGATAATCTTAAAGTAGTATGACATGAGAGGTTTCATCTGAGGGAGTTTTCACACAGATTAAGTTGCTCCTTTACAAGGGTAATTAGCTAATCAAATCATCCCTCAACACCAGGAGTTTTATAACACCTGTATAGCTGCCCACATGTTTAATAATGTTTTTCAGATGTCCATCCCTCTGGGTTTAGCCATACTGTTTTTCATCATTCTGCAATGATATAAATCTGCCCCCACTGAAAACAAATTAAGACTTTTAATGAGAGTTAGACTGAGCCTTCCCTTCATTAATTTTCAGTATTACTAAGTTTCCCAGTTATGCTTCTTAGTCCTTGTAGAGAAGTTCTGCGCTTTTCTTTTTTTTTAAGGGAATTTTTAAAAATTAAAATAGCATATAAATCGGCAAGTCTTAACAATGGGGGGGAAACCTTAAGTCTTCCAATGTACAAAATTCAACTGCAATATCTCTACACACACTGCTCAAAGAAAGCATTCAATGTGAATATGGAAAGCAACGCAATCTGATACACGTTTACTTAGAAACAAAGCCTGCTGGGTTCTACTCAAGTTATTTTTGAGTAGTATTCTGAGCCATGGTGGTACAGTAGTTAAAAGTGCAGTATTGCAGGCTAACTTTGCCCACTGCCAAGAGTTCGATCCTGACTGGCTCAAGGTTGACTCAGCCTTCCGTCCTTCCGAGGTTGGTAAAATGAGGACCTGGATTGTTAGGGGACAAAATGCTGACTCTGTAAACCGCTTAGACAGTGATGGGATTCAGCCAGTTCCCACCACTTTGGTAGCTAATTTTTCATTGCCCAGGCCCAGAATGGACTTCTGGAAGTGGCGTCCATACAGAGAACCAGTTGTTCACATATTTGAATCCCACCACTGCGCTTAGAGAGGGCTGTAAAGCACTGTGAAGCAGTATGCAAGTCTAAGTGCTTTTACTATTCTCAGAAAACTGAATGTAACATGTAACATCCGCTCTTGTCCATTCAACATCATGTTGGAACTTTGTGTGTTTCTTTTCCTTGACTAAGAAACCAAGGACAGAAAGTGAGTGAAGAAGCTGGCCAGCAAGAAGAGATGACCAACTACTGCACAGACAGCAGTTGAGAAGACATGTGCATGGTGGTACAATTGGTTTGCGGGAGTGAAACCAACACCTGTGTGAGTGGGCTTCTATGTAGAGAAGAGCTGCACCACCGGTGTATTTATACATGAGGTTCCTAGATCTAAATCCTCAGCCAGCTCTACTACATTTCAGCACTATTATCTCTTGATCCAACCTATTTCATAGAACATTCTGGCAGTAAGCGTGTGACCCAAAAAATAATGGACATCCTTAAATGCAAATATTGTACAGGGAAGCTTCACTTTGGCAAACCCTACTGAATCGGCTCAGAATAACAAAGGAGCAAATGTGCATTTGGACTTTATTCCCAAAATCTGTGGTTTTCAAAGCCTGCCCAGATTATTGATGTGGTAGATATCATACACATCATTTCACGTCAACATAAATAGAAACATCCATTTCGTAACAGTAGAAATGACATTAATTACAACAATTATATGAATTTGGATTTTATGGAAATCTTTCCCCCACTCTCACTGTTCTGTTAAATTGCTGCTTTCCTAAACCATAACATTCATACTCTGGATTCCATTGTGCAGAATTCCTGATGATTGCTAACAAATCAAGGTAGAAGATGCTGAAAGTACAGAAGGACTGCAAAATGAACTATTTATCTACCAAAGCCTCATGATGCCCAAGTCAGCCATGGTCATAGAAAGTTTAATAGCCTGTGAAGCATCCCAATGAAAATGCAGACGTACATATTTGAAGTATCAGATGCTAAGAGCATTTCTGATTGGCTAAAGTTTCCCACTCATGTGCATAAGCAAGCATACCTTTGCTTTCACAGTGCTAATCATTCCTTTGGAACCCCTTCACACATGATCAAACAAAACATTCTCCATTCCATTTTGAGACAGCACTAAAATTCACAAAAAGAAATTAGTTGATTTCTGCAATTTGTTGAAAAAACAGATTTGCTATATTACTACTACTACTACTACTACTACTACTACTACTACTATTTCTAAAGGTAAAAGTAAAGGTTTCCTTGTCCAGTTGTGTCCAACTCTAGGGCATGGTGCTCATCTCTGTTTCTTGTCCAAGGGAGCCAGCTTTAACCAAAGACATTTTCTGTGGTCATGTGGCCAGCATGGCTATATGCCAGAGGCACATGGAGCACTGTTACCTTCCCACCAAAGTGGTACCTATCTACTTGCATTTGCATGCTTTCGAATTGCTAGGTAGGCAGGATCTGAGGCAAGGAACAGGAGTTCACCCCATTGCATGGTGTTCAGGTCTCAACTGATAAACTCTCTGTCTTTAAACACCGAGCCATTGCACCCCATACTGCTACTTCTACTACAGGGCAATTAGAGTTAGGGTTAGAGTCAGTTATATGCAGCAAACATATCCTTTCTAAGAACTCTTCTGGCAAATACTTTTCACACTGTATAAGAAACTTAGACAAAAGAGCTCTGGAGATGAGAAGAAACATCTATGGCTTGAATCACTGGGGCAGAAGATTTTCCACATGTGCACCTGCTCCCTTTTTCTCTGAGAACAAATTCTTGTACATTAACTTTCCGCTTATGTTCTAAAGCAAGATGTGTTTGTATATGTGTGTACTTGAGCACACATGTATCTGTAAAAGCAAATGCATGTTTTTCTCTGGGTGTTTCCTGCTGAAACTGAAAATATGTCTATGACTCTATGGCTCCTCCCTGAGTAATGTTTATTGTGTAAACATCTTGCCTTATTCAGGGCCAGTATAAGACAATAAATATGTTAGCCTTACAAACACATTAGAACCCATCTAATTCACATTCCACAAATCAATAAACAAATTAAAATACAGATACACTTTGATAATTTGCAACTTTTCAAATTTCACAGTGTAGTTTCCCAGTTGAGCATGTGGAAGAATGGACACAGAAACACATGCAGGTACTGTGTTTTCCTGAAAATAAGACTGGATCTTATTATTTTTTTCCTCCAAAACAGGCACCAGGTCTTATTTTCGGGGTAGGCCTTACCTCACCGCCGCCACCAACAGCCCGACCCAGCCAGTCCAGTTCTTCTAGGGCTGAAGTTCTGCAGCTGTATTCAGGTCTGCATTTTGCAGTCAGGCCTTTCCAGAAGGCCTAAGCAGCTGAGTACCAAGCTATGGATTCAATCCATAGCTTGGTGCTCGGCTGCTGAAGTCTTGCACAGCCGAGCTATGGACTGAATCCATATCTTGGTTCTTGGCTGCACAAGCCTTCCGGAAAGCCCTGTAATTGAGAAATGCAGGCCTGGCTGCAGAAGAGGTCTCAGAAGAAGACGTGGGCCAGCAAGGAGAGACCTGGCTGCAAGGTAAGTGGGTGTGGGGTAGGTGAGGCAGGTCCACCCCCTTACCCCCTGCCCTAGCTTGATTTTTAGGTGTGTGCCTTGCCCCAAAACTAGGGCTTATTTTGGGGATAGGACTTATATTAGCCCCACCCCAAAAAATCAAGTTAGGGCTTGTTATTGGTGTAGGCCTTACTTTCAGGGAAACACAGTAGCTCTTGACTTATGACCCCAACTTGGATTCTGTTGTTAATTGATGTGGTTGTTAAGTGATTTGCACTTGATTTTATGGCCTTTTTGCCATGGTTGTTAAGCAAATCAATGCAGCTAAGTGAATCACATGGTCATTAAATGGATCTGGCTTCCCCATTGACTTTGCTTGTCAGAAGCCAGCTGGGAAGGTCGCAAATGGTGATCACGTGACCAGTGGATGCTGCAACTGTCATACATACATGCCAGCTGCCAGGCACCTGAATTTTGATCATGTGACCATGAGGATGCTGTGATGGTTGCAAGTGCGAAGACGTTATATTAACAAAGAGGCTACACAAATGAATATAATTAATATTAAAATGCAATGCTTGTAAAAAAAAATCACCCTATACTGCCAGGAAAAGTGAGAGCTGCTAGAATGTGCCTATTAAAATGATTAAATCTGAAGAAATATAAACAGAAACGCATGCCAACATTTCTGTGATTCTTCCGACTTAAAAAAAAATCACATTGTAATATTAAGGAAATCAGGAATCAAAGAAAAACGAACTTGATAGAGTCTTCCATTTGTCTATTTGAAGTTTTCCTGTAATAGTTCACCACACTTTTTTTTTAACAGAAAATCCATCCAGGGAAGAAAGACAGAATCGTTGCATAACATCTTTTGACTGGTAGTGCTGGCAGCCATCTGTCTCAAAGCAACAATTGTGTGGGAGGCTGTGCATTTAGGTGTGACAGAAAGAAATAAGAAAGGAGATGGAAAACGAAAGAGTGCCAGTGAAAAATGCACTTGCTTGCACAGCTATTTCCTATCAAAACATTTGATTTGCCGCAACATGCGGAACACAATGTTTTCAGGGAGTGAATATAGATGACAAGCAATTACAGAGTGTAAAAGTTTGCATTTCTGTCTAGGCAATTACAATTGGCAAATTAATCATAAGGCAAATACACTTCTATAGCTCTTTTTGCTATTTGGAAAAATGAGTTTTTTAATGGTTGTTATTGGACTGAACTTTTCTATGTGTGTATCATTCTTCCTAATTTTTTATTGTTACAATAAAGATCACAACAAAAATATATAAATCCAAAATAGAAATGAATTTAATTAAAAAGAAAAAAATCAAAAGCAATAGTTTAGGTATACTCACAATAAATTCATAAAAGCAACTCAGGTTTCAATAAATTGAAAGTTGACCAATACGTTTCCAATGTTATATTGTAATTTCATTCTATTATAAAGAATAAGTTCAATGGCAAAAGTATTTTTATTTTATTTTATTGGTTTAATGAGTTTGGTTGTTGTTTTCTATTGTGCATTGCTGTCATGTATGGAAAAACGTATTAAGCATAGCAGCTTTAAACACAAAGCAGAAAGGGAAGTAGAAAGAGAATAAGTAATTTAAAATCCTTTTGGACAGAGAAGCAGTTCACAAATTTTTTCAAGAAATACATATAGAGCACAGCTAAACAGTCTGAAACTGCACACACACCCCAATCTTAAAGTAACAGAAAAGTTGGCTGGCATATTGGCTACTTTGATTGCCTCTATTTTGTTTCAGCTATAAGGCCAGTGAATGGTGCTGTCCTTCCTGTTTCCCCCTTTTTAATAATAACTGTATTAAAAATTACAATTACAATAACAAAGATAAAAGCTAATACAAACTAAAAAAAGAACAAAAATTAAAAAGTGCAGAAAAGAAACAGAAAGAATAGAAAAGAAAGAAAAATAAGACTATGGTAAAAATATAATGAAATGATTTCCCCCTTCATCATAAGTATAAACAATTTTAGACTTTCTCTTAAAATACAAATAATCTCCTTTCCCCATATCCCATCTCTTATCTATAAATAAATTTTTAAAGTCTCATTCAGTCCTGATCAACAAAAGTCCATCAAGGTTTACCAGAGATAAAAATAAATATATTTTAACCTTGATCAAATAAACCTACTTTAGATTCCTTCCTTTTACTTTTAACACTCCGGATATTTAGTCTCTTCAAATGTCCTAAAACTTTTATTTCTTTTCATTTTTTTTGTACAGAAAAATCTTCAAAGCTTTAGCAAGCTTCTTTTTTAAATCCAATATACGAAAATTATCCAAGTCATTCTTTTGGCTTATTATTGTTATTTGTATACCCCTTTTAATTATTAAGATATCAGCCAGTTCCTTTTGTGTGTCCATATTATTTCTGTGGCCTGCCATTTTTAAATCCACTTTCAGTCTCAATTTTGTCAGTAAAATTGTTCCTCTTTCATGACTATTTTAAAGAACTATTTATAGAAGCAGACACTCTTAAAAATTAATTTCTGGGTCCATTGTTCCAAAATACCCTTCAATGTGTCCAATGTGAAATTATTTTGCTTCATTTTGTATTAGTACTTTAGGTGCTTCTTCTCCTTTAATTGTAATTTTTAGTTCCTTCTGGTTTCCTCTACTGTCCAACATTCAAATTCTCATCCTACCATTCCCCCCCCCCCCGCACACACACACACACAAACACCCAATCTGGACCCTTAGTCCATTTGTAACTTTCCATGATCAAAGTCCTCTTCACCTTTTTGGTGTTTATTCCAAGAAAAAAAGTCTTTAAACTTGTATTTAAAACTTTTTTTTGCTAATGATTGAAAGAAATTCACCCAGTGCTATAAAACCTATCAATCCAAAGGTTCCTAACCCTCAAAATAATTAACCATCAATTTCCAAAAGAGATTAGATAAGGAAGTATGCACGCCCAGTGTCCTTTTGAAGGCACCAAGCATAGTTCATGCAAAATGGTTATTTTCTCAACTTTAAACCTGCTGGAGACCTCAAGCTCTTGTCTAGTCCAGAAAGAAAATACTGAACAAGTGTTCTACTTGCTGGCTCTCCATTCCAGTCTACTGACGACTGTCTGTTCACTAGATAGCTCCATTTTCAGCAGCACCATCTTCAGTTTGCCACGTCTTCCCTGGATGTGGCAAAAGTGATTTATTTTAAGTCTGAAACAATAGTTAAAAGCAAAAGCTGCTTTTAGCTACCCTCTGGGCTTGATAAATCCAAAGATCTTCAAATAAATACATTCCAAATCGCCATTTATAATTTAGCAATACATCAATATCTTTAAATCTCTTTCCAAAATATGTACTGTTATTGTCACACTACTATGAATATTCAATCAAATGAAACTACAGTAGAACAGACATGTGTGTCAAAGATTGCTCACATTAGCATAAAAGTAAGTGCTAATCCAAGACTTCCTAAACATCCCCTGAATGAAGATGAACCTTTTGATGAATTAATATGAAGATAAAAATAAGAAACACATTTTACATTTAAAAGGACCACTGATTTTAAAAGGAAGGGTATTCTGATTTTTTAATTCTAACGTTCTTGCAAATCTCTGTATGTATCTTACTAATATATTTCACCTGTAGAAACACATTTTTCTAAGTTTAGAATTTTCAAAACATTTTCTAATAATGCAAATAATTTATGGGTTTCAGAAGCCATTAATTCATCTGGTCCAAGATTGTGAAATCAAAGATGCTTTAGACAGATATGATTCCATTCAGCAGTTTTAGACAACCCAAATTCTTCTTGCAATACATCAAATTCTTTGACAGACAAATGCATGACAATAAACAGAGAGTATTATTCCCACTTTCTACACAAATACTTCTCCCCCTAGAAAAAGCCTATATGAATTTTCAAGTTAGGACTATTCCAAAGTATTAATTGTTTGTATGAACAAGCATTCTATCTGTTTTGCACTACTCCACAAAAACAATTTTTAAGATGGTGATAGGTAAAACCATGTTAAAACTTTATTTTTGTAGGGGTTTTTTTTACAAGACATTAAGTGCCTGATCAGAAGCAGTTTGTGGTTGCTATGGATCTTGATATTTTGTAGTAAGAATTTGGTTAGAACTACTAAATGAATTCTACTAAATTCAACTAAAATAACTTTTGACCTTACAGTTTCATTTGATGAAACTTCTGAATCCCTAAATTATTTGTACATTTCAAGTTATGGTCATAATGATTGAGAGAAACCATTTGGATTTCCAGAATAACAAAGTCAAAATATACATTTTGAAAATCAGAAAAACTAAAGTCCCTATCTTTAAGTGGAACTATATTTTAATTTTTTAAAAAACATGTGGATCTACAAGCAACCTCCAAAATTTACTCAATATTTTATCAATCCTTTAAGATAATCCCTCTTTAACAATACGTAGTATTTCCCATAATACCTATTGTTACATTTTCAGTCTGTTTATATTAACATTAATCTGAGTTAAACAGCTTAAAATAATTCCATCAACACATGAATTAATTTACCCAAGAATAATTATCTCAACCCATATAAAGAACCCCAACAGCAAACAAAACAAAAAGCAAACCCAGTTTTAATAAAATTTCATACATACATTAGGTCCAATTAAAACTATATTGGACTCATTCCAGTTAATTGAATAAGTTGAAATATTATCAGACAGTTCTGTAATGTTCATATATTATTGCACAGAATTTTGATAATTACCAAGATCCAAAATTTTATCTGCTTATAATAATTTGTTATACAGCCATTTTAATACCCAAAATATCTTTCCATCGCTAATAAAATAGGCTAATACTTCCAACATCAAATTAAATAAAAGAAGAGATAAAGGATATTCCTGTCAATTTTCAAAAAATAATGACAACAGATGGAGATATAATTCCATTCCTAGCTGACTGATTAAAATACCACATTTAGTAAAACTGATGAAAGCATAAGAGAATCCATTTTTCACCACACATGTTCCAGAAATTTAACCAGCATATTATAAAATTAAACTTAATCAATCCCATTGATTTAAATTCCAAAACTCAATCCATTTATATTTGGCTGGCCCCAGTGAACTCAATGGAAGTCATTTGGCAACATAGCTTTCAGATTAGTCCCTTCAGCATGTGTCTTCTCTCAGACTCCTTATTTCATTTTACAGCAGTCTGGAAAGTGAAATTAAATTGCTTGCCAAATCTTCTAGCTGCATGAAACATCGCCACCACGTTTGTTAACATTTTTGTGGCTTCACAAAACTTGGCTCACCAAACCTTGAAAGTTAAGCCAAAATTTAGTGGTGTTTCTCCATGACTAGAAGCACCAGACAATTAGGAACATTGACAAATTACACAACACCACACATTTTACTTTCTTTAGAGCAGGGATGAGCAACCTGCAGACCAAGACCCCCATGGAACTTTGGTTAACTCTTAGAAGTCCTTTTCAAACAATTACTTCAGATCCATTCTTGTGCAAGAAAAGTCTGCCCACAGAGGACTAGGAGGCAAAAAAGAGACATAAGGAGATAAATGAGCTAGCTGATCTTGCTCCCACAGGTTTCTGTTCTAACCAAAACAAACATGTGAATGCCCAAAATAACTATTCCTTGTTTCCAGAAATAATAGAAGCATGGAGCGATTCCTACTTTCAAGGAAGATACAAGTTGATCTTCATTGGAAAGTATTTTTAGCCAGCAGTTGTGAAGCTATATGTGATAATGTCCAAATCCTCTCCAGATCTCTAATAGGGAGCTACATTTTGCTGAGCCCATAGGAATGGAGTGTGGCAAACAATTCAGTTCCTAGTTGCTGGGACTGCAAAGGCAATCAGGGAGAAATGTATTTTCAGCCTTCCAAGATTCTGTTAATTTGAAAGTAGTAATACTTCTGGGTGTGCTTGCTTGCTTGCTTGCGTATATATGTAATGGTATGTATGTATGTATGTATGTATGTATGTATGTATGTATTTCTATTTCATATTTCTAGACTGCCTTTCTCCTTGAAGGAGGGGCTCTGGGCAGTTTCTTCTTGCCTGGACTACCTAGCAAAGCTGACTGTATCTGGATTAATTATTCTCACTGTCAGAGAATTTCTCCTTAGTTGTAGGTTGGTTCTCTCCTTGATTAATTTAATTTAATTTAATTTATTAATATTTCTATACCGCCCTTCTCCCAGAGGACTCAGGGCGGTGTACAGGGCAAGAATAAAACACAGAAATTTACAAAAACTAAAAGATAATTAAATACATGCCCGATTAAAATACAATTGATACATAGTAAAAACCCCAATAAAAATGATAAAAAACCCCACCAATCCCCCCTCAGGCCAGGCCGGCTTGCTCGAACAAGTATGTTTTCAGATCGCGGCGAAAGGAGCGCAGATCGGGCGCCGTCCGGAGCTCAACCGGTAACTGGTTCCATAGCTCCGGGGCGCCCACAGAGAAGGATCTCCCCCTGGGGGCCACCAGTTGGCATTCTCTGACCGGTGGCACCCTGAGGAGGCCCTCTCTGTGGGAACGCACAGGGCGCAGGGAGCTTGATGCCGGCAGCAGATGTTCCCTGAGGTACTCCGGCCCCATGCCATGGAGGGCTTTGAACACCATTACTAGCACCTTGAATCTCACCCGGAAGACAACTGGCAACCAATGCAGGTCACGGAGCAGAGGTGTCACATGGGAGTATCGGGAGACTCCCAACACAACTCTCGCGGCTGCATTCTGTACCAGTTGGAGCCTCCGGGTGGTCCTCAAGGGAAGCCCCATGTAGAGAGCATTGCAGTAGTCTAGACGAGAGGTCACGAGCGCGTGAGTGACCGTGCATAAATCATCCCGGCTTAGATAGGGCCGCAACTGGCGCACCAGGTGAACCTGGGTGAAAGCCCCCCTAGTCACAGCCACCATGTGATCTTCCAAGGTAAGCCGCGAATCTAGGAGGACTCCCAAGTTGCGAGCCCTATCTACGGGGGGTAATAATTCACCCCCCATAGAAAGAGATGGAATATCCGAATAGACCCGGGATGAAGGTATGCAAAGCCACTCGGTCTTGTCGGGGTTGAGTTGAAGTCTGTTCCTCCCCATCCAGACCCGAACCGCCTCCAGGCAACGGGACATCACGTTGAGGGCATCACTGGGGTGGTTTGGGGTAGAAAGAAAAAGCTGGGTATCATCAGTGTACTGATGATACCCAACTCCAAAGCCACGAATGATCTCACCCAGCGATTTCATATAGATGTTGAACAGGAGAGGTGAGAGGACCGACCCCTGAGGAACTCCACAAACGAGAGACCTCGCGGTCGACCTCTGCCCTCCTGTCAACACCGACTGCGAGCGTCCCTGGAGATAGGATGAGAACCACTGTAAAACCGTGCCTCCCACTCCCAATCCCCTGAGACGCCGCAGCAGGATACCATGGTCAATGGTATCGAAAGCCGCTGAGAGGTCTAATAGGACCAGGACAGAGGAATGCCCCCTGTCCCGAGCCCTCCAGAGATCATTCACCAGCGCGACCAATGCCGTCTCCGTGCTGTGCCCGGGCCTGAAACCCGATTGGTATGGGTCTAGATAATCCGCTTCATCCAGGACCAAAGGGAGCTGATGCGCCACCACACTCTCAACAACCTTCGCAAGAAAGCGAAGGTTGGAGACCGGACGAAAGTTGTTCAATACAGCTGGGTCCAAGGCAGGCTTCTTGAGGAGGGGCCTCACCACCGCCTCTTTCAAGACGGCAGGGAAGCTGCCCTCACTCAAAGAAGCTGATATAACTGCCTGGAACCAGCTGCGTGTCCTCTCCCGGGCTGCATAAACCAGCCAGGAAGGGCACGGGTCCAATAAACATGTGGTGGAGCTCAGTCTCCCCATAATCCTGTCCACTTCCTCCTGAGTTACAGAATCAAACTCCTCCCAAGTGATATCGACAAGACCACCCGCGTCCTGATCGCCAGACTCTGCCCAGTCAGAGTCCAGACCGGTCCGAATCCGAGTGATTTTGTCCGACAGATAATTGTTAAACTCCTCGGCACGACCCTGCAAGGGTTCCTCCCTCACCTCCTAATTAAGGAGGGAGCGAGTCACCCTAAACAGAGCGGCCGGGCGATTATCTGCGGACGCGACAAGGGTAGCGAAGTGATTAGACCTCGCCATCCTTATCGCAGCGAGATAAGACCTAATATGGGTTCTTAGTCACAATCGGTCGGATTCGGATCGGCTGGACCTCCAACCGCTCTCTAGGCCCCGTCTCCGGCGCTTCATCTCCCGGAGCTCCGCGGAGAACCATGGAGCTCGACGGGATCTGCATCGGTCAGGGGCCGCAAGGGTACAACTCGGTCAAGAGCCTCAGTGGCTGCCCTTTCCCAAGCTTCCACTAAGGCATCTGCCGAGCTGTGAGTGGGGGAGGCAGGTGGGGACCCCAGCGCTGCCTGGATTAGTTTCCATCCATTGCTTCTTGTTCTGCCTTTAGGTGCTTTGGGGAATAGCTTGACTCCCTTTTCTTTGTGGCAGCCCCTGAGATACTGGAACACTGCTATCATGTCCCCCCTCGTCCTTCTCTTCATTAAACTAGACGTACCCAATTCCATAAACTGTTCCTTATATGTTTTAGCCTTCAGTCCCCTAATCATCTTTGTTGTTCTTCTCTGCACTCTTTCTAGAGTCTCAACATCTTTTTTATATTGTGGCGGTCAAACCTGCATGCGATATTCCAAGTGTGATATGGAACCAGGCTCTGTTGTGATTCAGCGTCAGCCTGTGGTTCCAGCAGATGGGTCTGATGATTCTGAAGAGGAGGAGGAGGAGCAGTTTGGAGAGCCTTTGGTGTCAGAGGGAGGTTCTGATGCACTGCAGGACTCTCAGCCTGGCCCCTCCCATCTTTTTCCTCATCAGACTCAGCCATGTGAGCACGAGGTATTGGAAGAAGACGATCCACAGCTGGCTCTGTTCAGGGACACTAGGAGCAGGAGGCAATCTAGCAGAGCAGAACAGAGGAAGGCAATGAGGCAACTCTGGAGAAGGCAATGAGAAGCCACGCCTTGGGACTGCTGATAAAAGGGGAAGGTGTGGGAGGTGCTGGTTGCTGAAGGCAACTGTTTGAAGATCTTCTGCTAGAGTCCTGGTCTGTTAATTCCTGTTTAACTCTTGTCTGAACTTTTGGTTTAACTCTTGTTTGAACTTTTGATTTCTTTGTCAGTAAATTTGGCTGGTTTTTTTCCAGCCTGTTGACTATAAAAAGGGGTTGTCCCTGACATTCAAACAGGGCTGGTTGTAGGCTGGAACAGAACAGTTTGCCTTCAGCCTCCCACCCCTTATTATTATGGAGCAGCTATGTGCTGAGAATGCCCAGCTCACCTAGCAACTCACTTTGTTGGCACCTCAGGTGGCTCAATTACAAGCACAGGTCCATGCTGCACCACCACCACCACCACCACCATCACCACCACCCAGGAGAAAATGCCAAGTTGCGATGCTGGATAAATTTAATGGCAATCCAGATATGTTTCCTGCTTTCCTGGAACAATGTAAGCTATTTATCAGTGTGAGAGCAGCTGATTTCCCCACTGACCGGGATAAGGTGGGGTTTGTGTTAAGCCTTCTCTCTGGTGATGCAGCTCATTGGGGCACACCTCTGCTGGCCCAACCTAGTCCATTGTTGGACAACTTTGTGGGGTTTTGTAATCATATGTGTCTGATGTATGAGGACCCCATAAAGACGCAGACTGCTACCCGACGCCTGAAAGCTCTGAGGCAAGGTCAACGCCCCCTACAGGGCTATATCAGCAATTTTCGGCTGCTTAGCCAGGATTCAGCCTGGAATGAGGCTGCGCTCATGGACGCTTTCCAGGATGGATTGTCGGAGGAGATGTTGGATGAGCTGGCCTGTGTTGATATTCCCTCAGACCTCAATGGGCTGATCCATCTTTGTCTGCGGATCGACGCTTGGCTGCAGCAGCGAAGGAGTCGCCGTGCCATCCCAGAGACCACTGCGGCCCCTATTGTGTGTGAGACCCCAGTTCAGAGGGAGGGGCCAATGGAGCTAGGTGTTGCCAGGCCTCATCTATTGGTTGCAGAAATGAACAGGCAACGTTCAGGGTGGTTGTGTTTTTACTGTGGAGACCCTGGGCATTTGGCTGCCTTCTGCCCAAAGAAGCGATGATGGGCATCAGTGACCGAGTCTGCCCCGAGAAAGCCCCATACTCCTCTGTCGGGAAACGCCCCGAGCTCAATCTAAAAAGTGTGTTAGTTTGGGCATCCCACAACACTGAGCGATGTCTTTCCAATGCTGCTTGTGGACCTCCACGGCATCTGATATCAGAGGGATGTCTGATCCTCCCCGGAAAGCCAAAGGGGATTCCAGTTCATGCCTTAATTGACTCTGGGGCCACCACAAATTTTATGGACTCAGCATTTGTGGCCAAATGGGCTGTTCCCCAGTGCCCGGTGAAACCGCCCATGTTAGTGGAGACTATCGATGGTCGAGTGCTCCTGTCTGGGCTGATTAAGGCCACCACACAACTGTTATGTATGGCCATCAGTTCCCATGAGGAGGCCATACAGTTCTATATCACCTGAGATCTGCATTTCCCCGTGGTTTTGGGACTGGTGTGGCTCCGGGTGCATGACCCACAGATCTATTGGTCACAGAACTTGGTCACCTTCCCAAGCTTACAGTGCGTGGACCACACCCGCCATATCTGTGCCGGCCAGGTGGAGGGTTCCCAAGGGGTTTCCTTGCCTTCCAAACTGACTGAATTTGCTGATGTGTTCAGCGAGATGGAGGTGGCTCAATTACCCCCGCACAGGCCCTATGACTGCCCCATTGATTTAGTCCCTGATGTGCCTCTCCCAGTGGGGCGTTTGTACTCCATGTCGGACCCCGAGTTGGCTGCATTGTGGGACTTTCTGGATAAGAATTTGGCTCGGGTTTCATCTGGCCCTCGTCCTCGCCAGTGTCTGCACCCGTGCTCTTTGTCAAAAAGAAGTCCTGCAAATTGCTGCTTTGCTGTAATTATAGAAAATTAAACGCCATCACGATGTGCAATCGTTACCCACTGCCCCTTATCCCCGAACTCTTGAACTGACTCCGGGAGGCAAAGATCTTCATGAAACTGGACTTGCATGGAGCTTACAACCTTGTCAGAGTTCAGTTGGGTGATGAGTGGAAGACGGCATTTGGTACTCGATACGGACACTTTGAATACACAGTGATGCCGTTTGGCCTGACCAATGCCCCTGCTGTGTTCCAGCATTTCATGAACAATATTTTCCGAGATTTGTTAGATCAGTTTGTCGTAATCTACTTGGACGACATCCTGATCTACTCCCCATCGTGAGAGGTGCACCATCAACATCTCCATCAGATCCTGCAGCAACTCTGAGAACATCGGCTGTATGCCAAATTGGAGAAGTGCCAGTTCTACTGGGTGACCATCGATTTTCTGGGTCACCGCATTTATCCTGAGGACATCGCCATGGAGCCGAGTAAGGTTGAGTCTTTGCAGACTTGGCAACCCCCACGTCGTGTGAAGGATTTTCAGCGACTTCTTGGGTTTGCCAACTATTATCGAGCTTTCATCCCTGGGTTTGCTACCCTGACAGCTCCCTCACTCAGCTGCTGCAGAAGACTTGGTTTCAGTGGGACGCTGAATTTGGTTGGGTTTTTTCCAGCCTGTTGACTATAAAAGGGGGTTGTCCCTGACATTCAAACAGGGCTGGTCATAGGCTGGAACAGAACAAACTCCAGCTAACCAAAAGGGTTTGTTTTTCTTCTTCTCAGTTTTCTGTAAGAAGATGGATGAAAGGTGTATGACAAGCCCACTTGGTTGCAGCTTTCTGTTTATTGCCCATTATTGCTCTTGATTCTGATACAACCTTTGGGATTCCTTTGGTGACTCTTTCCATGCCATGTGCATCAAAGAGTTGGCTATGTACAAAATACATGCAGCTAGCCAAGCCATCCAGCACACAAAGGGAACCATATTTGGTCAATTCTGATTGCTCCCTTCCTCTCTCCTTTCCCTTTGCACCAAATTCTAAAATTATAATGGCCAGGAGCAGCTGGAGAGGTTGCCAATTGCCTCCCTAACACTAACAGACTGTCAGTAGACAACACATCTTCTAAATTTGTTTTTAATTTAGAAGCAGAATAGATCAGGGAAAATCTAGGGAGGATACTCCAGCTGTTAACACTAGCAGCTTTGTGAAGCCAACAATAGACATAAAGCAGACATTAGGAAACACTTATAACAAAAAAACCAAAACTTGTAGCTTCTAATGATTTAACAGGAGAGATTTCTGGCTTGGAGTGAACCCTGGAATATTTCTGTAGAGCAAAGATAAATGATAGCGTACTACTGTTAATTTTCGACCATAATGTCCAAAATGCTGTTTCAAAAATACATGCAGTATTTCTACTTTATTTTGTCAGGTACTTTTTTTTTGTCATAACAACTTTTCAACACTACGTTTCACCTTGTCTATTTTGCCTGCCAAAAGTAATAGGCCTTGTTTTATTATGCCCATAAATTGATTCAACAAACTTATTCTGTTTCTTGAACTTAACAAGAAATTCTGCACTTGTTAAAGGTAACTCATTATCTATACCAGAATCAAAACTTTTCACATTTTAGAGTTAGAACAAATACAGTATGTTTCACAATTACTGGTTTCTAACTATCCTGCATTTATATTAGATGCTCATGTTGAGCACCAAAAAGCCCCTTTTTGGTGTAATTCCTAGAATGTACAACATACCTTTGCATAAGCTTGTCATGGAAGCAATGCAACACGTATATTTCAGAGCTATAAATATTTATTCAGAGCTGCAAATATTTAGAGGAATCTAAAACGATGGAAGTCCAAGCCATTTTTTTTTTGTTAAAAAAAGGAGAATGCTGTTTTCAGTTGTACTGCCCAGAGCAGAAGACCATTTTAGGAGCAAGAAACGTTTTTATGGCACAATAGAGCAAAATGGAGTCATGGCTTTCATGCTGCAATGAAGAAGATTCAGGCAGGAAGATGGAGAGAGATGCCTGCTCACCATATACCGTAATAACTTCACTATCCAGACTCATGTGGCATATTGGATATACCCCAACTTAAAACAAAACAAAAATACCAAAGTCCCCACTCTGCTGATATTCATAGGAGTAAAGATGTGGCTTCATTCCATCGGGTCTGTCATGCTTGCTGTCTTTTGTGAGTTGTTGCTTTTATTGTAAATTCTTTCATGGTTGCGAGCCACCCAGTCGTTGAGAGTTGGGTGGCATGCAAGTTATGCTGATTATGTTATTACATTACATTATATTACATATTATAGATTCTTCAAGGCATTACTTCTAACATGCTTCCACTGCATACCAGGCCACCCTAAAAGGGAAAGCAAAAAAAACTAGAAGAAATCGAAATTAGAATACAAGTTATGGCTTATCCATTTATGTACCATTTGTCATGCATGAGCAGAGTAAGTCTACTCAATTCTATGCCTGTCATGCGCCCAATCAGACAACATGTGAGTTTGCCCTGTTTCACCTGTTCAGTTTACTAGCAGCTGCCCTTTCCCCATCACCACTTACATCATCACCAGCTTTCTTCTAAAGTGGGGGCTACATGTACAAGGAAACAGCCAGGGAAGAAAATCATAAATGCTAAACCTTGCTTCAGCAGTGTGCCAAACGTACATAAATCAAGCTTTTCTTTTTCCAAAAGACTAAGCTTATTTTATTTTCTTTTTTCTTTTTTTTAAATTCTTGTATTTTTATTGTTGTATCTTTGGGGTTTTATAATTGTAGCATATCAATTGTTTTAAAATCGGGCAATTATTTAATTTCCTTTTAATATTTGTTACTTTGTATTTTATTCTTGCCCTGTGAACCGCCCTGAGTCCTCAGGGAGAAGGGCGGTATAGAAATATTATTAAATTAAATTAAATCTTTTCTTAACCCTTAAAATATGTTTTAAAGGAAGTTGAAATGAGGGAAGAAGAAAAACCTTGGCATTTGTGGCAGCAGTTAAAAACATTTAAAATTGTGAGAGTCCAGTATATGCAATTGAACCATTTTAACCTGTCACGCCAGTGTTCTAGTTATCCAGGTATATTGCAGTACCATCAGTGTGGTTTAAATAGTTTTAGGAATAGTTATAAAAACAGATCACAATATCTGTATTGCTTTCTTCCTTTTCCTATAACACCCAAGCCATTGTTTATCTCTAAGCAATTAAGGATCTCACTCTGTTTTGGGTGGATGAAAATTTCTTTCAGTTCCTTTCGAAGGATTATCAAATGGTTCAAACTACTTTATAAATGACCTTGAAATTAATAATATTTAAATGGGGGGGAGGAGGAAAAAAATTCGTCCCTAATTTTCTTGCACCCAAATATAATAAACTTATTTCTATTTCGTACATTTTGACACATTATTTTTATTTGAGTAAACCTGCCAAGTTACTTCTGGCATAGTTCATGATTAAGTGTAACTAAATTAATACTGTACAAACTAGTCATTTCATCCCACACTTGATAATATTTCCTAATGTCACACTCAAGAACTTTAAGAGTAAAATATATGGTCCCTCTCTAAATGTGTGTGTGGAGTGTTTGAAATTTTTATAATTTATTATCCAGTACATCTGCTATAAATTTTAAAAATAAATATTAATAAATAAAACTATTTTGTCCAATTACAAGCTCAGAATTTATTCCCTATCCAGCGCTTGATTTTCCGGCATTACCTTCCATTTTTGTCTAATACTGTATCCTGTCAAATTTCTGAGCCAATTCCTCCTTTAAAATTCTAAAGCTGGTTTTAAATGTGCAACTATATCCCAGTTATCATTCCTTAAACCAGACATGTCAAACACAAGGCCCGGGGGCCGGATCCGGCCCGCGAAGTGGTTTCATGTGGCCCGCAAAGCCATCCTGGAAACAGTGAGGGAATGGCCCCCACTGCCTTGGCACTTGCCCCGGTCCCATCTCCTTCTGCCAGAGACCCTCAGATCTGTCCCACTCCTGCCCAGGGCCCCATAGGCACCCTTGATGCAAATGATGTCGAGCTGGCCACACCCACCCAGTAGGCCATACGCACTCTAGCCACGCCCACCCAGTAGGCCACGCCCACCCTGGCCATACCCACCCGGCCCCCTGAGGACAACTGCAATGCTGATGCGGCCCTCAATGAAATTGAGTTTGGCACCCCTGCCTTAAACTGTTTCCTGATCCGTTTGCATATGTGAGCCTTGAAAATCCATGGTTTCCAGATGAGAAAATCAGTATCAGCAAATTCTGAGATCTTACTGATGCACTGTTAGTACTAAAGACAATATGGACATCTTTGGTTGATCATATAATTTGTCAGGTATTTTCCACTAGCAATTAGACTAGGATGAAATCCCTGATCAGACACAATAAAATATTAAAGGTCAGTTCATAGATCCCTTTTTCTCCCCAGTATCACCAGCAGTAAAGTAAATATTTTCAAGTAATTTGGCTTGAGGGACTACGACAACAAAAATATAAACATTTAAAATATTCAAAACTTCCCAAAATGAAAATGTGTGTGTTTTGAAGTGCCAGGCTGTCTATCAATAATGTATTTATAGGCTTTCACAATGTGACTTTGGCAGTCTACCTCTTATTATAAACAAGAACCCAAATGACATATGTAAAAGAAATACTATACTTTTATTTGAAAAATTGATCTGATTCAGAGCAGCATAGTCCTAGATCCTCCCTACTCAGCATCAGCTGTATTTACAGTATAAAAGCATCTATCTTTACAATTCATCTGTTTATCAATAGCTTCACAGACCTTGATAGTAAAAAAGTGGGCTAAGCCTCAGGAACTTTGGGCAATACTCAAGGCAATACTCAAGGCAATACTCAAGCCTTGGTGGAGCAGTGGGCTAATGCCTCCTTAAGTAACACCAGCTGCCTGCAATTAGTGCAGGTTCGCATCCCACCAGGCTCAAGGTTGACTCAGCCTTCCATGCTTCCGAGGTAGGTAAAATGAGGATCCAGATTGTTGGGGGCAATTAAGCTGACTTTGTAATAATGCCGCTTGGGGGGTGTATGAAAGCCCTATTAAGCAGGCATATACATAGAATGAAGGCTACTGCTAAGCTTGTAAGCCGCCCTGAGTCTTCAGAGAAGGGCGGGATATAAATGGAATTTAAAAAAAATATATACAGCCATACAATGACCGATAAGGCCTGTGGCAAGTGTAGCATGAGAAAAAGGAAGAAGACCAAGGAAGCACCACTTTGCAATGACGTAAGAACTGATCAAAACTTGTGCCAAGGAGGGATGAGCTTCTCTGGCTTAGATTAAAAACAGAGCAAAAAAAAGTGTTTCACCTTCTCTTTGACAATAACTAAATCCAAAAATGACAAGCTTTTTTTGGGGGGGGGGAAAGCCTTCTGAGATGTCTACAAGACACAAAGAGTTGTCAAAGATAGACAGGGTTCATGGGATTTTATAAGCCTGCCATAATACTAAGGTCCCTTAAATCAGGATTTTTGAAACAGTCTTCTATGGAACCTATGATTTCTGTGAGATCTTGATGAGGTTCCATAAGAAATTAAATGAGAGAATTTTTATAAAATGTTTTATAGGTGGCATTTAGATCCAAAAAATTAGCAAGTATGTATCCGAATTGCCAGCCCAAATGTTGGAGGTGTGGTTATGAGGATGCAACGTATTTTCATATATGGTGGACTTGTAAAAAGGTTAAGGCTTTTTCGATTAAAATTTGGTGGAATATGCAAAAAATATTTAAGAAAAGGATAAAGTTCTCTCCGCAACTGTTTTTATTGGGTATTATTACAGATACCACCGTTGTAGATACTAAGTTGATGCTGAATTTAATTACGGCAGTGAGACTTTTAGTAGCGCAATATTGGAAAAAGGAAGAACTGCCGACTAGAAGAATGGACTTTAAAAGTTTCTAACTTGGCGGAGATGGCAAAGATTTCAGCGTATTTGAAAGATCAATCGCAACACTGTGGAGTGGAAGAGATGGATTGACTATATTCAGAATAAATATGGGACTAAAAAGTTTCACTTAGCATTTGAATAAGTAGTGGATTTATATGATGTATAATTAGCTTGTAGTTATTTTATTAAGAGTTAAAGTGCGATAGAATTTAATATTTTATTGTTGTTTGCATATTTTAGATTATGTTTGTTTGTATTTCTATACCCTGTATTTAGCTCTGGGAAGTCGGGGAGGGGGGAGGGGAGGGGAGAGTTGGGGAGAGGGGAGGGGGAGGGGGGGTTGTATTCAAAAATGTATTGTAAAACTGTTCAATAAAAAAAATGAAATTAAATGGGAGGGGAGGGGAGGGGAGGAGAGGAGAAGAGAGAAAGTTCACACAGACCCAGTCAGGGACAATCTTTCTAAGCTTCAGGTGAGACGTTCAGACATCTACACACAGAGAGAGATGTTTGTGCTCATGGCAACTTATCACTCGGAGAAGCAATTAGCAAGGATTCTGGGAATGCTTTAAAAAAAAAGAAAGAAAAACTAACCATTTCTGTGGCCTAAAAAAATTTGAAACTCCTTGCTCTAGACAGCTACATCTGCAAAAAGGTGGGGGAGAGCAGACAGCCTTTATGGCACTGTGGGAATCGGCCTTTCTTTGAATCAGCAGTTTTCCCAGATGGAGATTCTTTTACTCTCTCTGTGACCATCCAATCCAGCTCTTCTGATTTTTTAAAAAAAATCCAGGAAGAAAGAAGGCTTCCGCAAGGGAAGAACAAGGCAGAAGAGAAGAGGGAACGTTGGAATTGTTAGGTTTGATTGTTGCAAACCTCTATAGTACCTTTGGTTTGCTGCTATTATTTATTCAGAGTTACTGTTTCTTGTTTTTTGAAATATATATTGTCTTTTTCACACTGTGAGGCCAGACCTAACAGCCAGTACCAGAAACAGGAGAACATTCATAATAAATTAATTCCTGCTTCATGTACATTTTTATTTACTAGCTCCTTTTTTTTAATTGAAAAAGTTTGTTAAAAATGTTTTTTTAGTTACATTTGCTTTTGTCTTTCATCAGTCATTTGTAAAACTCAGGAGAGACAGGGCTATTTAGATGTGTTTTGGTTCCCTAGATGTGATAAATGTCTGACAGCTGGCTATTTTGGCCGGATTTACAGACCCACCATTGGCAGTATTCACGGAACCCCTGTTTGGAGGAGAGGGAAGAGTTCAGAGTTCAACTGGTTGTTATTCCAGAATGTTTCAATTAGATTTTTCTAATTCCGTCTTCTAAAGACAGTCTAGCAGCCAAATGGATTTTATGACCATTAAAGCCTTTTAGGTGGAATTCGCATGAGAAAAAGCAAACAGTTTAGGCCGTATGCTGTAAGAATTACCTAGAAACAGGCTATGTTCTTCGCTTTTAACCCACAAAATTGATTCAAGACTTTGTAAATGAAGAGGGGCACACTCTACGCAGAGCTTACCGTATGTGTATATTAAAGCAGATACCTGATCTTTCTTACATAGATTCTACCTTACACATTCTGCTTAGAAAAAAATATCCTTCATTCACTGCTCCACTGATATGTATTTTACACCAGCATGAAAAATGCCCACTTGTATAAAACAGGTCCAGATATATAAAATCTAGCTTATCTTTTCTCAAAGCTATTAAGAATTTACGTTTAGTTAATAACCCAGCAGAAAATTGCAGGTTTTTTTAAAAAAAATTAAAAAATAAAAGTAATCTGTAGTGTGCATTAGCTGTTTCTTTCTCCTATGAATGTCATTAAGCTCATTATTGGAGAAAATGAAATTGAAGCAAAGGCTCTCTGAAATTTCCCAGTGTGGCTTTATATCTTCAGGCAATCTTAACATCTGCATTTTTCAAAGGATAGGGTAATAGCTGTGGAATGATTGTTACTGAGATTCAAGACTATATTGTTATACATACGGTAACTTTTGGCCCAAATAAATTACCCTAAGTCTCGAAATGTGGAAGGCAAACTTTCACAAACAAGGATATTTGTCTCTTATTTCTAATCTTTGTCATTATAAAACTATTTGATGAGACATTATAAATTCTCTAATCCTGGAATAAATCCTGGCCTCTACAGTTACTATATTTTCATATCCTTTCACTAACATTGTATATCTCAATCTGAGTTTATTTTTCAGATCATCAATTTTAACTGAGCTGTGTCCATCAAGAGTTACATCCAAGTTCTTTTGCCCTGTCTCCACATACAAAGTCTTGCAGATCTGAGCCAAAATTTCTAAGCTTTGATCCTCTGCAGCCATTCTAGCTTGAATACAGTCCAACCTTTACTAACATCTGCCAAGTTCATATTTGTAGTGCTCAACTAAGCAGGCTAGAAAATAATAACAGATGGCAGTGGATTAACTCTTAAGAGTTCCTTATCTGACAGCAGATATTACAGTTTTTGCAATTATATTTGCACACAGTGTATTTTAATGTATACAGATAGTGATACAAGAACTGATTATTAACATTTATGAATCAAAATGTCTTATTCATAGTAAACTTGTTCCTCAGATTTGCTTGACAATTTCCTCCATGTAGGTGGGTAATCTAAAAATGAAGACACAATCCTCTCTTCTGCAATGGACATGCAGTGCTGAGGAGATGGAAACATCATATAATATGTATCTGAGAAGAATTCTGAAAAAGGGAGGTTATCCAGATGTTTATGCTATTTCATGTTATTGGCAAAAAAAGAAAAAGAAGAATTTACATTAATGTACGTTACCAACAGATTATTCATTTAGTCTGAAATATATGCTTATATCATATAATTGGAGGGAGGGGGTATCTCAATTCACCTCACTTTAAAAATGGAGTGGGGCAGTAGGCATATAAGGTAGATTAATATGTAAAACAAATTTGAAGTAGGTCTCCAGTGAAGATTCCTAATTATAGAATTCTCATTCAAGAGCAGAAAGAGAAATAGATTGTTTAGATAAGTGTGTAAGTGTCATGAAATGGATTTCCTTCCATTCTCATAACGTCAAATAAGAATTTGCAATGTCCATTTCTTTTGTCCTTTTGAGCTCCACACAAGGCAGATTTGCACTTCCTACTTGGCCTTTTGCCAACATGGGCCAGTCACCATTTTCTAAATGCAGGAACAGATTACATGGGGTATCCCTTGATTCTCAGACCCCCCATACCTATGATTTCCTTAGATTCAAACATTTCCTCCCTTCAGATAGTCTCCAGTATTTCCTCCTGATGTAATGGCAGTGCTTGGCACAATCTCTTCCCGCCAACAGCTGTTCACTGGCCTATGCAGCTCTTTCATTCTGCTCTGTTCTCTGAAGATCAGCAGATGCAAATTGCCCTGTTAAGCTGGTGGACTATGCACAAGCCTAGAAGCTCATTTTCTAGTCAACCCTTACTTCTCCCAGTGGGCATCCTTTGGGCTTCTGCCCAGGCAGGGTGAGGCATAGCCCTTTGCTCTCCCTTCCCCTGCCCACAGTACTGCAAAGGTTCCCTTCCGCCCCATTTTAAGCTTTATTTGTTTCTATGAAATTGAACTCTCTGTTCTTCCTTGCTTCCAAGTTTCCTTGGACCTGCTAAGGAAAATAGGAGCAAAAAACCAATTCTTGCAGCATCAGAGCTATAGTGGTACTATAAAGAAGAGAAGTAGAAAAGAAAGATTCTAGGTTAGTATAAATGTGGGAAAGGATATCAAAATATTCATGTATGCAAACTACTGGAAAAGAAAACTAGCTAGGAGGGAACAATCCCTAAAACAGGGGTGTCAAACTCAATTTCATTGAGGGCCACATCAGCATTGCGGTTGCCCTCAAGGGGCCGGGTGGGCGTGGCCTACTGGGTGGGTGTGGCTAGAGTGCGTATGGCCTACTGGGTGGGCGTGGCCAGCTCTACATCGTTGGCATCAAGGGTGCCTATGGGGGCCTGGGCAGGAGTGGGACAGATCTGAGGGTCTCTGGCAGAAGGAGGGTCTCTGGGCCAGGGCCAAGGCAGTGGGGGCCGTTCCCTCACTGTTTCCAGGATGGCTTCAGGGGCCACATGAAACCACTTCGCGGGCCGGATCTGGCCCCCGGGCCTTGTGTTTGACATGTCTGCCCTAAAAGGAAAAGGCAGTTACTGATGCACTCATCCATAGTAGAGCCAGCCAACAAGGGTTGCCTTTCCTGTCAGAAGTAGGGGAATGACTACTCAGGTCTGAACTAAGACCAAGGATGTTTCAGAAGTGGAATTTCTGAAATTGGATTAAGAAACAGAGAAACCATACGGAAGGCAAGCAGCCAAAGAGGCAGCAGGGAATCACCCACAGGTCATCTCTCAAAATAGTATGAGAACCTTGGGGGGGAAAAAACAAAGTCTTCTGCAGTACAACAAAGCTAATGTGTGAAACAATTTCCAGCTAAAAAGATGCACTGTGGTATAAGATTTCACCTTTGTTTTGGAATTTTGATCAGGACCAGTTCCCTCATTAAAAAAAAAGTGAAGTGTTTACTCTGGTGAGCAGGAGAGGAAGGCAGTGATATTTGCACCTGACTATGACTCATAACCTCCACATTGTGCTCTTCCACTTGTTCCAGACTGCCTCAAGTAATGGCTGCCTCAGATGTGGTGCTAAAGGACATTCAGATGCCAGCTCGCTAGACATACAGTATTTTTGTGTGTCATGTAGAGAACAGAGAGGGGAAATTTGGGGTGGTTGTCAAAATACACCCTTCTCTTCACTCCTTTTCATTTGTCTGTTCTTTTCCCCTCCATTTGTTTCCCTGTCGAGTCATGCTTTATTTTATTTTAATTCATTTTTTTCTCCTTTGAGATTCCCAGGTCTTCGTTTCTTCACTGATCATTTCCTGTTGCGATAATTTCTTCTTTCAAATCCCCCCCACCTTTTTTTTTACTTTCTCCACAGCTGCATTGTGTCTCCTCTTGTGTAATTCCTTCAGCCAAACCACTCTTCCCATCTCTATTTTAGAACATTGGTATATTGCTTCGTAACCATAATGGTTCTCAAAGCCATTCGGAATAATTAAAACCAGATTTATGGAAGGATGAAATGGCTCTCAGTGTGACAGATTGCATGAAGTGCATCCTATATTGTAGAAGACACTTTCTGAATATTGCTGTCCTGGAGCCAGGGAGAATTCATGTGGCAAGAGATATGAATGCTTGTTAATAGTCAAAGATGCCAGGAAAAAAGACGGTGTAATTTTGGAGGAATCTTTCCCGTGTGAGGAGTTTGAAATATTTTCTTGGTGGTTCAGTATCTCCAATTCTGAGCAGGCTTATTGTGGCTCTCCAGTTGCTTTAATCCCTGGATCTGGTCTTCTTCAAAACAGCAAAAACATGAAATGGGGGACAGAAATTGTTCAGAGATCTTTGTTAATCCACAAGGTGTTAATTATTTTTGCTATTTTACTTCCAGTCCAGCGACTAAGTTAAAAGTTTTCGGGTCAGGTTATAAAGTTGGTTAGAACATGAAAAGTTTTTTAAAAAACATTTTTTAAAAAATGAGACAAACCAACAAATGCAGATCAATATAAAATATTTTTCACTATTTATGAAAATATTCACTCTTCACTAATGCAACAACGGGGCGTCGCTTAACATCAAACTGAGTTCAGAATTATAAAACTGTCAGAAAAGAAGTAGCATTTTTGCCAGACACCAAAAATATAGCCGCCAACGGTAGCCACATGTGGTCTACTAGAAGCTTTGATTCTGTCTTTTGTCTTTTCAGCAAGACTGTTGAATCCACGTACGTATGTCCAAGACAGAAAAGGCTCATTGATGACTGTCTACAGGCACTGGCTGGGTTGCCTGTTCTTTATTCCTCACAAGGCTTTAAGCATTCATTATCATTTGGAATAGATGCAGGTTTCTCAGGAGCCTATTCAATTTAGACCTTAATACCGTAGATGTTCATGCCAGTGATTATTTGTCAGGTGTTGTCAAAACAATTCCAAACTTCGGGTGACTAATGCTTCACCATTCTCTTGAACAGCATTTTTTTTTAAAAAAAAATATTTTTTTCCCAGGGCTGAGCATTTTGCCAAGAAACTATTCTGTCTGTTCTTGTGCTGGTCCTAACGGAGAGGCAATTGTGGCCGAAAGAACACAAGGAGCTTGTAATATTTATGAACTTCACTATGTGAAAGCATAACTTCCTCTGTCCAGGGGCTGGGTTCCTCAGAAATGATCTGGTGGATAGTTTATCAAAAACCATAAAAAGCAATGAAAACAAAGCTAAAGTATGTAACACATGCTTACATAGCTCCTGTCTCAGTTTATTTATTGGAACAGGTCTGGCTACAGCTGTATTCCTTTGGGGAACATCCGAACCACAATGTGGCTTGCAATCACAAGTCTATGCAAAAGTAATACGAATAAACAGTACAATTGTTATTGAACCAATGGTTTCTGAGATAGAGTATTATTATTAGGTTCTGCATTGTCTCCCGATGGAGCTTTACTTTGCCCTTAGCAGCCGTTCTCTGGGGGTCCTGGGCAGGGATTTGTTTCTCTCACTTGCTCCTAAAATATTTATTTTTTTATTTTTATTTATTTTAATTCCATTTATATCCCGCCCTTCTCCGAAGACTCAGGGCGGCTTACAAGCTTAGCAGTAGCCTTCATTCTATGTATATGCCTGCTTGTTAGGGCTTTCACACACACACACCCAAGCGGCATTATTACAAAGTCAGCTTAATTGCCCCCAACAATCTGGGTCCTCATTTTACCTACCTCGGAAGGATGGAAGGCTGAGTCAACCTTGAGCCTGGTGGGATGCGAACCTGCACGAATTTCAGGCAGCTGGTGTTACTTAAGGAGGCATTGGCCCACTGCTCCACCAAGGCTTATAAATACAGCTATCGTTTTTCAGAAATACATTCCAATTTATTGTTTGCTTTCAACTGATGCCTGTAGTTATGAAGCAGTAGAAAAACAATGGAGGAAAAAAACAACTCTTTCATGCACAAGACAGCTCACTGAAAGGATATATAATATACTGGCCAATATCTTCTTCAGTAACTGGATTGCACTAATATTGTCTTGATTGTTTTATACAATCAATATATGTTGTTGGAAACCAAGGAAGCCAGAAACATGTTGTCCTTCTTTAATAGAGCCAGTTTGGTCTAGTAGTGGTTAAGGCACCAGGCTAGAAAGAAGGAGACTGTGAGTTCAAATCCTGCCTTAGCCATGAAACCAACTGGGTGACTTTGGGCCAGTCACCTTCTCTTAGCCCAATTCACCTTCCAAAGTTATTGTTGTGCGGAAAATAGGAGGAGGAAAGGGGTATTGGATATGTTTGCCAGCCTGAGTTATTTGTAAAAATAATAAAGGCGGAATATAAATAAAATAAATAAATGTGGCAGCTCTGCCCTTTTCCATAACCTATCTAGTTACTTATTTTCTTTGTGCTCCCAAATCCAGAGTCTTATTCAAAGCAGATTATCTGACAGAGTAACTTTTTCCAACTTCCACGACTACTTTTGCAGCTATTTTTGATCAATCAGGTTCTATATTTTCCTACTTTGTAAAGAGGTTATTTTTTTTCAAGAAACAGATTTTTGTATTTCCATTATTATCTTTAGGACAGTTCACTTATTGATGACCAAAAATGAAATAAGCAGCAACGCTATTTGTAAAGCTCTTTCATAATAACAAATTTTATAATAGTTTTGTGGCTTATTTCTTTCTGATGTGTCAGACAAAACATGATTTCTCTCCTGGGCAATGAATGCTGGCTTGAAGTGTATTTTCAACCACCTTTGACTTTGTTCCAAGTAAAGTTTCTTCCTTATTTGAATATGTTTATGTTTATGTTAGATTTTTGCTTAGCAATGAAGAGTCATCTGGCTCCATCACCACTAATACAAATAAGCTTGGATTATTCTCATAATCAATGATTTTATGTCTTGATGCATTACACACACACACACACACACACACAAAAACACACACCCAGAATGCAATTTTTATTTTTTTATTTTTTATTTTAATCCCATTTATATCCCGCCCTTCTCCGAAGACTCAGGGCGGCTTGCAATCTAAGAAGCACAAACCAATGTGCTTAGCAGTAGCCTTCATTCTATGTATATGCCTGCTTATTAGGGCTTTCCCCCCCCCCAAGCGGCACTATTACAAAGTCAGCTTAATTGCCCCCAACAATCTGGGTCCTCACTTTACCTACCTCGGAAGGATGGAAGGCTGAGTCAACCTTGAGCCTGGTGAGACTCGAACCTGCACTAATTGCAGGCAGCTGGTGGCACTCCTCTATAACACACATCATTTGCTTTTTCTCCACCTTCCTTTTTGTTTTGTTCTTTCACCAAATTGGAAATAAAGTATTTTTATGTAATTATATACGGGGTAGTCATATGTGGGGGTGTCTTTTTTTTTTCAAAAATTCAACAGTTTGGTATGAACTATATTATTTAACCTAATGTTAAACCACATTTGCCAATTAAACTGTGCAAGTGGCTAATTCATATTTGGAGTGTTTTTCTCACCTTTAGGGAAAAAATAGCTCCCGCCAAGTTTCTATATTTTTGTGGGTGCCTCTCATTCAAGGAGCTGTAAGGATGAAAGAGGTGGACAAAGGCTAAGATTTCCTGCTGTGCTCTCCTATTGTTCCAGCCATTGGTCTTTCAGGTTTTTTCCCAATGCTTGGTTTATTACGGCTACAGAAATTCTCTTAATTGGAAAAAGCCAGATATTATCTTTTCTTTGGTAAGAGCCATCTGTCTGGAATCACTGCTGTTTCCATGACTGGTGGTTAATGTCTTAGTTCACTGAATTGGGTTATATTCCTTGTTTCTATATGATGCTTTTCACTGTAAAAAGAATTTAATGTTATTGTATTTTTGGAACACATGTGACTGAATCTGGGGGTAATCGTATCCCAAGAAAATCTTTAAATGAGAGCGTAAGGGAAGCAATACAAGAGGTGAGTGCATATTCATTTACTCTACATTTAATGGACTAAGTGTTCGCTTTGTCTGGAAGATAACTTTCTGCGCACCCAGACAAGCTGATTAAAAGGTGTGTATTAATTCAGATAACATGTCATCCAAATCCTAATTTAGCAGAACTGTGAACATGATGGGGGAGAGAAAGCCAGAAGAATCAAAAGTTTAAGGTTGTTTATGTCTTCTTGTACCCACTGGACATCATGTGCAAATGCTACTTGGGGCTCAATTATGCAAAGAATTAAATATCTGTGGATTCACTGACTCTCCCCTTTATATTTCATTTTCTCCATTAACATGTACAAAAAATATTGTCTAATCCAGTATTTCTTAAACCTACATTTTCATGACTCCTTCCCCCTTTTAAAAATTATGGAGGACCCCCAAAGAGTTTCTGTCTGCAGGATTATTTTTAATCAATATTTACAGTACTAAAAATTAAAAATGACACATTTGCTGTAACTACCATTTCTCACATTTTTTGGGAATTTAATATTGGATTTAATATAATATTGGATTTAATATAATATAACATTAACATAAACCTGGCTGAATCCAACCACTGAATCCAACCCTCTATGATATTCAGGAAAGCCAGTTAAACCATCAATGAGAGATGGCTACCAGCAAGCAAATTGGGGCAGTTTAACCTAGTATTACAGCTCAGGTTTTGAGAGCATGTGTGTTAAATAAAGCATAAAAACAATTACAAAGTAAAAGTAAAGAAGAAAGATCACAGGGTTACGAAAATGTATTATGTACGTAAGTTATTTTGTCAATAGGATGGCAATAAGGAAAAGCATGTTTCTTAGAAGTACAGCCTATGGTGCTCATATAGATCAAAAGTAGATAGAAAATCCATCCTAATGTAGTTGTGTCTAATTGAATAGAGGCTAATAAATTAGAATACGTTAAAAATTCAGCTTGCGCTATTCTCCAGCTCAATCTCATCTTGCTTTTGCTACTATTCAAAAATAAAAAGAGCCTACTGAATTACAACAAATATGCCCCCAACATATCCAAATTCAGACATTTCTGAGAGAAAACATGTAATTCTCACATCCAATTGAAAACACATTGATTAGATGAATGGTTTTAAATGTATATGTAGTCTGGATTTAACGACTACAACCAGCTACTTAACTCCATGAGCTATCAATTCCCATGTAGCATTTATGGGAAGATCTTTATTCACAAACAGTGTAGACCAGACATGTCAAACACAAGGCCCGGGGGCCGGATACGGCCCGCAAAGTGGTTTCATGTGGCCCGCGAAGCCATCCTGAAACAGTGAGGGAACGGCCCCCACTGCCTTGGCCCTGGCCCAGAGACCCTCCTTCTGCCAGAGACCCTCAGATCTGTCCCACTCCTGCCCAGGCCCCCATAGGCACCCTTGATGCGAACGATGTAGAGCTGGCCATGCCCACCCAGTAGGCCATACGCACTCTAGCCACGCCCACCCAGTAGGCCACGCCCACTCTGGCCATACCCACCCGGCCCCCTGATGGCAACCGCAATGCTGATGCGGCCCTCAATGAAATTGAGTTTGGCACCCCTGGTGTAGACTCTCACATAGGAAGGAAGGAAACGCCTCAGAGTCTAACACAGCATATCTAAGAGCAGGATGGATGTACAAGGTGTACGGAATAAAACAGGGCAGTTTTCAGTGTGGTATGTCTCTTCTCTGGGAAATATATAAAGCAGAGCATTCCTAATGTTTTAGGCTAGTGAATACATATGGAATTTTCAGTGGTGTGCAGCTGGGTCATTTTAATGGAGATAGGTGTTTGATGCCATAAGAGGTTTGAAGTCCAACTGATCAGATGTTAAAACTATGTACTCAAGATTAAGATATATTTGAGGGTGGGGTAGGGAAATATTCCAGGTACAGAATATTGAACACTTTTAAAAAATATATATCAATTTCCTCTCGGAAATACATTTTGCTTGGAAGGGAAGGTAAAATCATGTTTACTTTTTAAAGTCTCTTTGCTTTCTATTCCTTACATTTTCATGAAGCTGCAGTTGAAGCTGCCTCTGTTTCAATTACACAAAGAGAACAAACAAACAAAATACTACCACCATAAAAACACTCCTTTTCATTCTTGTGGGTCCATTTATTCCTACCCCACTGCCAGCTCATCCGTCAGTTACATTCCTGACAGGACTTTTCTTCTTACTCTACAACTTCTATGTTTACTTAAAGAGCCTTTGATGAGCCATTTTGTCAAAAGCTTTTTCCAAGTCCAGTCACACAGGATGATCATCTTCTCCTATGTATCTATTCACACATGCAAATAATGTCCTCTCTCCCGCTCTTTGGGCATCAGCAGCAAATAGGAAGGGGGGGAGAAGAATGTGTGGCTTGCTGCTCCTGGTTCCCTAGTAGCAATGCCCTGCTGAGTGGCACTGGTCAGGCCCACCATAGCAGGATGGCACTCCTCTCAAGTTCCCCTTGCAGTCATTCCTCACTGGGCATGGAAAGCCAATGGCACAGCAGGGCACTGGCCAGGCAGGTGGTAGTCACAGGAATAGAGCTGGCTCTTTGACTTTGAAACGGAGATGAGCACCGGCCCCTAGAGTTGGAAACGACTAGCACGCATGTGCAGGGGAACCTTTACCTTTACCTTTTTTTATGAAGTATCCTCATAAATGAATACACTTTAAGAAAGAGGTCCTGCTCATGATCACTGATGGACACTATTGCAATGTGCTTCACATGGAATTGCCCTTGAAGATCATCCAGAACCTTCAAAGGGCCCATAAGGCAATGACTCATATGTAACATCTCAACTTCAAGAGTTACTCTTGTTTTCAGTTTCTTTCCAGATGTAATAATAATAATAATAATAATAACAATAACAATAATAATAATAATAATAATAATAATAATAATAATAATAATAATAATAATAAAGTTGGAAGGGACCTTGGAGGTCATCTAGTCCAACCCCCGGCTCAGGCAGGAAACCTTATACCATTTCAGGCAAATGGCTGTCCAGTCTCTTCTTAAAAACCTCCAGTGTTGGAGCATTCACCACCTCTGGAGGCAGGTTGTTCCACTGGTTAATTGTTCTAACTGTCAGGAAGTTTCTCCTTAGTTCTAGGTTGCTTCTCTCCTTGACTAGTTTCCATCCGTTGCTTCTTGTCCTGCCTTCGGGTGCTTTGGAGAATAGCTTGACTCCCTCTTCTTTGTGGTAGCCCATGAGATATTGGAACACTGCTATCATGTCACCCCTCGTCCTTCTCTTCATTAAACTACACATACCCAATTCCAGCAACCGTTCCCTATATGTTTTAGCCTCCAGCCCCCTAATCATTTTGGTTGCTCTTCTCTGTACCCTTTCTAGAGTCTCGACATCTTTTTTACATCGTGGTGACCAAAACTGGATGCAGTATTCCAGGTGTGGCCTTACCAAAGCATTGTAAAGTGGTATTAGTCCTTCACTTGATCTTGATTCTATCCCTCTGTTAATGCAGCCTAGCACTGTGTTGGCTTTTTTGGCAGCTGCAGCACACTGCTGGCTCATATTGAAGTGATTGTCTACTAAGACTCCGAGATCCCTCTCACAGATACTACTATTGAGCAAGGTACCACCTATACTATACCTGTGCATTTGATTTTTCCTGCCTAAATGTAGAACCTTACTTTTTTCACCATTGAATTTCATTTTGTTAGATAGTGCCCAGTGTTCGAGTCTGTCCAGATCCTCCTGTATCTTAAGCCTATCTTCTGGAGTATTGGCTCCATTCACAATGCTGGCCCAATATTGTCAAGACCTGGATATCCAGGAATGGAAGATCTCAAAAGTTCCTTCCAACTCTGTTATTCTGTTATTCAGTTAGCATAAATATATTTATCTATCACCAAGCTCCCAGGACTCTGGACTATTTATAATAATCACAGAAACCCTTTGGGTGAGAATGGGTCCAAGGAAAATACTGCCTTCTGGTACCTGAGCATCATCCAGAGTGGCAAAGGCACTGGAGATGCCATCTCCCTGTTCTTCACCATTCTGGGTAACCCACATATTTCCCTGGCACAACGTGAATGCTTTAGGATTGTGTCCTCTGCCTTGTGAGCCACACAGGAAAGCTTCAATGAGCATTTTAGTAAGCAGGATGCTTATGTGGTGAAGAAGTAATGGAATGTAAGGATTTTCACCATCCTTAAATATAATTGATCTGGAGCTGATCTAAAATCATGCTATGCTGACTGTTGAACAAAAGATAAGACAGATTCCTTCAACTTTTTCACTGGACTGATCATCCAAGGGGAATGAAGGTATGCAAGTAATTAACTTTCAAGTCCCATTTTTTTCTGAAAGACAGACTTTCCTATAACCCACAAATTTGTGGCCCAGATAAAGTTAATGGTTTGTGCTATATGGGAGGTCAATGAATATAACTAATAACATCCTTTCTGCCTTAAAAGGTGATGGGCCTTTTTTGTGACCATTACAAACCTGAGAAATTTAACAGTCACAAATTAAAGGATGTTGAAGGGAAACGTTGTAGTAATTTTTATCTCTGTTTCTTTTATCTCTAATAGCTGTAAAAGACTGAAATGAAGTCTAATTCATACTTTAAAAAAGGAGTTCAGTTATATGAACTCATCAAGGATTAGATTTCTTATCTGGTTTCTAAACGGCTTAGTACATTGTGCTTTACTGCAGTGCAAATTGGCACTCTTAAATTATATTTGGGTTTCTGCACTGTTGCAAATTTTAACTCCTGTCTTGAAGTAGGGACATCTCTGTAAAGTTGGAAAAGAACAAGGTACAAGTAATATTTTTCTGTGTCATGACTGGGAATTAAAATGAGAACTCATTTTGAACTTCGTATTTGGAGACTGATCAGCCTTACCCATTGAATTCCTAGAGATGTGGGAGTCCCTGTGTCTACAGGGAGTTTTGCCCGAGACGGCCATTAGGCATACTTTTGGCTGTTATGTAAGGAACAGAACTAACAAATGTTTTTGGCAAATGAATGTAAAATCTTCAGAAATAAGCACTGATTCCATTCAGTTACTAGATTGCTGCATTTACTGTATATTGATAACACTAAAATCTATAAATTAGTATTTAGACAAATCAAATTGGGATGTCCAACCTTGGCAACTTTAAGACTTGTGGACTTCATTTCCCAGAATTCCCCAGCTAGTCATGCTGGCTGGGAATTCTGGCAGTTGAAGTCCACAAGTCTTAAAAGTTGCCCAGGTTGGACACTCCTGAATCAAACTATACTTGTGGTACACACGCATTTATTGTTCTAAGCCCCCGTGTACATGGGAATAAACAGAAAGGCAGTTTATAAATTCAAATAAGCAAACAACCAAGCATGAAGCCACTCCAGAGACTTTTCCACATTGCAACTTCAGTTTCCTGGAGGGGATGCCAAGTTAACAAACCCGTTTCCAGATTTCAACCTTTTCTTCAGTCGAGTCTGGGCTACCTTCTAACTTCACTCCGATTCTCATCTCTAAATAGCAGGGTGAACCATTATGGGAGTCAAAATCCACTAGACTGGAATAGCACCTGGCACGATTAGAGTGCCATTGTTCCTATTGTGTAGTGGGTCCGACGCAAGGAAGAGACGCCAGCCGGAGTGTGAGTTCAGCTCTTTATTGGAAGGGGGGTAGCGAATTGGGGAATGAGGGTTACCTAGCCTCCTTAAATACCTAGCCAGGTAAGCTGACAGCCAATGGGGTTGGCCCTAGGTTTCCCGCCAAAACTGGGTTTCCCGCCGAAACCATTCAGGCCAACGCCCCCTGGTGGCTGTTGCTATGCAGGTGCCTGCATACATAACAGCTCCCCTTCCTCAAATTGCGGGTACATGACAAACTTAACTATTGCTAGTGTGAGCAAAGTATATGAAAAAAGACATGCACAACTCAGGTGTGACAGTTATAGAAAACGATCATAAAATATTATATGCTTTTCTATGTGTTTCTTGAAAAAGCATCATGGCTGGTCAATTCTGAGCATTTGTTTCATGAAGAGCCCAATTGCAGAGAGAGCTACACTCAGAAGAGTATTTTCTTGTTGCAATGAAAATGTGATGCCAGTTGACTTCATTGGATTAATCATATCTTTTTATTTTCTCTCTTTTTTTATCCCTTTAGTCCCTGCAGTTTTCTTGGCAGGAGTTCAGAAATGGTTTCCCGTTGCCTGGTCTCTTACTTTTTAATTATCCTTGTCCTTATCTTTTAATTTACATTTTAGTATTGTGCACTTTCCTCGGTGGATTGTGACACATTAGTTCCATGTTCATGTTTCGTTGTTTTGGATTCTTGACTATCTTTTTATCATTTTCCAAATTCAATTCCCCCTAAAAAAAATCTGATGTGATAAAAAATATACCAAAATCAAAATTTCATATGTATTGGTATGCATATTTTCCTTCATAGGCCAATTTTTGTTCAATTCGCACCTTTCCTAGAGCAGTCTAAAGCAAGCACTTTTGTCTCGGTGCATTGTTCCCCCAAATATATGCACTTTTGTGCAGCTTTCTTAATTTGTGCAAGTTTATTATTTTCAGCTGTGTACTAAATTTCAAAATCCTATAAGATACAAATTTATTGCTGTCCACCACAAAATGGGAATTTCATTGCTTTCTTACCCTCAAGCCTATATGCAGAAGTAGGATGGATATGGAACTTGGTCTGAGGTTCTGTTGACAATCATGATTTTTGACTATACAGCAGTGCTTACAAAAAGAGATGACTTTTGTCCTATTTGAATGGCAAGGCTACACCTCTTAAAATAAGATGTATTTATTTACTTTGATCTATAAGCCAAAGAGGGACGCGGTGGCTCAGTGGGTTAGGACGCTGAGCTTGTCGATCAGAAGGTCGGCAGTTTGGTGGTTCGAATCCCGAGTGCCGCGTAACAGAGTGAGCACCTGTTACTCGTCCCAGCTTCTGCCAACCTAGCAGTTCGAAAGCACGTAAAAATGCAAGTAGAAAAATAGGGACCACTACGGTGGGAAGGTAACAGCGTTCCGTGCGCCTTTGGCGTCTAGTCATGCCGGCCACATGACCACAGAGACGTCCTCGGACAAGCGCTGGCTCTTCGGCTTTGAAGCAGAGATGAGCACCGGCCCCTAGAGTCGGAAACGACTAGCATGCATGTGCGGGAGAACCTTTACCTTTACCTTTATAAGCCAAAAGAGTAATAAGTGGCTCGTCATAAACCTAACAACCTGTTAATGGTGTATACTCTATAGAGAAAAAAATTACAACTGCTTTATTGTTCTTATATAAAGATCTTATTACAGACAAAGGATTCTTAAGAAAAATATATGATGAGATTAAACAGACACAGAGTTGAAGTAAGCCTGATGAAAACACAAAGACACTCATATCTATTAAGAAAGTTTCCTTTAGTATTAATCTTACATTTCTTATTAATATTCATTATTTTTAATCAATTTAGTCATCTATTTTGGCCCCATCAGCCAGGTGTAATTCAGTGATCAGAGAAACTGTCTTCTGTCATGTGAAATAAGCCAAGTGTCACTGAGCAACTATTCACATCAGTAGACAAACAATCTATTTCCCTTAATAAGAAATCTGCACTTCGGAGTTTCTCTTCCTGTATGACTTCACTGATTTAATGGTGATTTAATCTATTAGGAGCTGGAAGCTACTTCTCTAAACAGAGGATTTGAATGAAAAATGGGCAGCCTGCATTGCCAAACCTCCTGTGGCCAAATGATCCCATTTTAATCAGTGTTATTGTTTATATCTAGACAGAGGCTTTTAATCTGCGGTTCTATCTTCTAATTCTAATGAAAGGATAAGAAATGACGGACAGGGAGGGAGTATATAAGCGTAACTGCTGAGTCAGTTTTTCTCTGGTATTTATCCAAATGAACAAGCCAAAGAGCCAGCAAGAACAGTATCAGCCCCCAAGGTGGCTCAGATTTCCCACAAGGATTATGGGAACAAAGCAAAATCTGTTCCAGAGTTCTGAAAAAAAACTTTGTTTCCTTGCTGCATCCAGGTAGATATATGTATTGTCCTCCTGATTACTGTTAGAGACATAATTATTCTGACTTTAGGCCACATTAAACTTTATAAAGATCAAAAATTGCACATTACTCAACCTGTTATTGAGAAATCAATAAGCCCACTTCAGAAATATATATTTGGGTTTACTATCCTATATATTGTCCTCTGAATTTTTTGGTCCTTAACATGTATCAAAGCATTATTTTATCATCCATTGATGCAAAATATATCATAATGTAATTATAGAGTAATCATACAGGTAACAGAAGGAGGGGGTCTGTGGAAGAGGAAACTCTATTTTCTAAGTCAGGTCTGGTTTGCACAATCTGAGGTGAACATCAGAGCTTTCTCTCTCTTCCTGTACAATTTTGGGCAATTCCAGGATTGATATAATTTTTCCTCTGCTCAGATTGTACATTGGTGGGACAGGATTCAATGGCTCTCCCAAGATAGTCCCAACTTGGCTCCATAGGTTCCCGTCCCTAGCAAAAATACTGGAGGAACAATAGCAGTAAATGTAAAGCAGACATGTCAAACACAAGGCCCGGGGGCCGGATCCGGCCCGCGAAGTGGTTTCATGTGGCCCCCGAAGCCATCCTGGAAACAGTGAGGAAATGGTCCCCGCTGCCTTGGCCCTGGCCTAGAGACCCTCCTTCTGCCAGAGACCCTCAGATCTGTCCCACTCCTGCCCAGGCCCCCATAGGCACCCTTGATGCCAATGATGTAGAGCTGGCCATGCCCACCCAGTAGGCCATACACACTCCAGCTGCACCCACCCAGTAGGCCGTGCCCACCCTGGCCACACCCACCCAGCCCCCCAAGGGCAACCACAATGCTGATGTGGCCCTCAATGAAATTGAGTTTGACACCCCTGATGTAAAGGATTGAAGGAGATTACCCCGCTTCTCTTTCCCGCATTGACCTAGATTTTCCTTTCCCTCCTTCACTTCACATCAAGCCTAAACTCACCATCACTGCCCATAGGTAGAGCACATCCTACCTCGTGGAAAGAATGGAAGCTTAGCTCACTCCTTCTGAGTTCAGTCCAAGGGTAGCTTAACAAAAAAAAAAGTGTAATCCAGTAATTAGGTAAGAAATCATTGTTAATGGAGAGCTTGCATCTGATTACCTCACAGTTCCATTTCCCTAACAAGGGATTCCCCTCCACTTGAAAGCAGCTTTTACCTGTTGACAAAAATGAACTGCATCTCTATGAACCCACCTAATCTTTCCAAATCTGCACAGCAAATCAAATCTCTAGGATTTCCCACCTTGCAGTCTTCAACTTCTATTAAAAAAAATGTTGCTTTTCCATTGTTAAGTTTCCTCTTTCTTGCAAAGCAGGCAGCCAATGGTTGTTGCAATAAATGTGGTTCTTTCTCCTCGGAATTATGTTTCTTCCTTAGCTACAGGAAAGCTTTCTACCACCTCAGTGAAGGAGTCACCAGAGAAGAGGCATACAACTTTCAAAGTTCCAAGCAACTAAGTTGTGCTTTCCAGGAATCAGTAACTGCTTCTAAGAAGAGATCATGTAAGTTGGTTACTCAGGAAGAATATGCCTCTGTTCGTCACTGACTGCCTCTGCATTCCTGGCATATCTAAAGAAAATGTCAACCTGTGATCTAGTTTATATGTTGCTCTATCTTATTCATAATCTTTCATTGTTTGTTGATAAAGACTTTCACCAAGCCACCAAGTCGGAAAACTCCTCTATCAAATGTTGGACTGGAAACAGCCCATTAAAAAAGGCTGCGATGCAAATAAGATTAACCTGAGAGATGATATCAATTACAGAGAGCAATGCTTTTATTTTCCACTTTAATTACATTAAGTAATTAAACAATATTTATTTATTTACAAAATGTCTCTAATGCCCCAATCTAACTGTTCTGGGTGGTACAGAGAAAGTCTCAACCCTGAAATCACTAATTGTCATAAAAAAAAAGCTACCTACCTAAAAACCAGGAATGTGGAGCCAAATATATTTGCAGAGACAGAACATTCCCATTTTCCACCACACAAGGTGTGGTGGAGAAAGTCTCTCTTATAACCATTTCCCTCACTTCAGGTGGGGACAGGACCTTATTCGTGTTCTCATTTTATGAACTGATTGGACAAAGTGATCCTTAAGATAACCCAGTACCAGCCGAGCTTTACAGGTAAAAGCCAGCACTTGCATGAACCAGATGTTACTTGTAATAGTATCTTTATTAGAATCACTAACCAGCTTTTTATATTATTTCAATGAAAAGGAACACAGAGCTCAGCTTAAGATATACCAACATTCAGTCTTATACTTCCTTTGTCTGAGAATTTCTGTCCAAGTAATCCCAAACCTAGTCTTTTCTAAGCTTACTGCAAACAGGTTTCTTAAAATACAATATGCATGCATGATTATGTTCCAATTTCTTTTCTTTTCTTTTCTTTTCTTTTTGGTAGTTCAGTACCTTGAACTCAGGATGACATGATCCCTTCCTCCCCCTCCCCAAGTACCCATTGTTTTTATCTTTTCACCCAACGTTTCACTATTGGTTTGAATCAGATCTAGGAGAACCAAATGCCTAGTCCAGTGATGGCAAACCGTTTAGAGACCGAGTGCCCAAACTGCAACCCAAAACTCACTTATTTATACCAAAGTTCCAGGGATGCATCAGCATTGTGGTGCCCTCAGGGGGTGGGGGCATGGCCCACTGGGTGGGCGTGGCTGCAGTGGTCACGGCAGACTGGGTGAGCGTGGCTGGGGCCAGTCCCTCGCCATCTCTGGGGAATCCCCGGTGGGCCAACGACACTTGCTCGCTCACTTCCTCCCCTGTTGCATCCAAACGCCACGTGCTCGCTACTCTGGTGAACTTTGCTGGGGCTACAGCGCACATGCCCACAGAGAGGGCTCTGAGTGCCACCCCTGGCATGCGTGCCATAGGTTCGCCCAGTGCTTTTTTCGTAAAAGAAAAAGGTGCCGGAACTCACACATGTCATACAACCCGCCTTGCCTACCCTACAAGGTTCCATCCAAAAAAGGTGCCGGAACTCCTTTATGAGCGTTCTGTGAGGAAAAAAAAACCCTGGGTTCGCCACCACTGGCCTAGTCTGTTCTCCGGGCTTCCAGACACTAAAAACAGTCAGCAAATCCACTGAGAGCAGGTGGAGACTTCATAATCTTAGCCAGATTAGTTTCTCAACAGATTTCCAAGTAACTGAAGTCTGAAATGTAATCCAATAACTGAATTCTTCCATTATGGCTATGTTCTTCCTACCTAAACGTTTTATGATCTAGTCCAGGAAGGCATTACTGTATCCAGATCTTATCCTCGCTTAGCCATTTCACAGCAATATCTTTCCTGTTCCTCCTTCCTTCTATTATTGTCCAGATGCTCTTAACTGACTCCTTGTAGTCAGATCCTAGACCTCAGTACATGTTCCCTTTCCTTCACATATAATACTAATCTCCACCTTTGTCTGATACATTCCCTTTTAATAAGTCATATCCTTCAATCCTTTCAATCCATTTATGTTTTGTCTCATCAAAAATGCCCACTAAATCATCACCTTTCTGCATTGAGAAATCTAGTTTTTTTTTTCCTGTTGTTCCAACTATTCCACTCATTTGCATACAGACTGGGATTCTTGGATCAAATTGATTCTTCCTCCTTCACCCCATTTCTCTTTGCCTGTTACTTCCTCTGTTAAGTGCTTTATAAATGTTTTCTTGGGTGTTTTCTATTCTGTTATTATCGGTGCTTTTTTTGTAAAAGAAAAAGGTGCCGGAACTCACACGTCATACAACCCGCCTTGCCTACCCTACAAGGTTCCATCCAAAAAAGGTGCCGGAACTCCGTTCTGAGCGTTCTATGACAAAAAAGCCCTGGTTATTATTCTGTCCACACTATTGTTTTCAAAGCTGTTTCCCACTGAATGTTATTTACCCAACAATTGCTACTTTTTCTCTCATCGCTATTTTGCACTGACTTCTATGGTGTATTTTCTTAATAAAACCCAACCCCTTAGTCCAGACATGTCAAACTCGCGACGTCATATGACGTCGCGTGACGTATCGGAGCTTTTTTCCCATTGCTGGCAATGGGGTGGGCGCGGTTTTGTTGTGACAAGTCCGGCCCGCAGGCTGGCCTTTTGACTGAGGCATGAATTATTGTATTTTTGAGGTTCCTATTAATACAATTCTGTATGGGGAAAAAAAATCTAACATCTTTTGCTCAAAAGGTTTCACTTATAAACCAGTGCTTACTGGATGGTAACTGGGCTATACTTTCCAAGCCTTATCAAACTAGCTTGCCGTTAAACTATGTAACCTCTGATAGTCTTCCTATTAGTTATGTTCAAATCACCAAGCTTTTAACTTCCTCCAAATAAGGTTAGGATGAGTCACCTAACAGCTAGGAACCATCCACATCCAAGGATACTGAACAAGACTCTTCAACTCCCAAGCTATATACCCCCTGAGAGATAGTCATTTTGTATAACTGAAGAGCTGGCTGCAATGGTATCATTAGAATGATTTTGTAAATTAAATACATAAAGCTATCTGATGTCTCTTTTCCAGTAGCTAAGTATCATGCAGAAACACAAGTAGAAATGATGAATATAAACATATGGAGAAGTTCATCTGATACCGATGACAGGCTTTAGAACAGAGAAGGATAGGGAAAATGAGAAAATGCAAGACAATGGTCAACCCTATTAATAAACATGGCATATGTCAAAAACTGCTTCGTCTTTTCCTGGCAGACCTTTGGGACATTCTTAAGAGAGATTGTTGTGTAGACTGGCAAAAGACTCAGACCACAAGTGACTTCAAGGCTTCTGGCTGTTGTGTTGTCTGTAACTCCTAGTATTGGCATCTGTGTTTTTTAGTAGGCTAAATATTTATTGTTTTTTTTTAATTTCATTTTAGGGGAATTCTAATAGGTGTGTCTCTGTCGCATACATAAATAATTACATTAAAAAAGAAAAACAGGAGCAAACGAGAGAAAACATCAGAGTACAGCTGTTAAGTGCAATGAAAGAAAGTGCATAGGGTTTCTATTAAGGAAGTGTACAAAAACAAAAACATGCCAATAAGCTCAGTATATACAATCTAGCTTGCTGCAAAGTCAGTGATACACATCACTAATATTGCATGCTCCATCTGTTTGTTTGCTTTTTTTAAAAAAAGGGGAGGGATGGGGAGGAAAGGATGAGGGAATCTATATATTAGAACTTTTGTTGTTGTTAGTTGCGAAGTCGTGTCCGACCCATCGCGACCCTATGGACAACGTTCCTCCAGGCTTTCCTGTCCTCTACTATCTTCTGGAGTCCATTTAAGCTCAGGCCTACTGCTTCAGTGACACCATCCAGCCGCCTCATTCTCTGTCGTCCCCTTCTTCTCTTGCCCTCGATCTTTCCCAGCATTAGGCTCTTCTCCAGTGAGTCCTTCCTTCTCATTAGGTGTCCAAAGTATTTGAGTTTTAGCTTCAGGATCTGGGCTTCTAAAGAGCAGTCAGGGTTGATCTCCTCTAGGACTGACTGGTTTGATCGCCTTGCAGTCCAAGGGACTCGCAGGAGTCTTCTCCAGCACCAGAGTTCAAAGGCCTCAATTCTTTGGCGCTCAGCCTTTTTTATGGTCCAACTTTCACTGCCATACATTGCAACTGGGAAGACCATAGCCTTGACTATACGCACTTTTGTTGACAGGGTGATGTCTCTGCTTTTTAGTGTGCTGTCTAGATTTGCCATGGCTTTCCTCCCCAGGAGCAAGCATCTTTTAATTTCTTGGCTACAGTCCCCATCTGCAGTGATCTTGGAGCCCAGGAAAATAAAATCTGTCACTACCTCCATTTCTTCCCCATCTATTTGCCAGGAATAGAACTTTATTTTTATTTAATTAGAACTGCAACAGATACATGCGTTTTTCTTCCCTTTGCACCTTTGAGAAGTAAGTAGGTGACACTTTTTCAATCTGAACCATGCAAGTTACCTTAAGAACAAGAAAGCGCATCATGGCAAATAAAAACACACAAAGAAGATGGGGAAAAGATGAGAGTTCTTGATGGAGAGAAGGGAGGAATGCATAATTCTGGGGTGGTTTGTTTTTCCTTATTTTCCTTCATTCATTTCTTCTTACTTTCTATTTTTCGTTCATTTTTACTGTATTGAAAAAAATGAGAGGAGAGAGAGAGATCCAGACATCTGCATTTCTCTGCATCCAGACACAATAACATTAGCAACAAGAAGGCTTAGGTAAATATGAACTCTGTCACGGAACCATGTCAGTTGCTCAATAATGATATGCTTAATCATTAGCACACCCTATAATGTCCCTGGAACCCTTCTTTGGTCAAAGGGGAAAAAAATTAGCATCCTAACAGATAAGAGGACAATGCCAATCCAAGCCAGAGTTCCGAGGTCATATTGGATTTAGGCAGGAGTTGTTTGGCAATGAAAGTGCAGTGATCTCAAGAGAGCAGCCTTCAACGGGAAATGAATTTTTTCCTGTTTATAAATATGCATTGCTTGACTCCCCACCACTAGCCTCAAAGTTATTATGTTTTGACAGCGGTCTTGGCTCCCAGGAGTCACTGGAGTTATTTAAAACGACAGATTTCCTCTCGAAAATGTCTGCAGTTGCGTGGTTTTTCCGTTTTGTAACGTTTACAATTAAAAATAAAAAAACCTCAGCTTTTCACAGGGATGATTTAAATATTTAATTCTAAGCTAGCAAGGCTCTCAAATTACTGGTTGCTTTTTTTTTTGAACAAACATAATAATATTATTGCTGGATAATTGGATGCTAATTGAAAGGAGGCAGCCAATTTTCTTTTCAACAGTGTTGACAATTTGCATCTTGGGGGGGGGGAGGGGAAAGCAACCAGAGCAAAATTGCTGGTTGCTCCTGAATTTCTTTTGAAGTCTTTTCTTTCCCTTTTGAAGTTAATATTTCTGGATTTCAGAAATCAGGATTGGTTGGAAATATGTGAGTGAGTTGAAACACGAAAATGGAAACAGATGCTGCCTAGGGAAACTGTGGTTTTTGGCTAAATTCTACAAAGGAAAAATGCTGATGTACCAGCCTATTGGCCTTTTTTCATGATCTTTACAAAAGAGGTTAAAAAAAAAGTCATGGACTATGGATCACGCTTATACATGTGAGGCTAACCAACAGCCCACCCCTTCCTGAGCAATCTCAAAGAGTCCACCCATCAATTGATCTGTAGGGTACGGGGAATTACTGTTGCAGTGCTTTTCTCGGAAAGAAAAAGAAAAACCGGAGACTTTTCCTTTTATCCCAGCAAAAAAAACCACACACCCTAAACATGCTAAATTTCTGTTGATGCTGGCAGTGAAAGAATAATTGTTTCCATGCTTCTTCTCCGAGAAGGAAAGGAAACTTCATGGCTTTCTTCTTCCTCCTAGTGAAAAGCCTGAAGATGGCTGAATGTATGAGTATGGCGGAACTGTGGGAGAAAGGAAGAGAGTGCCCTTGTGTTTACATGTTTGCTTAATTACACACTGACATTCACACACTATAGAAGATTCAAGCTCACACCTGGCATAATCCTCACGGTCAAAGTACTTGCTTACCTCTACTTTAGATCATGAAATCAAGGCAATTTACCTAATTTCATGGCTATGTCATGGAGAAAAGCAAGAGAAAAGTACAGTCACATTTAACCATAACTCATCGAATTTGGTACTGAACGTATTTTGACATGAACATTTTGTCCTGGTATTTGTCGTTTCTTTGGTACTCAATACTAGAACTTTTCAGTGACAGTTACTCGTGATTTGCTACCCTTTCCAGCCATAACAAAGGGATATGTATTAGTAGCCTGGTAGGTCTTGCCATGTGCACATCCCCTTGTGGTCTTAGCTTGGCTTCTATGGTAATTTTGTGTATCTTTGTGCTTTTTTTCTCACCATGGGTCTTTGGTTTGGGAACCCATTAAATTTATTTGCATTAAAAATAAGATAAGATGAGAAGAGAAGAGAAGAGAAGAGAAGAGAAGAGAAGAGAAGAGAAGAGAAGAGAAGATGATAAGATAAGATAAGATAAGATAAGATAAGATAAGATAAGATAAGATAAGATAAGATAAGATAAGATAACCTTTATTGTCATTTTTTTTTTACTGTGGGCACAACGGCACACATCAAAAATGAAATTTATTTGCCCACTCTCAAAGTGAAACACATATATGACACACACCTAAACATACTATATACAACATATGTATAGACCCACACCCCTACATGTACATAACAAATAAATATTAAACACTGCCCATCTTGAATATATAATGGAAGGTGGAAGCTTGAATCTTCACAAGGTTAATGCTGTATGGAATGAAACTATGGCTGAATCTCGATGTTCTGCTATGGAAGGTAACAAGGAAAACGGGTCGTGAAGAGGATGTGTAGTGTCCCAGATAATCTTACGGACCCTGCTCAAGCAACACTTCTGTGCTATGTCCTGAGTGAGAGGGAGGGAACTGCCAATGATCTTTTCCGCCATCCTCACCACTCTCTGCACCGCCTTCCTGTCTGAAGCAGTGATGCTTCCAAACCAGACTGTGATGCTGTATGACAGGATGCTGAATCTGGATGTTCTGCTATGGACACCACGAAGCCTCCTCCCAGAAGGTAACAAGGAAAACAGGTCATGAACAGGTTTCTGGGGGAAAATGTTTTTTACTTGTCACACTTGTCTCCCAGAACCAATTAATGATGAATATCAAGATATCACTGTATAGGCAAACTCCTTTCCTTCTCTAACTTGGTGCTCTGAAATGTGTTGAGATTTCAATTCAAGGATTCCAAGGCAAACTTTGAGGAATACAGGTTGAGTGAAAGAGTCAAACTAATTGGATTTGACAGACATAACAGCTAATCATACAATTCTGTAAACAATGCAAGACTCCTGGTATAGGAAAATAAATGTCTAACACAGGATTATGGAAAGGTAACAGGCATAATAGCAAGGGAAGAATGTTGCCTCTCAGGTGCAAAGAATTAGGATGTGATAGAGAGGCTGACCCAGGTAATCAAACCTTTTAACCACTATTCTTTTCTTTGATTTCAAATGAGACTGCCAGAAAAAGAAGAGCAACAAAGATGATCAGGGGACAGGAGGCTAAAACATATAAGGAACAGCTGCTGGAATTGGGAATGTCTAGTCTAATGTAGAGAAGGACGAGGGGTGACATGATAGCAGTTTTCCAATATCTCAGGGGCTGCCACAAAGAAGAGGGAGTCAAGCTATTCTCCAAAGCACCTGAAGGCAGGACAAGAAGCAACAGATGGAAACTAGTCAAGGAGAGAAGCAACCTAGAACTAAGGAGAAACTTCCTGACAGTTAGAACAATTAACCAGTGGAACAACCTGCCTCCAGAGGTGGTGAATGCTCCAACACTGGAAGTTTTTAAGAAGAGACAGGACAGCCATTTGCCTGAAATGGTATAGGGTTTCCTGCCTGAGCACGGGGTTGGACTAGATGACCTCCAAGGTCCCTTCCAACATCATCATCATTATTATCATTATCATTATTATAAAAACCTTGAAGGACCATGAAGAGAAAGACAGTTTAGAGCATAATTGGTATTCTTGTTCATACTACTGATTGAAAGCTAGGGAAGGATGAAATGGATCAGAAGTGAACCACTACCTCAATGGATGGAGTTGTCGAGAAAGCTTTGGAGTCCTGGACTCCTGGACAAGGAGCCATGGTGGCACAGTGGTTAGAATGCAACATTGCAGGCTAACTCTGCCCACTGCCAGGAGTTCGATCCTCACTGGCTCAAGGTTGACTCAGCCTTCCATCCTTCCAAGGTTGGTAAAATGAGGGCCCAGATTGTTGGGGGCAATAGGCTGACTCTGTTAACCACTTAGAGAGGGCTGGTAAAGCACTGTGAAGTGGTATATAAGTCTAAGTGCTATTGCTACCGGAAGGCCTTCTGGTGAGAGATGGGCTGCACCTCCCAAATATTGGAAATGAGGTGTTTGGAGTACATTTGCTCAAGTCATCCGGTGGTAGGCTTTATATCAAACCTAGAAGGAAAAAAGATCAGTACCCAGTAAGTACTCAAAGATAGTAAACCTCGCAACGAGAAAAGAAGTGATATGAAGGAAAAGCCAATGAGGAGAATCACCAGGAGATATAGTGCACAGGTCTAAGAAGGACAGTATTGTAGGGCTCAAAGGCTTATGCAGCAGTGCTCAGATATGAGGAACCAACAAGGAGAACTTGAAGTTCCAATACGAGGTGACACCAATGGCATTGTTACATTACTGAAACCTATTGAGATGAAACTCATGATTAAAATATAGTACTGAAAGGATGTAACAGATCCGACAAAAGTTGAGGAGATACATTATACATAAAGAATGACTACAGCTATGTAGAAAATTAATGACACCAAAGAGGAAAATGCTGCTGAAAGTGTCCATTGGAATATTAAGGGGGAAAAAAGAAATAATAATGATATTATTACGTTGTATACCATAAAGCTTTCAACTACACAAAAGATACAGTACTGATGGCCAAATTATCCAGAAAACATACACTGTCATCTGAACTGATGGCCAAGTTATCCAGAATACATACACTATCATTTCTAATACCTTATACAGTAATTAACCAAGTATCACAACTGATCACAACTGATCCAACAAGGGCTAGGAAAGAATTGTACATTAATTAATAAACTTCATAGCAATCAACGGGAACTCTTGAGTTTCCTTTCAGTACAATACTAGAAAATTGTTGCCCAGTCTTATTTCTGATGTATTTATCAAACATTTCATAGCTCTCATCACTGAAATATTTTATTTCTGTCAGCGAATATCAACTATACTGACAAATCTCATTTACCAACCATAGTGAAACCAAGTGAAGCCTAAAGACTTTTCCCAAGAATTGGAGAATGGTTTTAATAAGAAAAAAGAAACTCTTTAAATAAAACTATTACTCCCACCACCATCATCATCACCACCTTAAAATTAAATCAATACAGCCTAACAATGTCATTTCCCAATGAGTAATAATATGAGAGTGCTAAACCACATGTCCTTGAGATCAAGACAAGTATATAGTATAACATCTTTGGCTGTAAATAATACTTTAAATATACATCCTGTTGCACCATCCTTTATACTCAGCAATGATTAGTGGAGTAAAATCCGCAAGGACTCCTTTACCTTTACCCAAATATACTTTTTAAATATATGTATTTGAATGGTCTTCTCCCGGCATTCCTATGCCAACAAAAATGACAACTTTTCTCTAACTACCATCACAACAACATAATAATAATAATAAACCTTTATTGTCAAAGTACAACATGTGTACATTGAGATTAGCTGAGCCTCCCCCTGTGCTCTCTCCCCCCAACACACAGTGACAACAAACCCTCCATCCCACCACACTATGTGAACCAACTACACCACACACCGGCCTCCCAAGTCAACTCTGCATAAGATTATATCCCATTCAAAAGCCTAACAGCCCACGGATAAAAGCTGTTCTTCAGCCTGTTGGTACGGCTGGCTATATTCCTATATCTCCTACCGGATGGTAGGAGAGTAAAGAGATACCGTCCAGGGTGTGAGTCATCCCTGAGAATCTTCCTCACTCTTCCAAGGCAACGAGCCCTGGCGATGTCATCCAGTGGTGTCAGGGAACAGCCCACAATGTCTTGTGCTGTGCTCACTACCCTCTGTAATACTTTCCTATCCGCGGCTGTCAGACCGGCATACCAAACCACAATACCATATGAGAGGACGCTCTCTATGGTAGACCGGTAAAAGAGGGTCATTAGCTGTTGTTCTACCCTGTTCTTCCGCAAGATCCTAAGAAAGTGAAGCCTCTGTTGGGCCTTTCTAGCCACCTGGGTTGTGTTAACTTTCCAGGTCAGATCTTCACAGAGGTAGACTCCCAGAAATTTAAAGGAGGGAACTCTCTCTACACAGTCCTCCCCGATGTAAAGTGGGGCAGGTTCCTCTTTTTTTCTCCGGAAGTCTAACACCATCTCTTTCGTCTTGCTGATGTTTAGGTGCAAGTTGTTGTTACTACACCATATGGATAGTTTTTGTACCTCCGCCCTATATGCTGTCTCATCCCCACCATAACATCAACATAAAGAGAATATATAATGCTTTAATAGATTTGGATTCTGAAACAGAATTAGTTAAAGATTGTATGATAAAGTGGGTTCAAAATATTCAAGAACCAATTCCATTGGATACATGGGAGGTAATTTGGGATAGAAATGTGAAATTTACCCAGGCTCAAAATTTAAGAGAAAACTTTTATAAAATGTTTTATAGATGGCATTTGGATCCCAAAAAATTGTCTTGCATGTATCCTAACTTACAGCCCAAATGTTGGAGATGTGGTAGTTTGGATGCTACCTATTATCATATATGGTGGACTTGTAGAAATGTTAAAGCTTTTTGGATTAAAATTTGGTGGAATATTCAAAAGATTTTTAAGAGAAAGATAAAATTTTCTCCACAATTGTTTTTATTGGGTATTGTTATAGATTGTGATACTAAAGAAACAAATTGATGTTGAATTTGATAACAGCAGCAAGGCTCTTGGTAGGTCTATATTGGAAGAAAGATAGTTTGCCTACTATAGAAGATTGGTCACTTAAGGTGTCAAATTTGGCAGAAATGGCTAAGATTTCTGCTTATCTGAAAGATCATTCACAAGAAAGATACATTTCGGTCTGGAGAAGATGGATAGATTACCATATATTCAGAACAAATATGGGACTAAAAAGTTTCATCTAGTTTATGAATGAATTATAGAATGATATTATTAATATTAGTATGTTTTTATGGTATTTTTATTAGTTTTTATTATATTTTATTATTATTTTTTATTAGTAGTATTGTTTAAGAATATGGACATTATTTTGTTTTTATGTTCTTATTATTATGTTTACTTTTATCTTGTTTGTGTTCATGTTAAAGGGGAGTTAAAGTGCGTTAGGAACTTGGTTACATATATAGTTGGTTAATGTTATTTAGATTTTGATTGTTATTTTTGTAACCCTGTATTCAGTTCTGGGAAGTGGGGGACGGGGAGGGGGGTGGTTTGGGGGTGGGTTTGTATTGCAACTTTTATAAAACTTTTTAATAAAAAAATGACAACTTTTCTCTAACTACCATCACAACAACATCAACATAGTTGCTTTAGAATATTTTTTTAATGTAAGAGACAGTAAAACAAATGTTGAAATGCAGTTAAAGGAGACTCTGCAATGAACAGCTTTCATTGCTATCTTTCATTTTCTGCTTTAAAAGCTTGTTTAGAATAAGGTACTGTACGTTATACAAAAAAGACAGTTGGGTTAAAAGGCATCAGGTTGAAAACCAGGAGACCATGAATTCTAGTCCCACCTTAGGTCAAAGCCAATTTGGTGATCTCGAGCCAGTCAGTCTCTCTCAGCCCTAGGAAGAAGGCAATGGCAAACTGTTTCTGAAAAATATTATCAAGAAAGCTGCAGTGGCTACTCCAGGTAGTCATCAAGTGTCACTTGTTTTATTGACTTTTTATTTAAAAGCAATTTAACTTTAGCCTCCTTTTCCATGTGCTGAATTTTGTATATTTTTTTGTTGCGGTTCCTTGAAGGAACCATAACAAAAAATTATACAAAATTCAGCACATGGAAAAGGAGGCTAAACGTAAATTGCCTTTAAATAAAATGTCAATAAAACAAGTTGTGTGAACTTGTATAGGAAAAATAATCCTGCTAGGGGTATGCTTTTCCACAGAAAAAGGTCTATGGAGGAAAGTGTCAAAATTGGTGGAATCAGATTAAATTGCTCTGCCTATCCCTAGACACATCACTTATCTTCAAGTCAGGTTGGGATTGTCTTTTCAGGCAAGAAATTAGCTGTCATTTACTTCATAAAAACAGATCTACTAAATCAGATCAGCCCCATCCTAGTCCAGCATTTTGTTTCTTACAATAACAAATAATATGCTTTTGGGAGGCTCACAAATTAGAGATATATGTACCTCTCCTGCTGTGATTTTTCCCTACTATTTAAAAATGTGCTGCGTCCCAAAACCTGGCTAGACTTCAGAGAAGATTTTGTTTTTCTGTTTTCTGCCAACAGATAACAAGAACTCTTCACCTTCTCACAACTGACTTGCTGAAATCACAATGAGATTTGCCTAATTAATACCAGTTGCATCTCTCTGCACAAAGAGTATAAAGAGAGCATAATTCAAGGCAGCTCGGTCAAAAGAAATTCTAATTGTAGTATGGTTGGTTAACTAACTACAGATACCATACTGAATTAAATGTGCTGCCTTAGGAAAGTGTAAACTTTTTGCTTTGTTTTATTTATCTTAATCCCTGAATTTCAATTGTGGTCTCATTACACTGTGAATTTCAGATTATTCAGCAAATAATTGATCTTATAGCCGTAAAACCCTGAAGCAATGCAGAGTACATCTCCATCCTATAAGGTTGCATTGATGTGTCAAGGCTTCAAAAGCCAGGACATAAAAGAATTAGAGAAGAAAGAAAGAAAGAAAGAAAGAAAGAAAGAAAGAAAGAAAGAAAGAAAGAAAGAAAGAAAGAAAGAAGGAAGGAAGGAAGGAAGGAAGGAAGGAAGGAAGGAAGAAAGAAAGAAAGAAAGAAAGAAAGAAAGAAAGAAAGAAAGAAAGAAAGAAAGAAAGAAAGAAAGAAAGAAAACAAAATAAAACAGACTTTACCACAATTTTGGCATACCATGATACTGAAATTAAATAATAATAAGTCTTTATTGATTACCCCTTGGGCCATATCAAAGTGCAAAGTTCCAGCAACAAATTGTTACTAAAATTTGATAAAGGCAATTTAAAATGGAATTTGATAAAATACAATTTAACATGGAATTTGATAAAATACAATTTAAAATGGAATTAAAATAAAATACAATTTAAGATGAAATAGTAATAAAATACAACCTAAAATGAAATTGTAATAATGTACAATAATTTAAGATATCGATAAAATATGATAACATATTTCGGAGTCGCCCTTGCAATCTACCCCAATCAGTCCCACATATGCAGATCTCAACCAGATCATTTTGTTTAAGTACTGTGCTACGTTAAATGTTATTTTCCAGTTCCGGCCAGACATAAGGTAAGTTATTTTGATATGGGGATCCCAATGGGTCATACTTGATGAGACTGAAATTGATTTTGCACAAAAGAAGCCCAATTATTGGGTCATGTAACACCACTGCCCGGCAAGGTGCACTGGCTGCCAGGTCTGCTTCAGGGTGCAATTCAACATGTTGGTAATCACCTTTGAAAGCCCTTGATGGGATGCATCCAGGCTATTTGAGAGACCATCTCATCCCACGGGGATTGGCCCACCCGACCCATGCAGGCAGAGGAGGCAAGCTGCAGGCCCCATCAGCCTGATTATTATGGCTAAGCGGATCCAAGAGAAGGGTCTTCTCTGCCGTTACACCTGTCCTCTGGAACATCTTGCCCTCCTGGAGTGAGATTGGGCCCAACCCTCCTGATCTTTCACAAGAGCCTAAAGACCTGGCTCTGCCAGTTAGCCTGGGGCTCCAATGGCGAAGAATCACAGGGGAGGTGGTTGATTAACAACAGATCCTGCCTCCTCCCCATCCTGCCCCCACACTCCCCATCTTTCAATTGGGCCGTGTTTGTGTTGGAATAGATCAGGGGTGTCAAACTCACGATATCACGTGACATCATGCGATGTATCAGAGCTTTTTCCCCATTGCTGGCAATGGGGTGGGCGCAGTTTTGTCGTGACGCATCCGGCCCACAGGCCAGCAGTTTGACACCCCTGGAATAGATTGTTGGAATGTATGTTTTGCAACAACTACAGCAGTGTTCAGCAGGTAGATGGCAGTGTTTGTAAGTTTGAAAGTCTATGGTACTGCCTTTTTGTTCTGAGGAGGAGTCAGCAGTAAAGGTAAATGGTGACTGTGCACCTTGATTGTTCTGTAGTGCTATATAAACAGAATTTCTAACAGTTTGCCTTTTTTGTATTAAATTATTTGCTTTTATTTTATATAGTTTTTAATCTTTAAAGGTTGTAAGCCGCCCGGCATTACCTTGAGGCAAGATAAGTGGCCTATAAATTTTTATAAATAAATAAATTGTAAAGAAAAAAATGCTGTTCTTTGAAGAAGACAAAAATGGGTCAACTAAAACCACATCAATAACAGATCAGTATTGTAAAAGAATCCATTGAACCCAACTGCAGTTCTTGGGGATTTTACCAGGAAAGTAGCTTGGTTTTTTTCCCCTCTGTCAGGATAGTGGCTCTGTGGCAATTCTATGTCCTGTGATCCACAGCTAGGTCAGCCTTCTCCAAACTGATATCCTTCACATGTATTAGATTACAGCATTAGACAGCCAAAATGGCTGAGAATTATTGAAGCTGTCACCCACCATCTCCTGAGTCTTATAGAAGACTTTTTAAGGGATAGTTAAGGAATCATATGCTGATTGTGTCTGCCTTCTATGGATCCTGAACTTTGATGTCACCTCTGTCCGGAAAACACTGCAGAAAGTTAACATTCGGAAAGCGGCAGGCCCAGATAACATCCCTGGACGTGTCCTTAGGGAATGCGCAGATGAGTTGGCTTGTGTTTTCACAGATATTTTCAATCTCTCATTGCAGCAGGCAGTGGTCCCATCATGTTTTCAGATGGCCATCATCTTGCCAGTGCCACAAAAGTCCACAATTACAGGCCTCAATGATTACCATCCAGTTGCACTAACATCCACCGTTATGAAATGCTTTGAGAAGCTGATAAAGGGCATTATTGTATCTAGCCTCCTGCCAGCATTTGACCCGCTTCAGTTTGGCTACCGACCAAATCCTATTTTTTCCGTTCTCCATCTGAGCTTGAAGCACTTAGAGGAAAGAAATACTCATGTGCGTTTGTTGTTTGTCAAATTCAGTTCAGCATTTAACACATTCATTCCCCAACATCTAGTAGACAAACTGGGCCTTTTAGGCTTAAACACCCCTTTGTGCAACTGGATTCTTGATTTTCTTACCAACATGCCCCAATATGTGTGAGTTGGAACAAATACCTTTAATACCATTTTCTTGAGTACAGGTTCTCCTCACGGCTGCGTCCTAAGTCTGCTGTGTTCAGACCCATGACTATTGTGCTAGGTTTTCCACCAACCATATTGTGAAGTTCGCAGAAGATACAACAGCAGTGGGTCTTATTCATGATGACAATGTGAATGCTTACGGCAAGGAAGTTGAGGGGTTGGTGAACCGGTGTAAGGAAAACAGCCTAGCTTTAAATACCGGAAAAACCAAAGAGATCATTGTCGATTTCAGAAAAGGCAGACACAGCCACACTTCTCTGTGCATTAATGATTCACCTGTGGAGATGATTACCAGCATCAAATTCCTGGGTGTGCAGCTAATGAGTAGGCTGGCTTGGTCACTCAACAGCGAGACACTGGTGAAGCGGGCACAGCAGCACCCGCATTTTCTGCATTGCATGAGAAAAGCACATCTTCCTTACCCTGTCCTGACTACTTTCTACAGGGGGACATTCGAGAGCATCCTGTCATACAGCATCACAGTCTGGTTTGGAAACATCCCTGTTTCAGACAGGAAGGCAGTGCAGTGAGTGGTGAGGATGGCCGAAAAGATCGTTGGCAGTTCCCTCCCTCCCATCCAGGGCACAGCACAGAAGCATTGCTTGAGCAGGGTCCGTAAGATTATCTGGGACACTACACATCCTCTTCACGACCTATTTTCTTTGTTACCTTCTGGGAGGAGGCTTCGTAGTATCCATAGCAGAACATCCAGATTCAGCCATAGTTTCATTCCATACAGCATTAACCTTGTGAACTCTCAGGCTTCCTCCTTCCATTATATATTCAAGATGGACAGTATTTAATATTTATTTGTTATGTATATGTAGGGGTGTGGGTCTATACATATGTTGTATATAGTATGTTTAGGTGTGTGTCATGTATGTGCTTCATTTTGACAGCGGGCACTAAATTTCATTTTTGATGTGTGCCATTGTGCCCACAGTAAAAAAATGACAATAAAGGTTATCTTGTCTTGTCTTGTCTTACCTTACCTTACCCTATCTAACTAGGCCTATGAATTATCTTTTCTGCACAGGAAGACTAAATGAGATGAAGTTAATCTTATTTGAATTCCCATATAATGGCAGTTTTCCACAATGTGAAGTTCACACTCCCAAGAAAAAGAAAAGTTAACTTTCTAATTCCTATGGAATTCTGTCCAGTTCAAGCCAGATAAAAGGGAGTAGACAACTGAAGCTAAATTACCACACATTTTTACCAGATGTCATATCTAGAGAAAGGAAGGCCCATTACAGATCAGAAAGGAACATATGTATAGGATATAAAATGGGAGTTTAGGAGGCATTTCAGACAGTTGTTGTCATTCACCAAGAAATACTACAGATTGAATTGCACACACTCTTATCTCCATGATTGGTAATGAGTCTTAAATCAACTTTGGTCTGAATTCTTTTTAATGCAAATGTAAAACCTAGAGTGGTTTGCATGTTCATATTTTTTCTGAACTCTCTGCTGTATTAACCAAAATCATCATGCCAAAAGCACAAATGATTTAAGCGTACTTTGTAGTATCCAACTCTATATTACTTAGATTTTTTTAGATTAGATTAGATAACCTTTATTGTCTTTTTTTTTCCCCTGTGGACACAACGGCACACATTAAAAATGAAATGTAGTTGCTTGCTCTCAAGTGTTACTTATATAACACACATTTAAAACATGCTATATACAACATATGTATAGACCTACACCTTTACATATAAGTAACATATAAATATTAATCACTGTCCATCTTGAATACATAACAAAAGGAGGAAGCTTTAGAGTTCACAAGGTCAATACTGTATGGAACAAAGCTGTGATTGAATCTGGATGTTCTGCTTTAGCTACCATCGAGATACAACTGCCCAGAATTCAAATATACCGTACATTGTAAAATTCCCATATAGCATATTCCTCTACATATCTGTATATAACCATGTCTTTGTTTAATAGGCATTAAACCCTTTCCTAAAGCCTCTTCGTAACAAAGGCTGGCAGGAAGATCTGGACATTTGTAGGGGTGAAAATTACTCTTTTTTTTAAGTATTAAAAAAGAGTTTGCCTAGAAACAGTAGAACAACTGATACTGAAGCCAAATAATTTTGTTGTCAGTATTTTGTTGTCAGTATTAGTTGAAGCTGAAAAAGGAATATTTGAGTCAATACATGCTTTGAGTATTTTCTAAGCAATAAGCAAATCAGGATTAGCCCTTTAACATTCTTCAGATCAACTGTTCTATGACAATCAATTGAAAGATTATTCCACCAGTGCTTTCTTTATTTCAGAAATTGATAATGATCTACATATTCCAATTCTGAGTTCTAACAGGGGCAAAAGTTTTGGCCCAAAATTCTGCAGTGTTGGCAAACTGAAATCAATAAAATTAAGGGGGCTTCTTGGTGTATTGGATTGCATCTTTTATCCTATAAAAAAGAGATGAGAATCCTCTTCCACTTACCTATTACGTCTAGATCAAAGCTGCTGTGTGTTGAATTATTATTGTTACTGGTTTATTAAGTCTGCCTGTGATCTAGTATTGCTGCTCAATTAGTATGGGCTGCTTGAATATGTTGCAATTCTTGCTGATTTGTTGGAGTTACTACTAGAAATTGCTCTAAAGTGAGCAATAAAAAAAATCTCTTCCTCTTTCTGATCTCTTTTGTTCGATCAGTAGCAAAGGTACAACAAAAGCCATTATTTCATCTAAACATGCCCAAACATTATTTCATATCATTATGACTATGAGGCGATGGGGGGAGGGGGAGTTTCCTCACAGGCGGTTCCTGAGGCAGAAAGCAGTATGGGCAGAATTCAAATCACATTATAAATCTAAACAGTTATAATGGTCACATGCTGTAGTATTTCCTGCCCATGATGACAAACTTTGATTAATTACTAGTTAGAGATATCTACACCAGGGTGAAAATCTGTCTGTTCATTTTAGAAGTCTTGTCTCTATCCCAGGTGAGTATGGTTTGAGTTCCCTTGGAGGATGTCTCGTTTCTGGTTCCCATGAAATCGAAGCATCACTAAATGAGAAGAGGCCTTTACCATAAAATTAACATATCCAATAACATAACATTGGCTAGAAATAGGAAATGACTTAGAAGGCTCTCATATCTCACCCGGTCTCTGGAATCCAAACACAGGAGCGGAACTGTGAGCCAGTTTCAGTCAATACACAACTATGTCATGCCCTCATGCCTAGTGACACAAGCCTTACTCAAGTCTAGGGTAGGATTATTGTTATTTATATGGCCACTTGTTCAGCAGCCTTTCAAAGTTATGATGATGATGCTGAATAAGTGTATTTATGAAAGGTCCTTGAAGTTCTAGCTGCCCCAGCATTCCTGCAGTCATGTGATCACAATCTCATGGCTTGGCCATCAGCTGGCACTTATAATGGTGTAGCGTCCCACAATCTCATTATTGCCACTTGTGATCTTCCCTGCCAGCTTACCTCAAAGTCAATGTGAAAGTTGGCAGGGGAAGATACAAATTGCTCCAATAAGTTGCATGGACACTCTCCCAGTCATATGCAGCCACTTACCTGCCTGCCGGCCTGGGGCTAGCTTAATTAGCTGTAATCCTAACTTAATGATAACAATGGCATGTTACCAAGATTGCTGTCACTAAGAGATGAGAAGATGTGACATTGCCTTTTATTTGTTCTACAGCATTTTATTCTTTTTTGTGTGTTTTTATGTTGGGAGGATATCTGTTTTATAGGCTATATGACAAAATGCATATCAACTGATCCACTACAGCCAATTGGTGGTCATTTTACAATTCTCCTTGTGGTCAGAGGTGATGCACAAGCCAATTCTTACCTCGGATTGTTAGGTTACTTTTTCAAAATCCATAAGAAGGGACCTAGACTCAACAATCCTGAAAATGGCTCCATGTGACAGCTGCTTCATTGCCTCCCAAGTTATCACAGGCTACGTACTGCAATTTTTCATTCCTTTCTGAATGCAGCCTTGTGGCTTTAAGGAAGGAAAGCTGGTCAGAAATTGTCAAAAAAAATATGGTACAAGATTCCTTGTATGGCAGCCCTTGAATCTGCTTAATTTTCCTTCAGACCATCACCTAGCGAAAGAAATCCAATCTCCAAGTAATACAAACCAGTTACAGTATTTATCTCACTGAGAAACCTAAGTGAAGCTACAGAAAAATGTGTAACTCTCCTGCATCAGTCTAAAAAAAGGCACAGTAAAATCAGGCTCATTGATTTTTAATTAAGAGGCTACCCCTTTGCAATTAGTAAGGCATGTGCCTGCATTGCAATCAAAGCAAGTCTTAAAACTTGCAGTGAACTGTAGCAAATGGTTTTGGCAACCAGCAAAGGCCTTCTTGAGGTCTTTCCCATGAATCAAAGCTCATCAGATGGCATAATTGTTCAAGAACACAGCTTCAAACTGTTATGATCCTTAAATAAAATATCAAAATACTTTTCTTGTATGGCTTTGGGTGATATATGTTTTGTTTTGTTTTGTTTGTATTTTTGAGACTCACTGGCCCCATGATACCTAGTAAGCTTGGGGCTAAACAAGGATTTAAATTAATCAGTTTCTTGTCTTAAACCAATACTAAAAGAATGCATCACAATGATTGGGCTGATACACTGTGCTAAACATGAATAGTGTTTAACAGGCTTTAAATACCATTCAAACAGTAAATAAACCATGGTTTGTTAATGCAAAAAGTACGGTTTAAACACATAGCTTTGCAGTTGATTTACTGATTACCACAACGCCACTACCTCTATTGCTGCTCTGTATCACACATACCAAGGGACGCGGTGGCTCAGTGGGTTAGGACGCTGAGCTTGTCGATCAGAAGATCAGCAGTTTGGCGGGTCGAATCCCGAGTGCCGCGTAGCAGAGTGAGCGCCTGTTACTCGTCCCAGCTTCTGCCAACCTAGCAGTTCGAAAGCACGTAAAAATGCAAGTGGAAAAATAGGGACCACTACGGTGGGAAGGTAACAGCGTTCCGTGCGCCTTTGGCGTCTAGTCATGCCGGCCACATGACCACGGAGACGTCCTCGGACAAGCGCTGGCTCTTCGGCTTTGAAACGGAGATGAGCACCGGCCCCTAGAGTCGGAAACGACTAGCACGCATGTGCGGGGGAACCTTTACCTTTTACCTTTATATCACACATACCACTGGAAGTCTGTAAGTCACATTCAAAATGTTGCATTTTATCTTGTTAACTACCTAAGACTTTCCAGCATTCTTAATTTTAAAAGTGCTTTATTTCTTCTTGATGTGTTTCACCTAAGGGGGGGTCAAATGTGAAGAATAGCCAGATTTTATATTTTCATCAATACTCATGTTGATTTGTGCCTTTCTTCATCCCAGAGGACCTGGAAAAGCATCACATACATATTGAATAATCCTAGCACTTTACAGGGTTTAATTTGAATATTTGCAGCTTTCCCCACACACACACACACACTCCATCTTGAGACTATAACTACATGCAGATTCAGAATTTGAATATCATCCATTCCATCTTGTTCTGTTTATCATGCAAAAGCTATCATCAAGGTTTATAGGCAATCGACCACCAGAAAGCCTTGAATGCAATAAGCTAAAGTCCCATCAAATATTGCCACGGAATAAAAATGAGTAATATCACAAAAGACTGAAACAGTTACACATAAGGGAAATAACTGAATCCACTGTATTGAGTAAATGTTAAAATCAAATGAAATCAGATTAATTTTTAATCCTGAACCTACCCACTTCTGGAAAAATGGTCCCCCGTCATATCTTCAAAATCTGGTGAGGCCTGTTAAGCACCTGCAGTCTGATAAAGCAGCCAGGAAGATTGAAAAGCTTCCAACAACAGTTTGGCTTTTATTGGATCTAGTAAAGAAAGATCCATTTCTCTGATTTGTAGGGTTACAATACTGTTGTCCTTCAGACTGACATTTTTCCTCATCAGATTGTTTTTTTTTCTTTTTATACAACTGAAAATCTTTTATTGTTGATAATTTGTAAAAGGAGTTTCTTATCTGATTCATGAACTGGTGGGGGAAAAATATCTTGCAACTTATTTTGGAAATACTACATATATAACCATTCCTAGAAGCAATGGGTATTTTAAATTGGAAACGATGACCCATCAAGTGACTTAACTGCTGAAAGATCAAATCCAAATGATTTCTAACTAACCCAGGGGTAGGCAACCTTGGCTCTTTTATGACTGGCTGGCTCAGGAATTCTGGGAGTTGAAGCCCACGAGTCATAAAAGAGCCAAGGTTGCCTAGCCCTGAACTAACCAATCGCACAGAACAACCCTTGTCCCAAAAATATTTACTAAGGCATCACTATTCAGATATGCAGTATGTATCTTGATTTATTAGATCGCTAGATGGATCAAGTGCTTCAAATTTTTAGCTCTATCATCATCCTTATCTAGTCAGGAAAACCGTGAACCAACTAGCAGCTTTCTTTTTGACCCATCAGGTGAAAATCCTCCGTCTATTTCAGGCAGCTCGAGAAGCAAATCTAGACTGGTTTACTAGCTAGCCATGGTTCAAACGTCTTTTCATGAACAAGTCACAATGGGACCAGTTTGCACAACAGACTAAGCCATAAACCCTGGCTTATAAAAGGTAGTGCCTGGATTCATACGACTAAACCAAACCAACCAGCCAACCAACCACATCATGGTGCAATGGGAAATTAGGTTTTTAAAGTTGGAACATTTTGCTTTGCCTGATTATGTGAGAAACCAGATTCCTAGTGCTGAGAAGTCTCTGTCCTGTTGTCCAGAGCTTCCAGTCCTACAATCTCGTGTACATCTATATGAAATGTAAGACCATCTCAGCTAATGGGGCTTGAATCCAATTTGAAAGTCCTAAGGAGAGATGTTTTGTTTTGCTGTTTTCCTTCTACAGTAAAAATGGGGGTTTAAATCTCAGCCGCAGCAAGCTGGGATTTAGTAATGCGGAACTGGGGTGAGCCATTCTGTAACACAGAAAGTGCAACTTCTGGTGCATGTTCTTGCTAATGGTCTTCCCTTCCCTGCGGTTGTATTGCTTACAGTCAGGGTATTAGTCACACTAAATTTATTGCAGATTTTTAACAGGTCTTAAGGGCGAGCATTACCCATCAACTGCATTGATCTATCGAGCTTGTTTCTTCGGCTTCCAAGGGTCAAAAGAAAGATCTCTGGCCTTTTTTTTCCCTTCAGTCCTTAGCAAAGGGGATGTTGTGAGAGCAAAGGAGGACGGGTCGATAAGGAAACTCAAAGCTACAGCTAACGGCGTCACCTTGTGGCCGCAAAATACACACAACTTCTCTCCAAAATCCTACATCACAAATGGCTTCTGGGCTTGTGCATCAAGTTCAAGAATGAGGAAACAAATCTCTACTCATCCCTTGGTTTGAAGCCTCCAAATCTCCTGAAATAAGGATCCAGAAGCCATTAGGTAATTTTGCCATGTGGGTCACAAATTAAGTGCTCCTGTAAAAGATCTTTTAGTACTCAGACTAGAGCAGGGGTAGGCAACCTTGGCTCTTTTATGACTCGTGGACTTCAACTCCCAGAATTCCTGAGCCAGCCATGCTGAGGGGAAAGGTAGAAGTTTCCAAGCTGAGCCACGGTGGCTCTGGAATTCTGGGAGTTGAAGTCCACGAGTCATAAAAGAGCCAAGGTTGCCTACCCCTGGACTAGAGGGAGGGGCATAAAAGATGCCGACATTAGCTTATGAGTAGATTTTAGAGGGATATTGTTATTAATTTTAGTGTTAGTACTTTGTATGTATCTATGTTAAAGGGGAGTTAAAGCACATTATGAATTTGGTTAATTTTATATTATGGATAATTTTTAGTTAGAATATGATTATTATATCTATAACCCTGTATTTAGCTCTTGGAAGCGGGGGGGGGGAAGGGGGGTGGTTTGGGGTGGGTGGGTTTTGGGGATATGTATTGTAAAAAATTTTTTTTTTAAAACTCTTTAATAAAATAAAAAAAAGATGCCGACATGAAAATAATATCAGGACAACATCCCTGCTTATGAACCATGAAAGCTCTTAGTTTTCAATATTTTCTTGTAATGTTACCACATCCACAAAATACTGTATTTTATAATTACAATTTATAGGCACCTTAGGCTGCTGACTGCTCCTCGTGCAGTTTAAGCAGTTGGGGCAAGATTCTGGATTGTATGCTTCTACTTTTCAGATCCTTGGGTTGCCAGAAGAGGTCATTGCTCAAATGATCTATCTTCTGAAATAAAACCAACTAGCTGGACACCATGTGGAACTTGAGCAAGAAAAAATGCAAAATGGTAAGTGACACGAAGTTATGCAGGCTGATGAAAACCAAAGCAAACTTTGAAGAGTTCCAAAGGAATCTTTCCGTAACAGGTTAATGTGCAATGCAATGATAAATTCAGGGTAAGGAATTGAAGATAATGTAAACATAGGAAGAAAGAAATGCATAACATACAGTACACTGGCTGTGTGCATGCAACATCCTTACCCATGATTAATAAAACATATTTTACTCAATCAATTTTTTTATGTTCACTTGTCATAATGAGTCACAAAGAATGGGATGGACTCTTATAACACGCTAGGCCCCAAATGTGATTCAGTATATTGCTCTAACACAGGGATCTTCAAACTTGGCCCTTTTATGACTTGTGGACGCTGGCTGAGGAATTCTGGGAGTTGAAGTCCACAAGTCATAAAAGGGCCAAGTTTTGTTCTGTTCCCGCAACAAGTCTGAAGACCCTGCTTTAACAGAAACTTCCTCTAATGTGGTCAAAACTGGCAGCGATTAAAAATACATCATGGTTTACATATCAATAAAATATTAACTCAAGGTACTTCCATGTGCGGCCAGTATGATGCTCCTGAACCTGTGTGATTCCCAAGCTGCTTATTTTATCCGGCATCTGAACCAATTTATCTGAACCCCAAACCATCATGAGTCTGGCTTTCCGGTAGAAATACTGGAGCTCAATGTCCTTCTTCCATTGACAGGAATACTTCTCTCATCTTGTGTCCCAATTCTTCAATCTCCCTTTAGGGGCTTGACTGCTGTAGCTTTATCACTACAATTTTATTCACTTTTAAACTGATCAAAAAATAAAATAAAAAATAAAAAAGGCTCCTTGGTAGTTTTTCAGCCCGCAATAGCACAGTACAGAGTTTTAATCAATCACAAAGGTAGCATGAATTAAGAACATGGAAATGGCAAACCAGTGGCTAGATGTTTTAGCTGTTCTGTTGGTCAGCTGAATGGAGCATTAATTGCTTTGTTTTATTATAGTTGTTGGGTTGTTATTAATTTCTTTTATTCAGGAACTCAATCAGCACACAAAGAAATCTCCTTTTATTTTATCCCTACATCAACAATTTTGTGAGGTGAAAGGCCCAAAATCACTGAGTGAGTAGTTTCAGTGGATGAGGGTCTCCTTGAACCTAGTGCCACGTTGTTATTGCAATAATGTTTTGAGTGAATTTGACCGTGCGTGGTCTTCAGTGTCTCAGGATTTGAAGAGTGAAAATGGTGGTGGCATAGAGGTGTGCTCAGAGTTATGTAATGGGATAGGAAACAAATTCCATATTGAACCTAAGATGTGGCCTTGGAAGGGATGACCATTTTAAACACCAGATATACCTTACAGAGCTCTACCTCTCATCCTTGTTGTTTCGTCCAGTGAACCAAAAGGATGATCTATTGTCTTTTGTTCAGGAAAACTCTTCAGGACTGCTTTATTTGTTCTTACCAAAACTCAACTAGTGTATTTAGGAGAGGGGAGTACTTACATTCATCTAGACTGAGGCAGCCATTTGGTTGACCACTGACTCCTTCTAGTGACAGGCCTCCTTTCGTAACCACTAAGTCACAGGATGAGCGAAAATTGAGAAATCATTCAGACAATTCACAGATTTCCTTAAAACACTTTTTAAAAGCGTGATGTAAAGAAAATGCAGACTCTATTCATTTGGAAGGTTACTCTATGATGGCTTAAGAGATGTTGTATAAATAGCCTAGCACAGGGCTTTTCAACTTTTTCACCCATTGTGCCACATTTAGGATAGGGCAACATCCGAGTACCACCTAGCAAGGTGTCAAAAACTTGATGACCAAAAAAAAAAGGAAAAAAGTGATGAAGTACAGGTAGTCCTCGACTTACAAAAGTTCGCTTATTGACTGTTCGAAGTTACAATGGCACTGAAAAAAGTGCCCCCCAAGCCACAGCCGAGCAAGACACCTGCCTGCCCGCCTGGCGGCACCCTTCCTCCTATCTGAGGTTTTCATTGGATTGGTAGCAGGGGTGGGGTGAGGAATGTTTGGTTTTTATTCCTCCCATCTGCCTGGTGGTTGTAGCACGTTTTGGTCACTTCACATGACCCTGGGACACTGTGACCACCATAAATATGAATCAGTTGCCAAGCATCTGAATGTAAAACAAGACTCTGGAGATGCTGCAACATTCCAGCTGATTGGCGCTTCTTCTGGGCTCAGCAGACGTGCCGGGATCAGCGCCAAACTCCAGCTGGAGCCTGGCACTGATCCTGGTGCTTCTGCTGAGCCCTGACAGCCCTGCAGCTCCAGCCATCTCTCGCTCAGGCTTGTGCGGTGCTACCACCGGTTCAGCTCATTCCCCTCCCCCGCTACTTTTCTAGGATGGCCGCATACCACCTGCTAGGTGCTAATGTACCACAGGTGGTACCCGTACCACTGGTTGAAAAGCCCTGGCCTAGCACTATGAGTACTGTACAATATAGAGACAAGGCTCCCAATTCGTCCCCATATGTTACAATACTCTGTATGACATTTTAGTGCTGCAAATTCTGGATCTGACCATCAAGATTAACAGATGTCGAGACTTAGGAAAAAGTGCAAAGAAGAGCAACTAAGATGATTAAAGGTCTGGAGACTAAAACATATGAAGAACGGTTGCAGGATTTGGGAATGGCCAGTCTACAGAAAAGAAGGACATGATAGCAGTATTCCAGTATTTGAGAAGCTGCCACAAGGAGGAGGGGTTCAATTTATTTTCCAAAGTAACAGAAGGCAAGACAAGAAACAACAGATGGAAACCAATCAAGGAGAGAAGCAGCCTGGAATTAAGGAGTAATTTCCTAATAGCGAGGACAATTAACCATTGGAACAGTTTGCCTTCAGACATTGTGGGTGCTTCATTACTCAAGGTTTTTAAGAAGAGCCTGGACAGCCACTTGTCTGAAATGATATAGGGCACAGGTGTCAAAAGTCGCCATGTCACATGATGTTGTCGTGACGTATCGCGACTCTTTTTGCATTATTGGCAATGATGTAGATGCGGCTTTGGTATAATGAAACCGGCCCATGGGCCGGCAGTTTGACACCCCTGATATAGGGTCTCCTACCTGAGCAGGGGGCTGGACTAGAAGACCTCCAAGGTCCCTTCTATTCTGATTGAAGTCCAAAAGCAAAATTGAGCACATCAAGATTGGGGAAAGCTTTTAAATCTCAGGACTATCAAGTGAGATATTTGTAATTCTGACAAGCCCAAATTTTCTGTTGCTAAGTAAGACATTAGTTGAGTTTTGTCCCATGTTATGACCTTTCTTGCCACACTTATTAAGTGAATCACTGCAGCTGTTAACTTAGTAAAACAGTTGTTAAGTGAATCTGGCTTCCCCTTTTTTGCTTATCAGAAGGTGATCCCATGATCCCAGGACACTGCAACCATCATGAGTAAGTTGCCAAGTGTCTGAATTTTGATAATGTGACCAGGAGGATACTGCAATAGCCATAAATGTCAAAAAGTTATGTCATTTTTTTCATGCCACTTCGAATAGTCACTAAAACAAACAGTTGTAAGTTGAGAACTACCTACCTCCTATTCTTTTATATCCAGGAATTAATAATGTTGAACCCCAGCCTGCGTTGGTGGAATACTAGTTGACAGTGCTTTTTTTGTAAAAGAAAAAGGTGCCGGAACTCACACGTCATACAACCTGCGTTGCCTACCCTACAAGGTTCCATCCAAAAAAGGTGCCGGAACTCCGTTCTGAGCGTTCTATGACAAAAAAAGCCCTGCTAGTTGATATGGTTTTGTTAAAGTCAATAAGACTTAAAACAGGTTAAAAACAAGCTGAATTAGGCGGTGAATTGGAGTGCTAGTTGTTTAATGCAGTTTCTCAATTGTACATACTATAATGTGCTGTTCTTGACCAGCCTCTTTTTCCTGGTGTCCATTTGTAGTTAGATTCAAAATATTGCCGTGCAGTATTCATAAACATAAGAGGCACAAGAATATCAGAAATGGTATCCCTATCTCATATTTCCCTAGTAAAGCAGACTTACAATATTAATAAATCACAGAGAAATGGGTGGGTAAATAAATAAATAAATACATAATCAAACAAATAAACAAATAAATACATGCTTTTTTACTAAGCAATTTCTTTGCCTGGTTCTGTATATAAATCAGAAGCTTAGCAAATATAATTAATGTCAGTTATGTGATTGCTTTAAAACAAACAACATCAATTATTTCATATCTATCTCTACTTTTGCAAGTTTTATTAGAAAAGATCATGTATTTTTTACAGGGAATATGTAGTTTTTGTCATAATCCAAAATCTGTTTTAATACTCAAGTTTAACAGCAAGTGAAATAATTAAAACCTGAAAAAATAATACTTTTAAAAATATTACTTTCTTTAAAATTTAACAATATTAAAATCCGCTATGCAATAAAACCTAGTTTATATTTTGAATCCACCAAGTAACAACTCATCCTCATTTGTGCTGTACCCTCAATTGTGAACAACCGTTAATAATTTTGAAGCATCCATTATAATACCATTGCAGAGTTACTGAAGTAGTTTTATTAAGGTAAATTTATAGTAATGGTAGAAATTAATACCACTCTTATTTTCACCACAGTCTAGCTTTATTGAATGCCGTGGGGCATATTAATCAGTAAAGCCAAACAGAGCATGAAATAAAAGTATAAATTAACCTGTAACATGAATGAAAAAATAGGGATTAATAAATATGAAATAAATAACACTTTAGCGATAGTCAACAGCCTGGTTTAACCAAGGCCAGAGTGCAATAATGCAGAAAACAACTACTGATACTTATTTCAAGTTTAGAGCTATAACCCCAGCAAACATAGTATAATCAATACCATACAATTCAAATTACACTGGAATTATTATATTAAACTTTCAGGAATAAGGCTAATTTAAATAAATAAGCTCTATAACCCGAGTAAATACGAATTAGAGAATTGTGTTGTCCTATTGCAGAGTCTATTTAGGTCAATCATAGGGTTGACTGATAACATTAGAAAACTTTTTCTACCCTATTCCAAACAACATGATCTGGAGATGGATGAATGGATGGATGGATGGATGGATGGATGGATGGATGGATGGATGGATGGATGGGCAGACAGTTGGATGGATAGGGAGGGAGGGAGAGACAGAGAGAGAGAGACCCACCCCAGAGAGGAAGAAATTCTACATTGCTGATGGAGAAGACACTGTGTTAGGCATATGATTAAGCCTACCTGGTTGGGTTGGAAATATATAAGCCATGATGTATGATATCACTTTAAATGTGATGATTGGCCAAGGGTGTGTTTGCCTCCCAACGGCCATAAGAGGGAGCTAGGGACGTAGTTTCTCTCTCTCTGCTCTCGCTGTTTTTTTTTCATTGTTAGTTACTCTGTTACTGCTATTGTTGGCTTGTTACTGTGTTAAACCTGAACAACTGTGTTTTGACCTTTGGACCGGTAAGAAGACTTTGTATTTGGAATACTCCTTGGACTATTACTATCGTTTATCTGTTCTTTACACGTGTATGACCTGGACTGTTTATTTTTGACTGTGCTTTGTATTACACCACAAAGTAAAGTATTCTGTTTTTCACACCTCAGTGTATCTGTGTGGTTACTGTGTGAACTTCGCTGCTCTCGGTACCCTTTTTTGTCTGTGCAACTTCTTGTTAGCTCAAGGAGATCTCTGCACAATTCCTGACACACTGCATCCTGCAGTCCTATTAATCCATGGACACTTCTGTGGGCATAAAGCATTGCCCAGAAATTCTCACCAGCCATAAAACCTAACAAGAGTATTGAGTAGAGCTTGGGGACTGATTAAACAAAATTAACACTGTTCTATTGTATGCTCCCTAAATAGGGTTCATTAGACCAGCCAAGAGATGATGGGGCATCTTAAGGGAGCTAGTTCACTTTTTGTTTTGTGATTATTTGTCTTTACCTGGCAGTCATTGTGTAAATTAATCAGTCATCCCTGTGGTAATCATGTTGTGAGTACACCTATCATATCCTTTAATTCAGGGTCCCCAACCCTATGCTGTGGCTCACTACTGGGTCTTGAGCTGTTCGGAACTGGGCTGCAGAAGTGGTAGGCAAGGCGTGAGCATCCCCACTTGTGCGACCAGTGGGCGCACATGCCCACCACTCACACAAATGGAGCTGCGCGCATGTACTTGCCCACCACATGCACAGAAATATCCCCTCTCCCTCCCCCACCGATCAGCAAAGCTGAAAAGGTTGGGGGAACTCTGCTTTAAGTGGAGCAGTGGGCTACACCAGCTGCCTGCAATTAGTGCAGGTTCGCATCCCACCAGGCTCAAGGTTGACTCAGCCTTCCATCCTTCCGAGGTAGGTAAAATGAGGACCCAGATTGTTGGGGGCAATTAAGCTGACTTTGTAATAATGCCGCTTGGGGGGGGATGAAAGCCCTAATAAGCAGGCATATACATAGAATGAAGGCTACTGCTAAGCTTGTAAGCCGCCCTGAGTCTTCGGAGAAGGGCGGGATATAAATGGAATTAAAATAAAAAAAAATAAAAAATAAAGTATTCCGAATGTGCTTTCTTCTCCAAAAGTTGCCAGCAACCAGTCCGCTCAAACAAGGAAAGCCCCATCTGCAGGACGCAGGCAGGACACAAAACCACACTCCCTCTGGTCAGCGGAAAAACCTCTCTCCACGTAACCAGTCCCTGGTGCCCAAAAGGTTGGGGACCTCTGCTTATACCATCCCAGACAAATGGTTGTCCAATCTTTTCTTGACACTTCTAGTGATGGGGCAGCCGCAACACCTGGAGGGCAGGCTGTTCATTCTGCTCATCAACTGTTCTCATCTAGGACAATGGAACACACATCCCAAGGAAAGTACAAAACATTAGTAAAAAAAATCAAACTCTCACCATCTTCAAACAGTGACCTATGGCAGAGATCAAAAGATGGTTGAAAGAACCACAAAAAATACTCCTGAGGTATTATCATAGTAAAAACCTCAATTTCACAGATCCTGCAGTTAGCAGACTTTGGATGCAACAGACCAAATTTCTATTTTGCCCCACAAAATAAACGGTCTAGGTGAGACAAAACAAATTAATATAATTTTAATTTTATGGCATCCTGGCAATTTAGGTCACTTTGCTTAATCAAAGGTGAAACAGATCACACGTGACACATTCAAAGTGTCATATTTCATGGACAAAGACACTTCCTCCACTGAATTGTTAAAGGAAGGTTTTGTTGTATCACTATGTTATAATTTCAGACAGAACTTTCCAACATAGTGAAGGAAAAAACAATACATGATGTAATGAGGGGTTTTTTTCTTTTGTTTTCTAGCCATCTTGTTACAAAGCCTGATGATGATTAAGGTTGAAGGGGAGTGAGTGGCCCAACAACAGCCATCTGGTTTCCATGTTCAGACCGGAAACAGAGATTTTCTGTTCCTAGCCCAGCACCTTAACCATCATTATACTATGCTGATTCTCAACAGAAACCTTAAAGCAGGGGTCTTCAAACTTGGCCGTTTTATGACTTGTGGACTTCAACTCCCAGAATTCCTCAGCCAGCATGCCTGGCTGAGGAATTCTGGGAGTTGAAGTCCACAAGTCATAAAAGGGCCAAGTTTGACGACTCCTGCCTTAAAGAAATCAAAGCCCTTCAATAAGGCCTCAATAAATTGAGAATAAAAGAATACCAATATTTTTGTTAAAAAAAATAAATGCAATAAATGTTTTGATAAAAAAATAGGGTTTTTTTTAAAAAAAACAACAACTCAGAGATGCCAAATTAAAAAAATAGAAAAGTCCTGGTACATGAATAATTACAGTAATACCCCCACCACCCCAAAAAAAGTTTTTTACATAAACAAAGTTAAAAACTGTGACTATTTTACCCAAACTTGCTGCTATAGGATAACCTATGAGCGCCCTCTTCTGGATTTCCTGTAAAAGAATTAATAGGTAAGCTACAATCTTAGCCTTGCCGTTCCACCATTAAGGTTATGAAAGGGTGAAGGTGAACTTAACCACTGTTGAAATGTGTACTGTGCTGTATCAAAATCCTTTAAAAAAATGGTATCCCAAAACCCTCTTTTAAAGCAGTATTAAACTAAACTGCAAGTTTTAATCAAAATACCTCTAAAGATTCCGTAACCCCTCCCATTTAATGCTGATGTGTCTGCCAGTTGCATGAACCAGGTTATGTTATGTTTGCCTTTATAAATATACCCTAGGTGCCAGGCAGCCAGTTAAAGATCTGAGAAAATGTAATGATGCTGAGCAGGAGTAAGTCTTCACATTTAGTCAAATGAAGTCCCAGTTTTCTTCGATGATGTTCCCAAGGAGTTCTGTCAGCTAATGAGCTGCTAATGAGCAGCTATTTCCTAACAGATGTGAGCAAACCACCATCTTGTGATGAAAAGCTCAGTAGGTGAGCTTTTGCAAAGAGAAGAAAGAAAAGTTACTGGCTATTGTGCTACTGGATATCTGTTGGCTTTCTTAGAAATGCTCTTCCTGCTTTGACTGAAGGTTTGTGTGTGTGTTTGTGTGTGTGTGTGTGTGTGAGAGAGAGAGAGAGAGAGGGAGAGGGAGAGGGAGAGGGAGAGGGAGAGGGAGAGGGAGAGGGAGAGAGAGAGAGAGAGAGAGAGAGAGAGAGAGAAATGGGCAACCATATACATTATTTAAATATATAAAGAGTATTAATGAACTATACACTGAATCACAGAAGAGTCAAAAGATGGCCACAGAAAAACTGGGAGACTTTGCTCACATATACAGTTATTCTTCTGTGAAATGGGTACAGTTCTAAACAAGCAAACGTTTCTTGCAAAAATAGGAGCGGTATGATCTGGAGGTATTCGTAAACTAATCCCATTAATAATCAAATGTGAATTTTCTACATTTCAAGCCTGCCTCCTTAATAATATTTTCTCATGTACGTTAAAATCATTAAGTAGTACAAAACCAACTTTAAAAAAATAAAAGGCTGGATTTTTTCCCCAATTCTGAAATCTGTGTCAAGTGTGTCATCATATAAAGTTGGATTACGTGAATTTGGGGAATACACATGACCTTTGGACTAAACCTCACATTCCATAAATGTGGTGTGAATGTACCTCATTAACTATTTTAACACTAGGTCTTCATAGAGCTACCTTCCTCTTGTCCCCAGTCCTTAAAGTCACTGTTAGTTGTTCCAGTTTTAAATACTGATTTTTTCTTCTCCTGCCACACTTTTGTGGTATAGATGCAATATAGTGTGCCTCATTAGCAATGTAATTTCAGGCCACTCTTGAGAGAGACTAATTGTGTGTTGCACACACAAAAAAAATTAAACACTGATATAAACCAGGAAAGAGAGCTATGTTCTGTTCTCTGTTTCTGGCAAAAAGGTTTTTTATGTGATCATACTTTTTACTGTTTTCATTACTGTGATTGAGTTATGCCTAGGGCAGGAGAGCCAGTTTGGTGCATTGTTTTAAAGTTATAGATTGGGAGATCATGAATTCCATTCTGCCTTAGGCATAAAGCCAGCTGAGTGACTTTGGGCCAGTCACTCTCTCTCAGCCCAAAGAAGGAGGCAATAGCAAACTACTTGTGAAACCTTGCCAAAAAACCTGCAAGGATTTGTCCACTAGGAGTCAAGATTGACTTGAAGGTATTTTAAAAAATTCTGGATCTATAGCCATCTGTAGATTAATTCTGGGTGCTCTGGCCAGAATACCAGAATCACTGCCATTCCTAGACAGAACAGCTCAAAATTGGAGCTTGGTTATCATTAATACCCTTGTGCCAATTCTCCACATCTATGTCCTATCAGTTGGGCTATTTCTGGACACGAGTTGAGCACTTCCAGAAGAGTGTTACCCTTCTATTCAGAAATAGGCTGTTGGATAGGTCACAGATGGAAAACATCTCCACACCTGACCCCTGTTAGTCTGGCACATTGATTGATGGTTGTCTGACCATGCCACTCCAAATACCTGCCCACACTCTTCCAGTCTAAATTGGGTTGCATGATTGTATTCCTACCAGCAAGTGATGCTGGGGGAAGATGATAAAGCTGGGGGAGTCTTCCATTTGCTTGTCCCATGTTAAAATGGTAAAGACAGCATCACTGCAGGTTTTTTCATTACTGTGATAAGAATAGTACTCAGCAGACAAGGCAGCAAAAGTTATGCCAGTATACAGTACTTTTCCTAGTGGTTCAAGAATCAGGGGAGAGCACTTTAAGGTGACCATTGGCTGTGCCTTTTACCGTATTTGGCACTTAAAAAATGAGTGCAGCGCCACCCAGTGGGTGAAACTGGAAGCAAACAATTAATACAAGATACTGTAAGTACAATTTCACCAAGTTAATTCAACATAGTACGATTACTCCCCATATGTTTAATAATTTTTCTGTTTTGCCAACACTTGAGGGACCACTCATGACCCTGAGGCACATTTGATATAAAGCAACCAATGGTGTGTGTGTGTGTGTGTGTGTATTCATATTCATATTCCTGCACTTTCCGCCTCATTGGACCACACCAGCTCTGCTTAAGTGCTGGTGACTGTCATTATCCCACATTTATTTTCACAAAATGTAATTGGAAGTGCTTCTATCTGGGGTGTCTTTATTCACAGCGGCTGACCTTCATAAGTATATGTGACATTTAAAGAAAAGTTTGACTTTATTGCTTTTCTAATACTTTGGGCTATAAATTATTTGCAAGTATTAGTAATAATAATTGATTCCTACCTGTTAGTAATAGAGTTATAAACAGCTCTCACTATTTAACTATTTAACAAACAGAATGCCTTTAGCCCCTAATTTTATTTCTTTATTATTCTAAGATCTCCACAGCTTTTCAAAGATCAGATAAGCCTAATCAAACTTGAAAAGATGACCCATCAATGGTTCTTTGCATATACAACATACTTGCTACCGTATGTAATTTACAGATTTTTTTTGCACAGTTTGCTGAGGATTGAATAAACAAACATAAGGTGGGGAAGAAAAGGACCATTTTTTTTTCTGAAACACAGGATACTTATTTTTAGTCAACATAGCACCATTTTTAAGCCAGTGCAGAATCTCAATTTTATTAGCCATTTCATAGCTCTCTTTATGTTCACAAGTGAATCAGCTAGACAAATAAGACAGCTACACTCTTTGTTGTTGTTGTTAGCTGCAAAGTCATGTCCGACCCATTGCAACCCTATGGACAACATTCCTCCAGGCCTTCCTGTCCTCTACCATCTTCTGGAGTCCATTTAAGTTCACGCCTACTGCTTCAGTGACTCCATCCAGCCACCTCATTCTCTGTCGTCCCATTCTTCTATTGCCCTCAATCTTTCCCAGCATTAGGCTCTTCTCCAGGGAGTCCTTCCTTCTCATTAGGTGGCCAAAGTATTTGAGTTTTAGCTTCAGGATCTGGCCTTCTAAAGAGCAGTCAGGGTTGATCTCCTCTAGGACTGACCGGTTTGATCGCCTTGCAGTCCAAGGGACTCGCAGGAGTCTTCTCCAGCACCAGAGTTCAAAGGCCTCAATTCTTTGGCACTCAGTCTTTCTTATGGTCCAACTTTCACTGCCATACATTGCAACATTTAAAAGAGCCTTGGTGGAGCAGTGGGCTAATGCCTCCTTAAGTAACACCAGCTGCCTGCAATTAGTGCAGGTTCGCGTCCCACCAGGCTCAAGGTTGACTCAGCCTTCCATCCTTCCGAGGTAGGTAAAATGAGGACCCAGATTGTTGGGGGCAATTAAGCTGACTTTGTAATAATGCCGCTTGGGGTGTGTGTGAAAGCCCTAATAAGCAGGCATATACATAGAATGAAGGCTACTGCTAAGCTTGTAAGCCGCCCTGAGTCTTCGGAGAAGGGCGGGATATAAATGGGATTAAAATAAATAAAATAAAATAAATAAAATAAACTGGGAAGACCATAGCCTTGACTATACGCACTTTTGTTGACAGGGTGATTTCTCTGCTTTTTAGTCTGCTGTCTAGATTTGCCATGGCTTTCCTCCCTAGGAAAGCTACACTCTTAGTGACTTTTTAAAGGAAAAAAATGTGTTAAAAATTACTGCATTTTTCAAAAACAAAAACTGCAGTATGTCTAATGATGTGTTTACAATAAGTAAATAAACAACGGGCAAGGTCTACAGTTGTAAATACTGAAATGAAGAGAGATGGCTGATAAAACGTCTGACATGAGCCAATCTTTCCATAAATACAGTGATAACATTACAATTCCATATAAATATAATTAAATCCTATTGCAAAGGTGAGAAACTACTGCCAGATTTTACTTTGCTATTTCCCTGTTGCCATTGCACTCTTGGTACAGTGACGGGATAACTGACAAATAAAACATAATGTCGACGAAGATAAAATTACATTATGTATCCTTACAAAAATATCAGCCCTGTGATGGAAACAATCAAATTCATCTCTCTGCCACTAGCTGGCACCATCGCTTTAAAAATGTCATTCAAATAGCTATCTCATTTGGGGATTCCTAATTAGGATTGAAAGCCCACATATTTTGCAGGCAGAAGAGGTTGTCAAAGCAAAATCCAGGGTGGAGCAATCTGGGCACATATATTCTTTTTTTTTTACTGCAACAAAAGCAGTCAATAAAAAAAAAAGTCCAGTGGCCTCTGAGCGGGGGGGGGGGCTCACCAAAGTTAAACGGAAAGGGGAGAGAACAGATAAATGTAATTTCTCAAAACTGTAAAACTAAAAAAGGTGTATTATTTACTGTAGCTTTGCTTGCTATTATAGATTCACGCTAGAACAGAGGTCAGCAACCTGAAACAGTGAAAGAGCCACTCGGAACCGGTTCCCTCACAAAAGGAAAAACTGGGAGCTGCAAAAAATGTGTGCGCATGCACGTACATGCGCAGAACAGGGTTTGACTGAACACTGGAGCCAAGGTGAGATATGCACCTACCCTGCATATTTGAATTGACTGGTTGAACTTTTTTAGTCCCACCTTTTTTTTTTGGACTACACATAGCAGAGGACTGGGAGCCACAGGAGACGGCTGAAAGAGCCGCATGCGGCTCCGGAGCCGCGGGTTGCTAGACCTATGCAATTATCCAAATTCAAAAGGTAAAACGCGGCCACTTGGGTAACCTTGGGTGGCAACTGTCTTGAAAATTGAGAGCACCACACCGAGAATCGTGTACATTGCACATTGAGTGCCTGCTTTAGACAGAGGGATCCCAAAACATGGGAAAGCAAAGATATGGGCTACACGGCAGGAAATCCTAAGGATGTGATTGACTGGCCAATTTGGGGAAGCTAGGCAGGTCTTTGTCCTTGTAGCTGGGGGTGAGTTAGAGCAAACAGCCCTTTCAGGAGGATCAGCAGAACTGGGGGAAAATCCATTGTAAAGGAAAAGGAATCTTGAGGTCATCAGCTGATGGAGGATGGGGGGGGGGTTGGGCTTCTAGGCTTGTTACCTGTGTGCAGCTCCTTATGAGGGCTCCTTGGGCTGTACTTTGAGCTGGTGAGAAGGCTTCTCCTTTGGTTAGATGGGAATGAAGAGGAATGTTGTCCAGGACAGTGAAGGACAATTTGGGTGTCAAAACTCGTCCTGCAACGAACAGGGTAGATATCGAAAACAGGAACGAGAGACTCCTGCTGCAGTCTAGAAGCACTTTATTCCACAGAGCTTTAGCCGCAACGAGAAACAAAGCCAGCGTTGGCTGCTATCTGCATCCAACGCTGCTATATACACATCCAAAAACCCCACCCAAACTCCACCCAAACAAGCCACCGCCCTCCCAGTCCCTATAACTTCCCCACCCCTCCCTTACAAAGCCTTTCGCCCGACGCTCAGGCAGGTAAGGCTCCCCCAACGTGTCACCACCAACGCGCCCTTTCCCTTCACCCTCACCCACTCCCTGCTGCACCCACCCCCGAAGCCCCCTGTCACCCAGCCACCCAGACACCGCAGGGGGGAAGGACCCGTCCCCTGACAGCGTCGCCACACTGCGCCGCGGAGCCAGGAAGTCCCCCCAGGCCGCACAGTTAGGAAGTCGGCTCAGGCCTCCGCCAGGCTGGCTGCAGTCCGGGGCCCGTTGCTCCCGAGCCGGGGAACCGCGCGTCGTCGCGTCGGCGGGCGAGGCCTGCAGCTGCGGCGCGTCCAGAAGCGCCAGAAGAGACGGCCCGGGATTCGGAGCCTCCCACGCCGGGGAGCCCCTGGATGACGCGCCGCCGAGCGCAGGAAGCAGCCGCGGCGCGTCCGGAAGCGCCGAGACGAACGCCGCGGGCCGTTGGACTCCCCGGGCCGTGCTGCAGTTTGGCGGGGCCGAGAGGAGCCGCGGCGCGTCCGGGAGCGGCGAGGGGAGCGTCGCGGGCCTCCGAGCTCTCCGGGCCATGCCGTCTCCAGGTGGGTTCGGAGGGAGGATAGCCGGGTGTGCCGGGGGGGTGGAGGGGCCCCCCCTCGTGTGTCGGGCTGCCGAGGCCCGACATGCCGCCCCCTCTACCAGGGGCTCACCTGGAATGCAAGGAGAGAGAGGTGAGCGATCCGTAACGTGGTTAACTGTCCCCCCCGGGGTCTACCCCGGCTTCCCCGGGTGTTTCCGGTGGAAGGCACGGAGAAGGCGTGGTGCACACACATCCTCATCCCGTACCCAGGTGGCCTCCTCCATGGGGTACCCCTTCCAGAGCACCAAGTATTGCACCCGCCCTCTCCGTTTCCGGGAGTCCAGGATCTCCTGTACCTCGTAGTGACTGCCCTGTACTGGTCCCGGGCCACCCTCCCCTGCCGCTGCAGAGGCGGTCGTAGCGGGCTTCAGCAGGCTGCTGTGGAAAACGGGGTGTATCTTCCCCAGTAGAGGAGGTAGCCGGAGTCTGACGGTGACGGGGTTGACTACCTGTATAACTCGGAAGGGTCCGAGGTACTTGGGTCCTAGCTTTCTACATGGCACCTGCAGCCGCAGGTATTTTGTAGAGAGGTAGACGAGATCACCCACTTTGGGGGGTGCAAACGACCGTCTTTTCCTGTCCGCCTGCTCTTTGTATGACTCTGCTGCTTGTTCTAACGCCTTCTTAGCCACCCCCCACACCTCCTCCAATCGGTGCATCCACGCCCCAGGTGTGCAGGATGCCGGGGCCCCCTGATCGCACCCCGCGATAGGAACGAACTCGTAACCGGATACCACTTTAAAGGGGGAGAACCCAGTGCTGCTATGCACTGCATTGTTATAGGCAACTTCCGCGAAGGATATCAAGTCCACCCATTCGGACTGTTGGTACGACACATAACAGCGCAGGTATCGCTCCACCGCCGCGTTCGCGCGTTCTGCGGCTCCGTTCGTGCTTGGGTGGTACGCCGAGCTCAGACCTTGTGTCGCTCCAATATAACGCACGAACTCCCTCCAGAACCGGGCCGTAAACTGTACCCCACGGTCGGAGATGATACGTCGTGGCACCCCGTGGAGACGATAGATATGTTGAACAAACAGCCAGGCTAGTCGACGGGCCGAGGGCAATCCCTTACAGGGGATGAAGTGGGCCTGTTTTGAGAACAGGTCTATAACTGTCCACAATGCGTTATATCCCCTGCTTTCCGGTAGCTCAACCACAAAGTCCATCGCGATGTCCTGCCAAGGTCGTACGGGGTCGGCCACCTGTTGCAGGAGGCCTGCCGGTTTCTTGGCGGAGGGCTTAGTGGTTGCGCAGATGCGGCACCTTTGCACGTAGCTTTCAATGTCCCGTCTCATGGTTGGCCACCAGAACTGGCGGCGGGCCAGATGCAGGGTTTTCACGAACCCGTAATGACCTGCCTGCCTAGCGTCATGGCATTGGTAAAGTGCCTGATCTCGTGCCGCTGCAGGCACATACAACCTGACCCCGTGCCAAGCTAAACCATCCCGCAACGTGAGGGTGTCGGGGTGCGCCCGCATCCAGTCGTCAGTCGCCAACGCTCCCCTACAGGCCCGCAGGAAATCGTCTGTCACGGTGTTGGCCCTGTGCTCCGTCTCCTCCACCGGGCGGGGCGGCGGTACCAGTGCCTGCACTACCTCCTCCTTCCGGCAATCGTACTGCGGTAGCCGAGACAAGGCATCCGCCAGGAAATTCTTACCCCCAGGCACATACTTGAGGCGAAACCGGAAGCGTTGGAAGTATTGGGCCCACCGTACGTGTTTCGGGGACAGTCGGCGGGGTGTTTGCAGGGCTTCCAGGTTTTTATGGTCCGTCCAAACCTCGAACTCCTGGCTAGCCCCCTCCAGAAGGTGTCTCCAAGTCCCCAGGGCCCAGCGGACCGCAAAGGCCTCCTTCTCCCAGATGGCCCAAGCCCTCTCCGCGGTCGTTAACTTCTTGGAGGCGTACGCGCAGGGCCGCAAACTTCCCTTTGCATGCCGTTGCAGAAGAACAGCTCCAACAGCCACGTCGCTTGCATCAGCCTGAACCACGTAGGGCAGGCCAGGGTTCGGGTGTTGCAGAACGGGCTCCCTGGCAAACTGCGCCTCGAGCGCCTCAAAAGGCCGCTGGCATGTAGTGGTCCACACAAGCTTCTGCCCTGGCCGCGGCAACGTTGCCATTTGTTTAGTCCGCAGTAGGTCCGTGAGCGGCAAGGCGATGGAAGCGAAATGTGGGATGAATTGCCGATAAAAGTTGGCGAAGCCAAGGAAACTCTGCAACTGTTTCCGGGTCCGTGGGGCTTGCCACTGTTGGATAGCCTCCACTTTCCCCGGGTCCATCTCCACCCCGTTGGAGGACACACGATATCCCAAGTAGTCCAGCCGGGGCTTGTGAAACTCGCATTTCGACAGCTTCACATATAGCCGAGCGTCCCTCAACTTGGTCAGCACACTCCGCACTAAGGCAACATGCTCCTCTAGCGTAGATGTATATACAGAGATGTGTCTCTCTGAACAGGACAGGAGCCGCCATCCTGGACCGAGCAGGCTGAATGAACCCCCTCCGCAAGTTCTTGTCTATATATTGACGGAGCTCCTGCATCTCCCGGGGTGCCATTGCGTACATGCGGGGTTTCGGCAATTTTGCTCCTGGCTCCAGTTCAATAGCGCAGTCCGTGGGGCGGTGGGGTGGCAAGGCGTCACACTCCTTCTCATCAAAGACATCTGCGAGATCGCTATACTCCCGTGGTACCTGTGTCTCGAGCCCGGTGCCCACCCCTGCGGCCCCCTCAGGCCCATTAACCCCCTCCGGACCCAGGAAGGAATGCTTTTCAGGAGGCTGGGGCCCTGTCCCGAGGCGGAGGTGTCGGCATCCCCCCTCCCACCAGACTGTGGGGCCCCACTTGTCCAACCACGTAAGCCCCAGGATGACTGCCTCCGTCATAGACGGCACCACAACAAACCGGAGAGTCTCCCAGTGTGTACCCAACTCCATCCTCACCGGTGCCGTTACATGTGTGATAGGTGCTCCACCCAAAAGGGACCCGTCTACCTGCTGAAACCGGATAGGTTTGGGGAGCCGCTGAAGAGGAATACCGGCCTCCCTTGCCATCACCAAGCTAATAAGGCAGCGTGTGCTGCCTGTATCAATCAGGGCCTTACACTCCCTCCTCTCACCCGTCCGTGGGCTGATCAACACTACAGGCAGCACAAAAGGACACACCGGAGCGCTTACCATCGGGTCCTCCTCGTACTCGTGACCCTCGGAGCCATCGGACGTGTCCGTTCGTCCATCCGCCGGGCCTGCTGGGCGTTTCGGTGTCGATGTCCGAGGTGTCTTGTCGGCCACCTGGTATGCTGTTCTGGAGCGGTCTGCAGCTCTTCTGGGGGTCGAGCCCCGCGCCTCCGGAGGATTGGGCCCTGGTCGCGGCGGAGGTAACGGACAGTCCACCGCCCGATGCCCCGGTTGGTCGCAGCGGAAACAGCGGATTGTTGGACGGGGCGCCGGTGGGGCCCCGGGTTGTGTCGCCACCACCACGGGCTTCCGATTCTCTGCCTTCGGCCCCTCCGGGGTCCTCCAGGCTCCAGGGGCCACCGCTGGTCTGCCCCGGGTATCCTGCAACCCAATGTCCAGCTCCACCGCCACCCGGAACCAGTCCTGAAGCCGTGCTGGAACCCCCCGCACCACACACGCCCGCCGGAGAGCATCCAACGCTGCTATATACACATCCAAAAACCCCACCCAAACTCCACCCAAACAAGCCACCGCCCTCCCAGTCCCTATAACTTCCCCACCCCTCCCTTACAAAGCCTTTCGCCCGACGCTCAGGCAGGTAAGGCTCCCCCAACGTGTCACCACCAACGCGCCCTTTCCCTTCACCCTCACCCACTCCCTGCTGCACCCACCCCCGAAGCCCCCTGTCACCCAGCCACCCAGACACCGCAGGGGGGAAGGACCCGTCCCCTGACAGCGTCGCCACACTGCGCCGCGGAGCCAGGAAGTCCCCCCAGGCCGCACAGTTAGGAAGTCGGCTCAGGCCTCCGCCAGGCTGGCTGCAGTCCGGGGCCCGTTGCTCCCGAGCCGGGGAACCGCGCGTCGTCGCGTCGGCGGGCGAGGCCTGCAGCTGCGGCGCGTCCAGAAGCGCCAGAAGAGACGGCCCGGGATTCGGAGCCTCCCACGCCGGGGAGCCCCTGGATGACGCGCCGCCGAGCGCAGGAAGCAGCCGCGGCGCGTCCGGAAGCGCCGAGACGAACGCCGCGGGCCGTTGGACTCCCCGGGCCGTGCTGCAGTTTGGCGGGGCCGAGAGGAGCCGCGGCGCGTCCGGGAGCGGCGAGGGGAGCGTCGCGGGCCTCCGAGCTCTCCGGGCCATGCCGTCTCCAGGTGGGTTCGGAGGGAGGATAGCCGGGTGTGCCGGGGGGGTGGAGGGGCCCCCCCTCGTGTGTCGGGCTGCCGAGGCCCGACATTGGGCCTGATTGGATCAGCTGCCTGCAATTAGTGCAGGTTCGCATCCCACCAGGCTCAAGGTTGACTCAGCCTTCCATCCTTCTGAGGTAGGTAAAGTGAGGACCCAGATTGTTGGGGGCAATTAAGCTGACTTTGTAATAATGCCGCTTGGGGGTGTGTATAAAAGCCCTAATAAGCAGGCATATACATAGAATGAAGGCTACTGCTAAGCTTGTAAGCCGCCCTGAGTCTTTGGAGAAGGGCGGGATATAAATGGAATTAAAAAAAAAAGTGAGCCGCTGGATGTGACTCTAGCGGTGTCCGAAGCAGGAAGGAAAAGGCTGCAGTTTCTGTTTTGTTTGCTAGATTTATTTTCTCCACTATAGCAATTCCTTAAAACACTGTCCTATATGAGTGTGTTTATCTTTGGATACTGGTAGGTCATTTGGAGAAAATAATATATATTTGATTTAAAGGTGTTCTGAAGTATTCTCAACACGCCTCCATGTGCTCAGTTACCCATTCTCTTCATTCGAATCTGGATATCTGCAAAGATCTAACACAGGCAATGAACATTTCACTTTGCCTGGAAGTGAAAAAATTTCCTCTTGTAGATTGTGCTTTGCTAATGGCCACCAGCTCTTTTTATAGTCTAGTACTGAGGGAATAGTTATCCCAAAAGACAAGTTGGATTTATCATTGTTTATTTGACAACGTATGTTGTATGAACCCATCATTGTAGTTTATGGCTTTCTAAAGACAACCTATATGTGACTAATTCAATAGCCATTTATTAATCCAATCATGATTTAGCACAATGTGTCAGGTAGGTCTCTCTGTTGCAACCCTCCCTTGTTCAGCTTTAAAACATTCAGCACTCAATTCCAATTCATACATCCTGGAATAGATCCAGTTTGCACATGATTTGTATAAGCCATGCTTTGCTTTATTGTGGTGTGTTGAATAAACTATACTTGGTGAGGTTTGCAAAACTAAGTTAACAGTTAGGTTTATAAAAATCACTGCAAATATCTCTGAAACTGGGGCTGGTTGAATGATATTGGACTTATTTTTAGCATTTTAGTGTTCTTTGCTCTTCTGGCAAGGACTGTTTACTTAGCACTAGTATGAGCAAGGATTATAGTTCAGTTTCAGATACTGTGTACTTTACAGGTAAAACATCTCCTCAGTTACAAAAAAAATGCCGGGGAAAAGCTTTAACGGAGACCTTAAAGGGCATTCATCATTTGTACAGATACTAAGTCAAAACACTGGGAACAAAAAACTAGGCAACCCTTGAATTATGGTAAAAGGATACAGAAAACAAATAAGTCTTAAATGCTAATAAGCAATCCTCTGGATCTCTGCAGTACATTTTTGCACGTTTTTTTTGTTCGTCAGAAAGTTCATTTCTAACTGTACATTTCCCCTGCTCTCTGCACCTGTTGTGATAACTTATCTGGTAACCATAGTGAATCCCATATGACTAGTAATGTTATGGTTTCAGTCTGTTTAGTGCTGTTCTGAACCAGCCCTCTTCTGGCCTTGTAAAGGCAAACCCCTATTTAAGAAGAAGAGACTGAAGAGCTTCCAAGGCTAAAAGGCATCTGCCAAGATTTAATTACGCAGTTAACAAAAACACAAGAGCTTGTCTTCTCAAGCGGAAAAGTTGCTTTCAGCAACCAGCCCCTCCCCAAACACTCCTTTTATAGAGAGCTCAGGGCGTGGTCTCCCTGTGCCTCCTCCCGAGGAGTCTCACAGCCTTTCTTTGTTTGTTCCTGCTCGACTGCCTCCTGCGTCGGGCGTCCTTGAACAGGGCCAGCTGTGGGTCATCTTCCTCCGCACTCTCGGGCTCACGCAGCTGAGAAGAGGTCCCCGGCTGAGGACTCTGCAAAGCCTCCAAATCATCATCAGCCGGTTCGTTTCCCTCCTCCCCCACATCTGAATCATCCGATACATCGGAGCCGGCTGTCGGACCCACAGGCTGGCCCTGAGTCACAACACTATCCCGCACCGCAGGGCCCTTCCCCCGGGTCTGCCGATCCGGATGCGGTCGGGATGGGAACTGTTCGTGAAAAGCAGTCACCAACGCAGGGGCATGAACGGCGGTCGCGTCTTCCCATGTGAAGTCCTCCGGCCCGTACCCTTTCCACTCGATCAGGTACTGGAAGCGACCTTTCAGCCAGCGGGAATCCCTGATGCTGGCGACCTCGTACTCGGGGGTGCTGTCGCCATCACGAGGTCCTGATGGGGGAGGTTCCGCTTGGCGAAGTGGACAAGCCGGTTGTTCGGGGACCAACAAGGACCGATGGAAGACGGGGTGCACGCGCAGGGAACGTGGCAGAGTTAAACGATAGGCGACCGGGTTGATGACGGCCTCGACTGGGAACAGTCCAAGGTAACGGTGGTCCAACTTCCTCGCCGGCCAAGTGGATGGTAGGTTCCTGGTGGACAGCCAGACCCGATCCCCCACCGATAATGGAGGCGTATCCCTTCTCGACCGATCGGCGAACCTCTTGTAGTCGGCCTTGGCCTTCTCCAGCTGCCGTCGCACCAACCGATGGATCGCCTGTAACTCCGCCATGAATTCGTTCGCTGCCGGCTCCGGTGAGTCCACGGGAGAAAGGGGGAAAAACCGGGGGTGATAAACCACGTTGGCCAAGAACGGTGTCATCTGCGTGGAGGTGTGCTGCGAGTTGTTAAAGGCAAACTCGGCTATGGCCAAATAGTCCACCCAATTGTCCTGCTGCAGGTTAACGTAGCAGCGCAGATACTGCTCTAAGATGCCGATGACCTTCTCGGTACCCCCGTCGGTCTGAGGATGATGCGCGGACGAGAGGCAAACCTTAATGTCCAACGCCCGCATCAACTCCTGCCAGAAGCGGGCTGTAAACTGGGCCCCCCTATCGGAGACGACTCTATCGGGAAGGCCGTGCAGCCGGAACACCTGTTGGATGAACATGCGACTAGTGGCGCGAGCTGACGGTAAGCCGCGACAGGGGATGAAGTGCGCCATCTTGGTCAACATGTCCACCACCACAAACACTGTCGTGAAGCCGGAGGATGGGGGTAGATCCGTCAGAAAGTCCATGGACACAGCTCCCCAGGGTCTCTTGGGCGTTGGCAAAGGCTGCAGTAAACCAGGCGGGGCCCCTGTCGCTGACTTGGCCTGCCTGCATGGGACACAGGAGGTGACATAAGACTGGACATCGTGTCGGACTCGGGGCCACCAGAATGTACGGGAGACCAGGTTCAGAGTCTTGAACAGGCCAAAATGCCCCGCAGCCGGGTTATCATGACATTGGCTGAGGACGAGTCCCCTGAGTGGCCCTCCTGGAACATAGAGCCGGTCACGATAATACAGGAGTCCATCCGTGACCGACCAAGGCGAATCTGGCCCCACCTCTTCCTTCCGCTGAGCCACCCACGCCTCCTGCTGCTGCGCCTCCCGGATCCGAGCCCGTATATCCACCAGCTCCCGCACCGCAGCAAAAGACTCGACGGGGATCACTGTCCTGGGCGGAAGCTTGTCTTCCACTCGGGTGTACTCGGGCTTCCTGGACAGAGCATCCGCTCTCTGGTTGTGCCCGCTTGGTATGTACCGCACCCGGAAGTCAAACCTCGCAAAGAAGAGGGACCACCGGATCTGGCGTTGGTTCAAATTCCGAGCGGTCTGCAGGCTTTCCAGATTCTTGTGGTCCGTCCGGACCTCGATTTGATGCCGCGCCCCCTCCAGATGATGCCTCCAAGCCTCGAACGCCGCCTTGATGGCCAGCAGCTCCTTCTCCCAGATGGTATAGTTGCGCTCCGAGGGATTCAATTTCCGAGAGTGATACGCGCAAGGGAAAAGGGTACCGTTGGGCGTCGCTGCCTGGAGTAACACGGCCCCAATGGCAATGTCGGAGGCGTCCGCCTCCACGACAAACGGCCGTTGCGGGTCAGGATGCTTCAAGATGGGCTCCTTCATGAAGGCGTCCTTCAAAGCTTGGAACGCCTGTTGTTCGGGGGCGTTCCACTGGAACCGAGTCTTCTTCTGCAGGAGCCGGGTGAGGGGGGCTGTCAAGGCAGCAAAGCCAGGGATGAATGTCCGATAGTAGTTGGCAAATCCAAGAAGTCGCTGAACATCCTTCACGCGACGCGGGGGTTGCCAACTCTGCAACGACTCAACTTTACTCGGTTCCATGGCGATGCCCTCAGGAGAAATGCGGTGGCCCAAGAAATCAATGGTCACCTGGTAGAACTGGCACTTCTCCAACTTGGCAAACAGCCGATGTTTCCGGAGGCGCTGCAGGACCTGACGGAGATGCTGATGATGCGCTTCACGCGACGGGGAGTAAATCATGATGTCGTCCAGGTAAATCACAACAAACTGGTCCAACAGATCCCGAAAGATGTCATTCATAAAATGCTGAAACACAGCGGGGGCGTTGGTCAGGCCAAACGGCATCACCGTGTACTCGAAATGTCCATAGCGAGTACCAAACGCCGTCTTCCACTCATCACCCGGCCGAACCCTGACGAGGTTGTAAGCTCCACGCAGGTCCAGTTTCGTGAAGATCTTAGCCTCCCGGAGTCGGTCCAAGAGCTCGGGGATGAGGGGCAGCGGGTAGCGGTTACGCACCGTGATAGCGTTGAGTTTCCGGTAGTCACAGCAAAGCCGTAACTCGCCCGACTTCTTTTTGACGAAGAGCACGGGCGCAGACACTGGCGAGGACGAGGGCCGGATGAAACCACGAGCCAAGTTCTTTGTCAGGAAGTCCCGCAATGCAGCCAACTCGGGCTCCGACATGGAGTACAAACGCCCCACTGGGAGAGGCGCATCAGGGACTAGGTCAATGGAGCAGTCGTAGGGCCTGTGCGGGGGTAATTGGTCCGCCTCTGACTCGCTGAACACGTCAGCAAAGTCGGACAGTTCGGGAGGCAAGGAAACCCCTGGGGAACCCTCCACCTGGCCGGCACAGATATGGCGGGTGTGGTCCACGCACTGCAAACTTGGGAAGGTGACCAAGTTCTGAGACCAATAGATCTGTGGATCATGCGCCCGGAGCCACGCCAGTCCCAAGACCACGGGGAAGTGCAGTTCCGAAGTGACGTAGAACTGAATGGCCTCCACATGGGTACTGATGGCCATACACACGGGTTGCGTGGCGGCCGTAATAGGCCCGGACAGGAGCACTCGACCATCGATGGTCTCCACAAGCATGGGCGGATCCACTGGACACTGGGGAACAGCCCATTTGGCCACAAAGGCCGAATCCATAAAGTTAGTGGTAGCCCCAGAGTCAATTAAGGCATGGACCGGAATCCCCTCTGGCTTGCCAGGAAGGATCAGACGTGCCTCCAAAATCAAATGCCGTGAAGGTTCACAGGCACCGTCGGAACGGCATCGCTCGGCGTGGTCGTTGTGGGTCGCCCGATCTTTCACACCGTCTAGATCGGGCTCGGGCCGTTTCCCGACAGCAAAGCAGGGGACTTTCTCAGGGCCGGCTTGGTCACTGATGCCCGCTGACGCTTCTTTGGACAAGAAGCAGCCAAATGTCCAGGGTCCCCACAGTAAAAACACAACCCCTCCGATCGTTGTCTGTCCATTTCCGTCACCGATAGACGGGACCTGGCGGCACCCAGCTCCATTGGCTCCTCCCTCTGGACTGGGGGCTCACGCACAACAGGGGCGGCAGGGGTCTGTGGGGTGGCACGGCGACTCTTTCGCTGCTGCAACCGGGCATCGATCCGCAGACAAAGATGGATCAGCCCATTCAGATCTGAGGGAATGTCCACGTGGGCCAGCTCATCCAACATCTCCTCTGACAAGCCATCCTGAAAGGCATCCACGAGCGCAGCCTCATTCCAGGCGGAATCCTGGCTAAGCAGCCGGAAATCGCTGATATAGGCCTGTAGAGGGCGCTGACCCTGCCTCAAAACTTTCAGGCGTCGGGTGGCAGTCTGCGCCTTAATCGGGTCCTCGTACATGAGGCGCATATGGTCACAAAACCCCCCAAAGTTATCCAACAAAGGGCTAGGCTGTGCCAACAGAGGCGTGCCCCAACGAGCTGCATCTCCCGACAGAAGACTCAACACGAATCCCACCTTATCTCGGTCAGTGGGGAAATCAACTGCTCTCACGCTGATAAAAAGCTGGCATTGTCCCAGGAAGGCAGGAAACAGTTCTGGATTACCAGCAAATTTATCCGGCATAGCTATCTGACATTTCCTCCTGGGTGGGGGTGCAGCATGTACCTGAGCTTGCAGTTGAGCCACCTGAGCTGCCAGCAAAGTAAGTTGCTGAGTGAGCTGGGCATTCTCGGCAAGAAGCTGCTCCATCGTAGTAATAAGGGGTGGGGGCTGAAAGCAAACTGTTCTGAACCAGCCCTCTTCTGGCCTTGTAAAGGCAAACCCCTATTTAAGAAGAAGAGACTGGAGAGCTTCCAAGGCTAAAAGGCATCTGCCAAGATTTAATTACGCAGTTAACAAAAACACAAGAGCTTGTCTTCTCAAGCGGAAAAGTTGCTTTCAGCAACCAGCCCCTCCCCAAACACTCCTTTTATTGAGAGCTCAGGGCGTGGTCTCCCTGTGCCTCCTCCCGAGGAGTCTCACAGCCTTTCTTTGTTTGTTCCTGCTCGACTGCCTCCTGCGTCGGGCGTCCTTGAACAGGGCCAGCTGTGGGTCATCTTCCTCCGCACTCTCGGGCTCACGCAGCTGAGAAGAGGTCCCCGGCTGAGGACTCTGCAAAGCCTCCAAATCATCATCAGCCGGTTCGTTTCCCTCCTCCCCCACATCTGAGTCATCCGATACATCGGAGCCGGCTGTCGGACCCACAGGCTGGCCCTGAGTCACAACAAGTGCGCATGTCTAGAAAAAGTTCCCAGAGTTATTTTTTTATTGTGTTTCACTTTGCTGTTACTGTCTGTTACGTTAGGATGTAGTTAGCTAGCTCTCTTTATAATATATATTTAGTTTTTATATTTTAGTTTTTATATTTTTGTAATTAAAGGTATTTAGTACGATTATGCGTCGTGTTTTATTTCCTTCCTGCATGCACATCATGCATTCTCTGAAGCACGGTCCTTCGCCCTCTACTAAGGTGATTTATACCTTGACAGGTTAGCCCTAATATTTGGAGAAAAGCAAGGATAGATAAATCTTCCAAGCTTGGTGTTTGTTGAACAGGTAGTAGGTACATTCACAAAATTGCTGCTACAGAAGACCTACTGGTTTGTGAAATATCTGCTATACAGTACTGGGCAGGACCAGACCCCAATTCTTATTTACTAGAAAACAAAGTAATTCCACAGGATGCTTTCTATCAATCTGCCATTTCTATCATTAGGTCTTTTGTGAGAATGAATGAAAGAATGGAGCTTGGCTCTGCAGTATGCCAGGTCTCTTAATTTTACATTTATTTTTAGTCAAGTGGGACAAGAAACTTGGTCAGCATTATGAAAGTTATATAGAGATAAGCTGATATCTGTGGGCACCATGTTGCCTTATTCCTGTAGAAGAGTGTAGTGGACTGGATAAATTTGCGCACCAAACCTGTCTATAATATAGGAATGGTGCTCAGCTCTCTGTCATGGTTCACAGATCCACTCATTGGACTAAACTGCAGGTTAAAACATTTTTAAGCTTTTTAATTTAAAAAAAATCGCCTTATTTCCTGACCGGCTTTTATTTATTTGCTGATTTGAGAATGGCTGGTGCTAACTGCCGTCTGCTTATGCTTGGTTTAATTCAGATTCCAGGCAACATGCCGACTTTATTTCCAATAGAAACCACTCATTTAATTGCATGACAAGTTTTATGAGCCATACCTCAGGCTGCATTTTTACAGGAAGTACTTTGGTACTCAGGAGACAGGAACTTGCCCAAAGCACAGCCAAAATAAGCTTCCTTCCTAAGCGAAGGGTGATTCTTCACAGATTTGTATTCATGTAGCTGAATAGTTATTTATATAATCTCTTAAAGCTGAATAGCCTAAGATGAGGGATTAAAAGAAATCACTTCCATTCTATGGGTTTAATTTCCTTTTCTTATTTAAAATAGATTTTAATTCTAAAGCTGATTAAATGAATAATGAACCACGTCTATTTCTAGCTGTATAGAGACTGGCTGACTATTATTAATCCAATCTTGAAATCAGTATATGATTTAATGGGGCAAGTTGTTACGTACAAATGACCTGACATCTTCCATCTCCTACTTGTAACCTTCTCAACTTCCACCTGAATGAGTGGCTGAGAAGTTTCCTAATGTTGAAGTTAAACATTAACCAGGTAAAGCAAAATTCAGGTAAGAAAAACAAGCTCAGCTTAAAAGGGATATTTTAAACACTAATGTAGCCAGCATTCAGTAAAAAAAAATGGGAGAGTGGGGAAGGCCCAAGAAAGTTTGCTGGCACAACTGAAGGCAGTAGCATTGCTTCTCAGATCATAATATCCTGATCACTGGCACTGAAATTTACGTTATAACCCCTTTCTATATACCCTTAAAATCCATGGTTAGAGAGTTATCAGTCTGTTTAACTTCAGCTTCATTAATTTCACTATCATTGACTTGATAGTGCTTGAAGTAGCTTAAAATAAAGCAAAAACCACAGTGGCCAGGAGTGGAATAAAATTGTTGCTGCTTATTTTCTAATTAAATGTAAGTGTAGTGTCTTAACTTGATCCTGAAAAGTTTCATTTGGTGGCTCTTAATCACCATCCCAACCAAGCAGCTGCATCTTTTTCATCCTTAGTACAAGATGTTGGCTTGGGAGCACTGAATTCTCTGCTGTTAGCCCCTCCCAGCCTCTGTTCTCAGCAGCAAAGGCTTTTGGCAAAGATGGCAAAAGGCTTTGCAAACAGAGGGAAGGCTTTGATGCCTCTGTTTGCAAAGCCTTTTGCTGCAGATCTCGTCTAGGCCTCTGTTTGCAGAGAACAGAGGCCTAAAATACCGTGATCTACTGATCTACTGATTTCACGTGAACTTGTGGCACTTTACACCTCCATTCTCTGCGAACACACCAAAAGCATGGAGCACCAAAAAAGGCCAAGAAACCGGAGGCTCACCAGATCTTCGCAAAGTAGTCAGTATCCACAGGCCCAGTGTCTGTGGAGGCCCGGGGAGGGGTGTGTGGAATAGGCGGGGCGAATGTTGCAGTTGTGGTTGTTCATAAGAGTGAACATCTGCCGTGGCACTGCAACATTCGTAACTTCAGGACTGTGTCATAAGTACTTGGCGGGGTTATGTCGTAACTTTGAACGGTCACTATGTGAACTGTCATAACTCAAGGATTACCTGTATATTTCATGGAAGCAGTAAAATCACAAAAGGAAGAGGATTGGAAATTTAAAAGGTAGGAGAAGACAGAAGCATGACTATAATGATCACACAGACTGCGGTTTTGCTAGTTTGCAGCATCAGTTCCTGCCCGTGGCACAATAAAGGTAAAATTAAAGGCAACAGTTGTCAGTATTGTCTGCAGCAGGTAACTAGCACACCAACAGAGGAATAGAGATATCTCTAGTGCAGAACCCAGGTTGCTAGCGCAGGGAAAAGAAATAAAAAAGTAGTTTCAAATATCAGACATGGACTTAATAAGGAATCTAGATTAGAAATTCCTGATGTTGAATTACAATTTCCAGCAAGCTTCATCGCTGGCCTTACTTGCATAGGGCTCCTAAGAGTTAAAGCTCAGCAACATCTGGAGGGCCACAAATGATCCCCCCCCCAACTCCTACAGGCATTCCAGATAAGAAGGAATCTAAGAATTCACTGAAAGCCCTTTGCCTGATCTTTGGTAACAGAGAAGTGATTTTTACTGAAAGCAAACGAAAGATCAACCCGGTGACAAAAGCTATTACAGTTTTAACATAGGGCAGCATAGGCAGAGGGAGTGGATTGTAAACAAAAGAATGAGGGTGGCAACACTGCAGCATATTCAGTTTTGCCATGCAATTTCTTGAGGTACTAAATGCAACAGTATCAGGAGAAATGGAGAATTGTGCAGAAAGAAGGAAACTCTACTACAGACATGTCAAACACAAGGCCCGGGGGCTGGATCCGGCCCGCAAAGTGGTTTCATGCGGCCCGCGAAACCATCCTGGAAACAGTGAGGGAACGGTTCCCACTGCCTTGGCCCTGGCCCAGAGACCCTCCTCCTGCCAGAGACCCTCAGATCTGTCCCACTCCTGCCCAGGCCCCCCTAGGCACCCTTGATGCGAACGATGTAGAGCTGGCCACGCCCACCCAGTAGGCCATACGCACTTTAGCCACGCCCACCCAGCAGGCCACACCCACCCAGGCCACACCCACCTGGCCTCCTGAGGGCAACCGCAATGCTGATGCGGCCCTCAATGAAATTGAGTTTGACACGCCTGCTCTAGTATGTTCTCAAAGCATGTTGCAGTTGAAATAAATTTCTTTCTCGGAAGAAAGGAAGACTGTTCAGTGCTGATAACATTCCTATTATGGAGCATAAATAAATAATAAACACACGTGCTGCTTCTTTAACCATTTAATCTTGAACTTCTTCAAGCACAGCTATTAGGAACTTGGGTATTATAAATCTTTTAAAAATTATACTCCCAAACATGATCGTTACTGAAATGTTTTAACCATTTTGCACCTGATGTAGTTCTGACAGCTAGGGATTACATAATGACAGATTTACAGTTATTTCACCCATGAAGCTTTCTAGTTTAGGATTGGTATGAATGGGAAACTAACTCTTCTGCTTTTCACAGTTGTATAACATGCCAAAATGCAGCAACTTAAACCTTGTGGAGTGGAAAAATAGTTATGGATAAAAAATGACATGTAGATACTCTAGCAGTAATACATCATATTACACATGTAATCCCTGATTGATTCCATTCCTCCCTTTGTGGTTTAATGGCTGTTTTTGGGGAACCATCACCCACAACTAAATTCTGTTGCAAAGCCAAAAAAAGTAATTACTAACTAGTTACAGGACACACACACACACACACACACATATATATATGTGTGTGTGTGTGTGTGTGTGTGTGTGTGTCCTGTAACTAGTTAGTAATTACTTTTTTTGGCTTTGCAACAGAATTTATATATATATGTGGTGAGGTGTACTATATTTTAATTTCAATTATTGAATTTTTCTATTTGTTCTAGATATGCAGTACACTGTCCTATGTCATGTTTATGTTACTCTGTGTCTTTTGTAGAAATAGACAGTTAGTTTTACATATAATTAATAAGTGAACTAAATCAAACTCACTAGATCAAAATGAGAAATTGAGATATTTGGGTTTTTTTAAAGTAACTTCTCATATGATAATTGATATTATAAATAGGACACTACTTTGCTTCTTCTATATTACTAATATACATCTTGAGTATATGAAAGTATAATCTGGGAAATCTCTGTGAAAAAAATAATTCCATCGCCAGCACCATAGAAGTCCTGCTCTGGGCAGTTTGTGAGCCAAAAAAATAATACAGTAACATTTTCAGAAGATCTCAGTAAGTAGAGAGAATTAATGAGAGGAAAAATACAAAGGTAACTCAAAATCAAGTTCTATATAAGAAGATCCTCAAAAGATATGCCCGCTCACAGATGTATCTTACGTGCTCTTCACTTTTGCCCATTCGCTTTTCAAGCAAGACAGGTGAAGAAAAAAAGCAATAGAAATTCTACCAAGTGAACAGGAGAGCTGCCTCCTCATGCAGTACTGTTAAGGAATTTGTTGTGCAGAGGTCTCCTTGTGCTACCAAAGAGTTGCACAGACAAGGAAGGGTACTGAGAACAGCAAGAGTCACACAGTAAACACAAGAGTACACTGAGTTGTAAAAGCAAAAAGTAGTTTACTTTAAGGTGGTGTAAGAACAAAAATGCACGGTCAAAAATAAACAGTCCAAGTAGCAATCCAAAATACAAAGTCTTCTTACCAGTCCAGAGGTCAATACACAGTTCAGGTAACAGAGCAAAAACAGTAATAGTAGAGAGCAGTGAATTCAGAGAGAGAAAGAAGGTACGTTACTAGCTCCCTCTTATGGCCATGAGAACACTTACACACCCATTGGCCAATTAACATCTTAAAGACATAACATCATGGTTAATATATTTTCAACCCAACATTGTAGGCTAACACCATATGCCTAACAAGTACGTAAAAACAGAGAGGAGTCAAGCACTAGTAGCCCTTAAGTTTCTAAAGAATGGAGAAATTTTAATGATGGGATGCAGGACAAGCTTTGACTGCTCATCATTAGAAATCCACCCTATATTTCCCTCCAAAGGAAATGTGGAACTGCAAACGTCTTGTTACAATATTTTCTCTGGATTGAAAATTGAGCCAATTAATTTCTCTTGTTAATTAACACAGCTCCCAAAGTACAGGAGTAATGTTTAAATTAACATTATTTACATAGTTTATATGGTTACTATCATAAACAAGGAACTCTGGGCACCTAACAAATAATAAAAAATATAAAATAGAATAAAACAAAGTGCAATAACACAATAATCAAGTCACCACACAAATAACTTACAGTCTCTGATCAGCAAGGCTCTTGGGTGTGGAAAAACCCTCACTCTGATTCCTTCAATTGGGCTCAGGAGTTCAAGATGTAGAACTTTCAGGACTGGTATTATAAGGGTCCATTTGCACCAAATGCAGCTTTCACCTGTTCTGCAAGGATGTGTGGCAGCATATGAATACTCTCTGTTTGCCCCATTCAAGGGTGCATTGCCATTGCAATCACAGAACCCAATATGGGTAGTGCTTCACTGTTCACTGCTATTTAAAGCAAATAAAACCTAAAAAAACAACTAGTGCTTTTATTTTATCTATTCATTTTCAAATTAATCTATTAATTTGGTTACTTTTGATTAGATCAACGATAGGACTCCTACTATCATTTACCTATGCTGGATTGTCTAGGTACAGATTGGACCTATTAAAAGGTATGTAATTGTAAAAATGTTTTAGAATGTAAAACCCTTGTTGCTGATTACTGAATTATAAATATATTTTAACTGAAATATACTTTATACTCTTAACAAAGAATAGAAACTTTTTCTATTCTTTTTTTATCCATGCACATTAACATATGCTTTTATCTCAAAAAGTGATTGTTCTGATCTGAAGGGTATTTCAGTTTCATGAAATCATATGCATAAGAATTAATCACACAGATATTCCATTATATGTATTGTACAGTTGACCTGAACTTAATTTTTTGTTTGTGTAAACTGCTTATGTTACTCTTCTTTTTGTTAGCATAGGGGTATGATTAATCATATGTTCTATGAAAGCAAGAGACCTCAAATCACGGGTGTCCTAAAGGCAAGAAATGTCATCAAGTTATATATTGCCAGAAATATCTGCAGTATTCAGCACTTTCCTATAGTGCCTGTTGCAATGTAATCTATGATTAAGCATTTGGATGTACATTACTGTACTGAAAAGAAACACAAATGTATCAGTGATAAACCAATGGATTTATGCTTTAATATGTTCATCAGTACTTAGACTGCTATCTGTTCTGTATTTAATGAATTTAGTTTTGGCAAATGATCGTGTTCATTAATTCTGCCAAGACATTTCGTCTTATGCTTAAAATATGCTTATCACACTCCCAAAAATCAACCCATTTATGGGAAGCCATGTCACACATTAAAAGCAATCAGTCAACAAGAGAAAACTGTTGCATTTGAATGAAGTAGAAACAGATTATTAGACAGACCGTGTTAGACAGAGTGTTATCTTTCAAATCCACTAGCAATAAGAACTGATTCTTCAGATCTTATATCTATATTCTGAGGGAGGGTGTTATACCCATCCTATAAAAACAGCATAATGTAAAAAAACACCCCAGTAGTCTCCTACTATTTTTCTCCTACTAAACTGTTATTAACGAGTGCTTCCAGAATATGGGAATTAAGAAATTTGCTTGTTCTAGTTGAGGCTACAATCCTTTCAAAGCAGCAAAAATATAATTTGGGGGTGCTTCTAGCGTCTATACTGTAGATTCGATTGTGACAGAACTTTCTCACTCTGGGAGTGAGAACAGATGTTTTCTTAACATTGATAAAGAAGAGCAGATGACACTCCTTTGTGTTTCCTACCTAAAGGCTAACTAGTTACACCTTAAATGAAGTAGAAAGATCAAGGACATCAAGCAAGACCTACTTAAATTTACTCATAAGATGAGCTGAAGTACACTCATGTCCAGTTTATCAGGTTCTGTAACCCTTTTCTTTGCAATAAACCTGACCAAAAATATTGTGCAAGAATCTACTTTCCTTGATTACTGTTAGGGGGCTTAACCAATGATTTATTAGGCCAGTTTCACTGACATACCAACTACAGCACCATCCTTTTCTGGATACAGATAACAGGTAGCATAGTCTACACACTGTGTTCCCATGTTTAGATAATTCCAGCGCTTTATGTGAAGCTATTCTTTACTGCAGAAGCGGCATCCATGAGGAACACTAAGGCCAGGCTGGATATCTGGTTATGTTCACATTGCATTAAGGAAAGGAGTAATTGTGCTACTTTTCAACCAGTTTCGGAAGATAAAACCCTAAAAACCTTGAGACCAGCAGAGGCCTTCCTTAATATAGATCAGAGAAAAGCCTGCTGTTTGAACCAAGAGTCATGATGACATATTTTGAAAACACTTTGCCCAGAGACCCTGCAAATTTAGCAATCTTCATTCTCTATAGTAGTGTTTCTCAACCCTAGCAACTTTAAGATGTGTAGACTTCAATTCCATAGTAGCTGGGGAATCCTGGGAGTTGCTAGGGTTGAGAAACTTTCTGAAGACTCTTACAATCAGTATTATTGCCACTTGCCCTGACAAAACATAGTTTCGCCAAGTTTGCAACTACAGTATGTCTGCTGTTTTGAATTAGGGTCATATCCTGGAGTTGTTCTGTCTCAATCTATAGATAAAGTTGCCTAACCATAGCTACCACAGGCACTTATATGGATCCTATTTCAGCCAATTAAGGGTATAATGGTGGCAAAGCTCAGATTTCAAGCAGAGGTCATTTTCGGCAGTTATGCAAAACATTCAAAGGAGATGCTTTAAAAAGTATCCTAGCACAAATAAAGTATACTTCCTCAAAAATTAATGCAGCCATAAGGTGCAAAGCTATCTCCTAGTTGCCTGGGATGCGTATACCACCTTTGGAACGACCATCAAAACTAAGCTTGAGATAAATTTTGTACTAATAACAGGCAGGACGCCACCATACATGCAGTCTTTTAAATGTTTTCTTGGAGCAACACTTTTATTACTTTCTACCATGCACATACACATCAACACTTTTCACTGCAATTAAGCTTCAAAACAAGCCACTGACATCAAGAGTCTACAAGAAAGCTTACTTGCACAGGAAGTCAATTTTTCAGAGGCCAAACAAAACAAGCTAGTCTTTTCCACGTTATCAATAACTCTCTGATAACAAGTCATCTTTCTTCAATTAGTTATTACAATTATCTTGTCAACAGTGTCCCCTTTTTTAGGGTTAAGGAGAGAATCAAGGAAGGCAATTCCTTGATAAAAAAAATGTGGAGGAATCTGGATGGGGAGTGAGAGTCTGAGGTTATGCATGTCATCTATAAATTCTATGGAGACTGCTGTTAAGTTGGTGTTTTCTCTGCAGGCATGATCATTTTCTTCCGTTTGGCAACTCTGAATATTTGGAATTTTGACTAAGCAGGCCATAAGCTAGCAGTCTTTTAGGCTGCCTGATTCATCCCACTGAACTGCCCATCATAAATCACAATGTCCCACTAAAACAGGGGTGTCAAACTCAATTACTGCTAAGCTTGTAAACTGCCCTGAGTCTTCGGAGAAGGGCGGGATATACCGGTAAATGGAATTAAAATAAAAAAAATAATAAAAAAATTTCATTGAGGGCTGCATCAGCATTGCGGTTAACCTTGAGGGGCCGGGTGGGTGTGGCCAGGGTGGGCGTGGCCTACTGGCTGGGCGTGGCTGAAGTGTGTGTGACCTACTGGGTGGGCATGGCCAGCTCTACATTGTTTGCGTCAATGGTGCCTATGGGGGCCTGGGCAGGAGTGGGACAAATCTGAGGGTCTCTGGCAGAAGGAGATGGGACTGGGGCAAGTGCCGAGGCATGGTCCACTGGAGGAGCCTCACTGTTCCTCTCAGGCCATGCGGGGGGGGAGGCTGGACAGTGATGCAGAGGTCAAATGCCCAGCCTAGCCCTCAAGCACCCGCAGCACTAAGCCCACCCCCACTTCCCCAAGGGGGTGCCCAGCTTCTGTGCTTGCTCTCCTTAGCCAGGTTGCTCATGATGTGTATGAGGGCAACGTCAAGAGGGAGGCCCACTTCCTCTCCATGTGAGGAGACCTGGCTTTGTTTCCAAAGCTTCCTTAGCAATAGGATGGGAGACCACCCAGGTTAGGCCAGGAGGAGGGGGCAAGGGGATGGTGAAAGGGCAGCAGGGAAGGACTAAGGCAGGACTTTCCTCAGATCCTCCCTCTCCTTCCTTCCTTCCTTCCTAAGAACAGAGTGATGGGAAAATATTTGAGATGAGGGAGAAAAACAGGCAAGAAACGCAGCTGGGGAAGTGTCATCCTTCATGAGGAATGAAGAAATACACCATTGCCTGGAAGTGGCCAGCACATGGCCCTCTCCTCACAGCCGAGAGGCTGAGCCGGGTGGCACAAATCTGAAGAAAAGCACAACGCTGCCCAGACCCTAGCCTGCCCAAAGTAGGCAGGGACATGTGCTGGCCACTTCCAGGCGATGGTGCATTTCTTCATTCCTCAGAAAGGGTGATATCTCCCTAGCGTGCACCCAGGGGCGGGGCTGATGCGGCAGGGGCCGGTCCCTCACTGTTTCCAGATGGCCTTGTGGAGCTAAGACTGAATGTATTTCAGCATAGCTGATTACCTAGACCCGTACCAATCGGGTTTCAGGCCCGGGTACAGCACGGAGACGGCATCTCTGGCGGGCTCGGGACAGAGGTTGCTCCTCTGTCCTAGTCCTTTTAGACCTCTCAGCGGCTTTTGATACCATCGGCCATGGTATCCTGCTGCGACGTCTCAGAGGGTTAGGAGTGGGAGGCACAGTTCTCCAGTGGTTCTCCTCTTACCTTCTGGGACGTTCGCAGTCGGTGTTGGCAGGGGTGCAGAGATCGACCCTGAGACCTCTCATTTGCGGAGTTCCTCAGGGATCGGTTCTCTCGCCTCTCCTGTTCAACATCTATATGAAGCCGCTGGGTGAGATCATTCGTGGTTTTGGAGTTGGGTATCACCAATATGCTGATGATACCCAGCTTTTTATTTCGACCCCAAACCACCCCAGCGATGCCCTTGACGTGATGTCCCGTTGCCTGGAGGCGGTCCGGGTCTGGATGGGGAGGAACAGGCTTCGACTCAACCCTGACAAGACTGAGTGGCTGTTCGTGCCGGCATCCCAGGAAATTCCGATTATTCCATCATTGGCCATGGGGGGGTGAGCTATTACCCCCCGTAGATAGGGCCCGCAACTTGGGGGTCATTCTAGATTCACAGCTCTTTGGAAGAGCATATTGGAGCTGTGACTAGGGGGGCCTTTGCCCAGGTTCGCCTGGTGCGCCAGTTGCGGCCCTATCTAGACCGGGATGCCTTGCGCACAGTCACTCATGCGCTCGTGACCTCTCGTCTAGACTACTGTAATGCTCTCTACATGGGGCTGCCCTTGAGGTCCACCTGGAGACTCCAGCTGGTGCAGAATGCAGCCGCGTGAGTTGTCTTGGGAGTTTCCCGATACTCCCATGTTACACCTTTGCTCCGCGAGTTGCATTGGCTACCGGTTGCTCTCCGGGTGAGGTTCAAGGTGTTAGTTATGAGTTACAAAGCCCTTCATGGCATGGGGCCGGATTACCTACGGCAACACCTGCGGCCGGCGTCAACTTCCCTCCGTCCAGTGCACTCCCACAGAGAGGGCCTCCTCAGGGTGCCGCCGATCAAAGAATGCCGATTGGTGACCCCCAGGGGGAGAGCGTTCTCTGTGGGCGCGCCAGACCTTTGGAACCGCTTACCGGTTGAGCTCCGGATGGCCCCCGACCTTCGCTCCTTCCGGCGCGATCTCAAAACTTTCTTTTTCGAACAAGCTGGCCTGGTCTGATGGGATGGGGTTGGGTTTTTATAAATAGTTTTAATTTTAATATGTATTAATTTTATGGGCATAAGGTTTAATGGCTTTTTAATTTTGTGTATTGCCCTGTTCACCGCCCTGAGTCCTTCGGGAGAAGGGCGGTATACAAATTAAATTATTAAATTAAATTAAATAGATGACCACCACAAAATTGTACATTGGCTCCTGGCCGGCCTGGGCCAGAGCCAAGGCAGCAAGGGCCGTTCCCTCACTGTTTCCAGGATGGCTTCGCGGGCCACATGAAACCACTTCACGGGCCAGATCTGGCCCCCGGGCTTTGTGTTTGACATGTCTACAATAAAATGTTATGATTTCAGGTCTAATTTGCTTCTGCTAAATTTTGAAAATTCAGATCAACAACTTATAGTCAAATCCAGCTGCAGAGAGTTGACTATTATTGGTTGAAACACAAGCTAGGGCTTTTGCAGGCAGCTACTCCGCCCCCCCCTCCCTCGTACAGACCTGCATTGCAGTCATGGATTTTTTTTTAATCCTGCTCATCAGTAGAGACAGTCAGAAAGGGCACATACATATCTCCTAAATTCTGATGTTTAAAATCGGGTATTATCAACAGTTTACATCTTATTTGTAAGTATGATAACATCTATTTTCCCCCTGTAAACCTCATCATGGAAATTAAAGGGATTACAAAGGAACATACTTAAGTGAAATCAGCAGTCACTAACATAAGCTAAAATAAAACAAATGAAATTTGTTATCCTTCAGTAAAATATGAACAATCTCCCTTCCATTTTAAGTACTCCCTCTGATAGACATATATTTTATGGACTAGCCTAGACATTTACAGGAGGTGGAATAAAAAAAAATGTTACCAGTCACAAGATAAAAACATGCATTCCTGAATTGTATAATATTGCTGGTATGCCAGTAGGGATAAGTAAAATTATTGAAATAAAAAGGAAGAGGTTGCTCTGTATACAGTAATTCTGTATACATTATTAAAGCCTCCTCCAAATACATTCTTTCATAGGGATGTCATCCTTGAGAAAGAATATACAAAGACAGATACATTATCCATGCAGCAGTAATTATTGCACAGGATAGAATCCATCTGCTAGTAAATGAACTGCAGAGATATAAAACCCAAGATACAAAATCAAAAACCTAATCACCATAGTTCTAAGCACACAGCAGATGTTCGTAAGTATATAATTGACAAATTTAAATGTTTATTCTCGATTATCTAATAAAATATGTAGTATGATATTAAAAAAATGGTAAAGAAATACTAAAAATCTGGATTGTTACCACACATGGAGTTACAAATAAGATCATCTATTTCTGAAAAATAAGCAAGATAATCTATTTCTGAAAAACTAACACCAGCTCTTTGACTACATTCTTTTAAGGCAGCATTAAAATGTCAAATAACAGTTTTAGAGAAGTTGGATTTTTCTAGAATATGTGTCTTAAGATTTAATCAAAAATATTTTTCATGTTCTAGACATGGATTCTTAAAAATTGATTCTTTATAATTGAAAGAGAAAGCTGTGCAAAATAACGCCTGAGCAGTTGGCCATCTTGGCATCACTAGGAAACGTCTCCACATTCACCCCTCATAGGTTTTATTCCTGAGATTAGCAATTTGATGTTATACATTTAAGAAAAATTTAGAAAGACAAACACAGGAGATCATGCTGCTTTAATTTTCTAGCACACATTTTAATAAACCTTATTTTCAAGAATAAATTTTCCAGTCTCAGATTTCTGGATAAAATAAATAGGTACATATATATGAATGAATGTGAAGCAAAGATATATTACCTTCATTTTACCATGTAATTAATTTGATTTTAAAAATTCTTGCTTGTTCTCAGATTGCCCAGCTAAGTGAAAGCACGTAAGACAATCTTAACTGATCCTGAAAAGCTAAAGGGTTCGACTAGGTCAGGAAGTCAAAAATAATTTTGAAACAAGGTGACAACAACCCAAATTATGTCCATGAAATCACCAGAAGTCAGGTCTGTCTGAAAGGGAACTTTTTTCCCATGCTTGAAGTAGGTTTAACTGTTATTAAACTGCAACTCAGAACATGTTCTCACTGTTAACATTATTTTGGAGCATTGTTTTCCATAAATCCTATTATATATTTGTGTACAGTTAAGTGCATGTATTTAATGTCTCATCAAATCATTTGTGCATATATTATCTGCCTCTTTACTTCCCAGGAATCTTATGAGAAATCTAATAATAACCCAAACCATTGATTAAAAGCGGAGGTCAAGATATGAAATTGTCGTTAATGGTCCTTTTTCAACTAAAATGTGAAAAGTGTTTACTTGCCGTGCTGTAAATTTGTAAGAGCGTTACCACTTGTTTATAAGATTTGGTTAGTATTAATCTAAATACTTCAGCTGAAGATCATGAAAACCAAAACTCTAATCCTAACCCAAGTTATCATCCGTCTTCTGGAGCGTTTTTCAACTGAACAGGACAAACGTTGCTGTTTGAATTTCACCCAGCCTACGCAACTGTGCATAATAACAAACTGAGGAAGCCAAACAACCGCCCCTACGCCTCTGAAGAAAAGATTTCTGGTAAGGCCTTAGCCGTTGTTCCCGAGAGAGATTTTGTTCTTCTAGGGAGGCGGAGGGAGGGGAAAAGCGCTTTTCTTTCCGCTGGGGACAACAATGGCGCCTCTTTCACCTCAGCTTTAAGGAGGCGCAGCCGAGAATGGCACCCGTTCTCGGGCAGCCCAGCAACAGCGAAAGGGTCAGCCGAAGAGCGCTGCTTGGCAGAAAACTAACGTTTATTTATCTGACCGATGAAAATTCCAATTGAAGCCGCCTCTTGAGTATTCAGTTAAAAGAGGGTGAGCGAGACTCCCATTTCCTCTTGAGGGTCTCTTTTGTGGAAAGATGATGGGGGAAGCCAGGAGAAAACACAGGATGGGTATCTTTATCAAACCAACCTGACCTGAACATTTATTTCGAATTCGGTCAGCGGGGTCGACCAAATTTGCACGGTTAACAGCTTCTTGCGTGTGTGTGGGGGGGGGGGAAAGCAACAAGCGCCATCAAAGCGCCTTTCACCCTGCGAAGCCGAAGGCAACTCGGCTCCATTGCGGCGGAGCCCAAGATGGGAGATTGGCGATGGAGCCAGTCACCTCAGAAAGGGCGCTTGTCTTTCGCCCGGTACCTTCTTTCTAGGACGGCGAAAGCGCGGCCCAGAAAGAACCAAGTGAACAACCACGCTGCTCTTAAAGAGAGGGGTAGGCAACCTCGGCTCTTTTCTGACTCGTGGACTTCAACTCCCAGAATTCCTGAGCCAGCTTGGCTGGCTCAGGAATTCTGGGAATTGAAGTCCACGGAGTCAGAAAAGAGCCGAGGTTGCCTACCCCCGTCTTAAGACAAAGCAGCCGGGGTTTCCGACCGTTTATTCCCTCCCTCCTTCCCTCGCTGTCCTTTTTCAACCCGGCGCTGCCTTGCACTGCTACACTACACCGAGAACCCACTAGGGCGGGTCAGATCACGTGAGGTTTGTACTCCCAATAAACCAGGAAAAGGCGCGCCAGTTCGGGAAAAGCTATATAATGCGACTGTTATACACGCTTTCTCTTTAAAAAAAAAAGCCGCTTAAGAGAGAAACACGACTAGGCCGTCGTCGCCATCTCGAACCCAGCTTGCTTCGGTCCGAGGCACGAGCTGAGCAAGAGGGAAAGCGCTCCGTTCTTTCTATCCACTTCGCCTCGATGGTCTAAAGCAGGGGTAGGCAACCTCGGCTCTTTTATGACTCATGGACTTCAACTCCCAGAATTCCTGAGCCAGCCATGCATGGCTCAGGAATTCTGGGAGTTGAAGTCCATGAGTCATAAAAGAGCCGAGGTTGCCTACCCCTGGTCTAAAGGGAGGCGCCGCAAGGTGATGGACAGCCGCGCGCGCCAAGCGCGCGCGTGGAATTCTCCTCCCAGCTTCTACCGTTGCGCTCTTTCGTGGCAATCCCCCTCCCGCTCTTTCCTCTTCAGGTAATCGATGACACGACCACCTGGTCCTCCCGCCAGCCCCGCCTTGTGAAATACTGCGCCGTACAAGCAGTTCGTCATCAAAATTATAAATTTGAAAGAGCCCCTCCTCCTCCTCCGGCCCGGTTTCCTGGCCGTCGAGCCTGCCTTCCTCTCACGTGCCCTCGTTTTCCTCTGACCCGCTCCTCCCACCTTCTTCCTCTCGGACTCCATATTGAGGCTGAAGGAGGCAAAAAAAAACCCCAGTCACAAAATGGAGGTAACGATGCTCGGCGTCGCGCGGGAAGAGCGGCGGGCAAGGGGCTCCGCCAGCGGCGGACCCCGGAAAGACGGCTAGGCGCGGCAGACGAAGCAAACGAGCGCGGGGGGGGGGCTGGCTCGCTTCTCGAGCCGGCTCGCTTCTCTGCCTTCGCCAGCTTAGCCGCGCGACGTCTCCGAAATGGCGCGACGAGGGGGAGGGGGAGGAGGAGTAAGGCTTGGAGTGAGGAAGGCGGCTGTTTCGGCCGCCATTGTGACCCCGCGCGGGGGGGACACCAGAGAGGCTGAGCTCCAGCGAAAGCAGCCGCAGTACAGCGGAGGGGTGAGGGGTGGAGGGAAGAATCGTCAGCGGGGCCCGTTAGCTCTAAATTTTGAGGCAGCCGGCCTAGTTTCCTTGGAGGGATGGCTGCGGCTAACAGAGGATACAAGCGCGCGCAGTAGAGACGACGCACGTGCAGATCCCGCCGCCGCCTCGTAATTTATTTATTTATTTTTTATTTATTTAGATTTACATGCCGCCCTTTCCCGAAGGACTCAGGGCGGTTTACAGGGCATTTAAAAGAAAGTCAATACAAACATTAAAACAAATTTTTAAAAAAAGATTAAATAGAACCCTGAGAAAATTAAAAACCCAGTTAAAATTAAAATTTTAAAAAAAATCCTCAGCCTGGGCCAGAGAGCTCGAAGAGCCAGGTCTTCAGGTCCCGGCGGAATGAACGGAGGTTGGAGGCCAGTCCTAAGCTCCGCAGGCAGCTGGTTCCACAGGGCGGGCGCACGTAATTGTGCAGGGTTTGGTTAATCCCTTAGGAAAACGTTTCCCTTTTACAACTGCGTGTGATATTTTTGCAATCCACGAGCAAATCCCTTTGAATTAGGATCCCTAAATATGAAATGTTGAACGCTGCTTCTGGTCGTTGAAAACATGCTAAATATTGCAGAGTTAAGATTTCTGTCTGGGACGTCTCTTTCCCCCCCACCCCAACCCCGCGTGGAGTGATACTTTGGGTACGTCGCCAGCTCACCGCGGAAATAATACCATAGGTGCTAGGGTTAGTTTTCTGTTTAAGCAGTCCTTTCTGGTAGGATTTGAATGGTTTCGATATGAAAGCCATTGCGCTTCTGATCGTTCTTAAAAGTGGTGCTGGATCACAATGTATTTGTTTGGAGTCAGTTTTTTTTCTTCTTCTTGAAGCTATGAGTATGAATTTTGCTGGTTCAGATAACCACAATTCTATCTCAGGTTTAATGAACATTTTCAATGTTTAGATTCTTAAATGACTAATATCCAAACCTAAGTTCTGTTTTGTAATTACATAAAAGTGAATGTTCATACTATACCTGATCCTGTTATGTCTTTGAGTGCTCTCCACGCTTGTAAGTACCACAGGATTAGTGTACTGTAATTAAATTCTGCTCTTTTTGAATCCAGATGTGACATAAAAGTCAGTAAACTGTGTGTATATAATAAGATTACACTGTAGAATAGATTAACTTTCTAGACCCTTTAATTTTGTATTTAATTTATCCTCATAGCTACAATTTTAAAAGGGTTTTTTTGCCTCTGTCACATAAATTGCCAAACTATTCAATTTTAGGAAATCATTAACCTATACACGTCTAAATTGCAGAAGAACAGACAGCTCTGGTTATACGTTACCAATTTATTTGAGAAATGTGCCCCTCAGTTGAGTTCCAAGTAGGCTGAAGTATACTATGGTTGAACCTAAAACACTTCATTTTGAAAATAATCATAATTTGGGGCATAAAATGTACAAATTGTTTTAATTGTCAAAGGATTCAACTAGTGAACAGTCTTTTTCAACAGCAATTCAAGGTCCGAAGATGACTTTCGTATTATATTTTTAACACTGAAGATCAGTGATCTAAGGTTCTAATCTAGCTGCTTGTTTCTTGCTGAAATCAGCTGTGTGGGACTCTGCTGGGGCTTGCTATTGTGTGTTGTTTCCAGGCTTGCATTCTCTATCTTTGCTTTTCCAAATTATGATTTGGGAACCTGTGTCAGCAACTGATGCTTCTGTGTCACCTATAGTTTTGAAGGGAAAAACAGAAAGGGCCTTTCTTGTATTTCTTGTTTGATTTTTCTTTTTCTGGCCTTGTAGAAGGCAGAGTTTCCTATATACATTAGTAGAAAAGCCCACAGTTTTAAAATTCTATCTACACATTTTTAAGTGGGCAGATATAATATGAAGGCAAAATGGATTCGAAGAACTGTCCAAGTTATATCCCATTTTAATCTTTTTATTTCAAGAAAAGTTTTGTATGCATATCAGAATCTTAGCAAAAAAGAGAGCAGAGAAAGTATTGAAAAGTATGTTGAAACCCAAGAATACTTTTAATTGGAAAGGGTGTTTTTTGTGATTATACCAGTCTCAATTCTACTTGTAATTCAATTACTTCAGGACTATTGCAAGCAATTATTTTAGCTGAATGCAATTTTATCAATTTTAGATTCAGCTCACTCAAATCTATAGTCTTTGGGTAATATGTTTTTTGTACAGTTTTTATAACCCTTCCCAATGCAACATTTTTTAAAAGAGATAATAGAAATATCTCTGATGGACACCAGAAACATTCAGACCTGGTTAAAAGAATGATATAGGGGTAGGACAACTCTATGAAATACCAGAAAAGATGCTCAAACCTCTAAAGGCAAGGAGTTCCAAAGAATAGAGACTAACAAAGAGGGCTTGCCACCTGACCTTATCTCCATGGTGGCAGTGTTAGAATGTGGTATTTCAGGCTAATTCTGCTGAGTGCCCACTGCCAGCAGTTCAGGTCTCACCAGCTCAAGGTTGACTCAGGCTTCCATCCTTCCAAGGTTGGTAAAATGAGAACCCAGATTGTTGGGGGTAATAGGCTGCCTCTGTAAACCACTTAAAGAGGGCTGTAAAGCACTATGAAGTGGTATATAAGTCTAAGTGCTATTGCTATCTCCATCACTTCCCATAGTGTGAAGGCTTTTTTGAGATATTCTTATCCAACAGTTAGGTTCACCCCTCTGAAAGCAGCACCTAATAACTTGGTGCAGTGGAAGTGCTGTTTTTAAATGTGAAACATGTTAAATAATTTGTTAACTACTTAATAATTTTGGCCAGTGAAATACTAGTGCCCAGTTACAACTGCACTTAAATGGTGCATTTTAATTAATATATATGTGAACAAGTTATTGAGCACTTACATGCCCAAGCTTGAATTAAGATGTTCTTAAGGAAAATAGTGAAAAGCTTCTTTTCCAAATGCTCAAGATAGCTTTCAAAGCATTGCTATAGCAAAAGCCTTAAAGTACTATATTAGTAACCCCTCCCAGATCTAGAATAGCACAGTCAAGAGTAATATCCAGGGAATAGGGTGTTTATAAACTGAGTAAAATGGAGATGCTCTTGATTCTCTCCCCCCTGGTGGGATTTGCTTCTTTAGTCCCTATGATGAATGCAAATAAATATAGTATCTATTTAGAAACAATTTTAGTCTATTCTTATTGCATAGTTTTGAATACAGTTTAATTGGCTAGCAGTTCATTTTGCTATCTTTATGGCATATGATGATGAACATGCTTGTTTTTTCAGTTGATACTCCCTGTATTTTTATTTAAAAATATATTTCATCAGTTGATAATAGAAGCCCATCCTTTTTTACTTATTCTCTCATACAGTAACATTATTTAAGCTAAAGTGGCTCCAATATGTTGTCCATTGAAAATTAGGGCCCCTTTATTTTGTATGAGAGTAAGAAGAAAACTCACAGGAACTCGTACTACTTGTTACCTAGGTTAAAAGGAGCAACTGAGTCAGAACACACTCACTCCCAAAATGGCGTGTAAAGAGGAGAGAGAGGCTGAAGATTACAAGAGAAGGGGAAGAAGATCCTCACAGGTGGAATATTTTTATGATTTTAGCTTTTTTACTTGAGTTAACTGGAGTCAGTTTTTGCTTGCTGCTGCTTTGATCAGTCTTTATGTGGCTCAGATTTCACATTGCACTACTCTGTTCTGCTTCGCTTTTGAAAAGACAATATTCTTTCCTTTTCCTTTTCCCTGTATAAATGCTTACAGTAAGTTCAGTATTATATGTAAAATTCTATAAATTAATATATTACTGTAAAGGGAATAATTTAAAAACTAATATCTAAATAAATCTTAAAATTGTAGTTAAATTATTAAAGTCCAGAAACAGGCAATTCCTGGTGGTTCTGTCTGCTTGGATGGGCATGTCTAGTTGACTAAAATCCAAGTTGCATTGAGATAACTACAGGTAGTTCTCGACTTACAACAGTGCAAAGTTACAATGGCACTGAAAAAAGTGTCTTATGGCCATTTTCACACTTAACGGTTGTTGCAGCATTCCCATGGTCGTGATCAAAATTCAGATGCTTGGCAAATTGACTCATGACGGTTGCAATATTCCGGGTTCCTGTGCTCGCCTTTTGCAACCTTCTGACAAGCAAAGTTAATGGAGAAGCCAGATTCACTTGACAACTGTGTTACTCACTTAACTGCAAGATTCACCTAACAAATGTTTCACTTAGCAACAAATTTTGGGGTCAATTGTGGTGGTACATCGAAGACTGCCTGTATTGCTGCTATTGCATCGATATTGTTCCATAACATTGAGAATTAAAATTTTACATTCTTTAAAAAAGTACATTGTTTCATTTGGTAAACTGAATCTAGACTCAAGAGTTGTTTATTGCATCATTCAAAACTAGGTCAAATGCAGCTATGAATTGATCAATTAGCTTCACTTGAATACACACCTGAATCTTTGGGTTATGTAATATTTATGTATGTTCAGCAATTAAGCTGTTTTTGAGAACTATTGCCATCTGTTGAAAATTAACTATAGAAATTGTAATTATTAACAGTGTTTAAGCAAATAACATTCAAAATATTAGAAGTAATCAATATATGCTTTAAAGAATGAAACTTTAAACTCCTATAATTGAGGATTCCTTCTTATATTCATTACGATTTCCAGGTTATAACATGGTTATAAGGAACTGCAGGGACTTGCTACTGTCAATAGACAGATGGCTTGTATAACCCGCATAAATGTATCTTAAGGGATTAGGGAGAATTAGAACAGATACAGTGGTAGTTCTTGATAAAATTGTAACTGTCCAGACTTACTTTTAGTTTATTTAGTGGAGCCTTTATTTCACTTGTAGTGTTGAATTAAATAGAGATTATCGAAACATAGAAAACTGACGGCAGAAAAAGGCCTAGTGGTCCATGGCCTTTTCCATCTCTAAGAAAGAGATTGTTGGGGCTAGCAATTTGGTAAGGAAAGGCTTTAGAATTAAGGGTCATGGAGACCTTTTACTGCTTTACAACAGGTGATATATTCTTGTTCTTGTGTCAGGGAAAGATTAAAGTATACAAGCAGTGTTTGACTCATTATAAATGCAACTATGCAAAGGGGAAATGTAGGCTAGCTGTTTTGTCAAGTATGGCCACTGATTACAATTGAAAACATCATAGGAGATCAGAATAAACATTTTAGCTAGGTTATTAAGGCTATTCACAATTCAATGTTTAGTTTCCATTATTCAGATACTAATTAAAACTCCCTTGAAGTCAGCTGTTGTGATAAAAATCAAATAGTTTTACAACTCAAATGCAGGTTTTTTCCTATTATTTGTGCCTTTATTAGACACACCCAATTTGATTCGCTGACAAAATGACAGTTAAATAACTTCCTCCTTCCTTTGCAATCTTAGAATTTGAGTTAATGACTTCAGTCTTTTAAAATGTGCTGTTACTGAAGCAGAAAAAAATTGTGATCTGTTTTGATAATTACCAATTAATCTGATTAATTCAAAGAAATGTACAATTTCTAATATGCACATTGAACTTAATGATAGCAAATTTATGTTTCTCTTGGTGAATTGTTTCAAATGAAGAGTTGCTAAACAGGGAAGTGAGAATGTTAATATGAAAAATATTTTAATCCATTACCTGGATTTATCCATTTGTAACTAGTGATATGTTTGGAAAGAAAATGTATTAAACTCTGCACACATTCTCTTCAAGGTCTGTTGTTTCATTCTGCCCACATGAGACTGTTTTTGGAGAGAAGGATCCATAACTGTTCATCTGCTCTGAATTCTATTAGTCTAGAATTTGGAGCAAATCCGGAAGTTCTGGATAGAGCAGAGGTCCCCAACCTTTTGGGCACCAGGGACTGGTTCCGTGGAGAGAGGTTTTCCACGGACCAGAGAGTGCGTGATTTTATGTGCTGCCTGCATGCCACAGATGGGGCTTTGCTTGTTCGTGAGGACTGGTTGCTGGCATGCCGCAGCCTGGTACCAGTCCACGGACCAGGTGTTGGGGACCCCTGGGGTAGAGGAAACAAGATTTTCAAATTGAGAGACTGGACTAGGAAACTATTGAACAGCAGCAAGAAGAGAGAATAATTTCTGACTTTTTATTGCTTTTTTGTGATATCTAGAAAGGAAAGGCCAGATTCTTTAAACACTCAACCTAGTGTTTAAAGAAGTATAGTCCCCATCCTTTTTGGCAGCTTGGCACTGGCGGGTTGCCATCAAGTAAAAGGATGTGCAGTTTCTATAGCCTGGGATATATTTATTTTAAAAAGTTCCGTCTGTGGTTGGCTGGTTGCCATCTATCCCTCCATCTTAACTAATATGGAAGATATAAGTCAGTGATGGTGAACCTTTTGGGCTTGGCATATCAAAAATTCAGAAAATGTATAATTTGACTGCTGACGTGGTCTCCACCATGAACGAAAGAAACAATTCTGTATCTCTCCATTATCTAGGCTGCCATGAACAACAGCACTCACAGAACCGAGACTAGGTCTGAAGTAGAAGCCCAGGTCTCATCTTCAGTCCTTGCACCTCTGCTGCCACTCAAAAAAACCGGCCTTGCCCCATTCCCTAAGAAGCACAAGCCTTGAAGAATTGTGTGATTGCCCCATAGCCCAGCACTGTCCAAGAATTGCCACGCATAATTTACTTTCAGGCGGTGCTCTTTTTCTGTTGACAGGCCCTTGTGGCCTATACAAGGCTGCTGGGTTGCATGACACCTTCATTTGTGAAGCATCTTCATAGAATGCTCTTCCACTGCCTCCAAAAACTGTGTGAAAGCATGCCCTGTTTTTTGCATGATTTTTAGAGGCTCTGGAGGCATGTCCAGGGCATTACATCCAAAGTTGGCATCAGTCACTCAATTCTAAACTAAGCAAAGCATGTGGAATGCAAATATTTCACACTGCGCATGGGTTGTCTGGAAGCTCAAAATCATATAGCAATTGGAAATATATTTCCCTGTGTTTCCCTTTCATCTTGCTTTCTGTACTTATCAGCCTGTCTGGCAATTCCAGCTTTGGTTCTTTTTGTCATCAGCAGGCGGATTACTAAGTGACTTGGGGAGATGGCTTAGAAGTACTCTTTCCCCACTTTTTCCTCCCTTGCATAGAGTCTAGGCAGATACCACCTCCTCTATAGCATGGCTTATGCAAAGCCATCTTTGCTTTTCCCCACAGTACCACTTTGTTCAACATTGATTTCTTTGCGGTGGCACCAGCTACTTGATGCTGTGAGGGATACTCGATGCTTGCACTGTGTGGGACAAGCTAGCTTTGCAGAAGACATGACTTGGGGGAGGGGAAGGATGCCTAGGACTCAAAAATCTGGGACAAATGCATACATTGGTACAGGAATAAAAGCTGAAATAGCATCTGATGTGTGAGCCATCATGGGCCTTACAGAAAAACTCCACAGGCCACAAATTTGAGATCCCTGGAATAGTATGACTAGAACCCAATAGCTTTTAACTTTGTTAGAATGTTTTGAACAGAATAGTATGAACATTGCAAAAAAAATTGGAATCTTGCTAAGTTTTTTTAAAAAAAAAAGATTAATAAAATTTTCTAAGTATGGTCCTTTAATCATAGCTAGATAGAATGTAATGAAATTCTAGCATCAATAGCCCTTTGTATGGAAATAAAGTTTTTTTTATAAACAGGGATATTGGCAGTTTTACTGTACTTGTGATTCCTTTTCTACTTTTCATAAGTCATAGATTTCAGTTGGACAAAACTTAAAGCAGTTATGAATAGAATTGTAGCCTCAGATTATAGCTGTATGTCCACATGTTAGAAAGTAAGTACGTAAGTGCATTTGTATCATACTAAGCATATAGCTATAGAAGCAATAAGTTATTTAATAATTGCAAACTGTATGGAGAAACAAATGTGAATTTCTGAGTAGCAGTATGAATCTAGTGCAGATTTTAAAACTCTTCTTCTTTCAGGGTCATGATCCTAAAGAACCAGAACAATTGAGAAAGCTGTTTATTGGTGGCTTGAGCTTTGAAACAACAGATGATAGCCTAAGAGAGCACTTCGAAAAATGGGGCACGCTCACAGATTGTGTGGTGAGAAATTATAACATTTGTATGTCTGTGCATTTGGGAAAAACCCATATACTAGTCAATGGGATTAGAGCATTAGATTTTAAACAAAAAATGTTTCAATCAGCATTCTCTGTATTATATATTTCTTGAAGGTGATGAGAGACCCACAGACAAAACGGTCTCGGGGCTTTGGTTTTGTGACCTATTCTTGCGTGGAAGAAGTAGATGCTGCAATGTCAGCTCGACCACATAAAGTTGATGGCCGTGTGGTAGAGCCAAAAAGAGCCGTTTCTAGAGAAGTAAGTAATTGTTAAAAATGTTACATCTTGATTATACAAACGCTTGCTTACTTCTAAATGTGTTTTTCAAATATTGAACTAATTTAAAAGTTTGAAATACTAAATTTAACTTAAAATTTCATAGGATTCTGTGAAACCTGGTGCTCATTTAACAGTGAAGAAAATATTTGTTGGTGGAATTAAAGAAGACACAGAAGAATATAATTTAAGAGAATATTTTGAAAAATATGGCAAAATTGAAACCATTGAAGTAATGGAAGACAGGCAGAGTGGAAAGAAAAGAGGTTTTGCCTTTGTGACATTTGATGATCATGATACAGTAGACAAAATTGTTGGTATGTAGTATTTTGTCTTTGTAGTAACTTCTGTTCAATAAATATTGATTTATACTATGTTTTAATAAACAAAGAACTTTCATTGTAGGAATAGTATAACATAGTTCAGTGTTTTAAAAGATTGTACCTTGTAGCCCCAAATTCAATTCTTGACTTTTTTTCTCATGTGTTTTTAATTTAGTTCCTACAGTTTCAAATATCTAACAGTTGTTTATTCACAAGCAAATGTTTGACTCCATCATTTCCGTTACCTAGAGCTTTCTTGAATTTTTCCAATATACTTAAATGTCTGCTTGGGAGGCAGTATGATAGTTACGGTAATATTTCTCATATAAAGTATATTATTCTCAGTTCACTTGTTTGCTGTTATTGGTACACAGAAATCCACTTTAGTACCTGGTTGAATTTCCCAAACTAAATTGAACAGCCTAACTTTAGCAGAATGTAAAAAACATTTTTTTAAAAAAAAACAACAACCCTGATTTCAAAGGAAAGATATGCTATACTTACAACAAGAGAAATAAATAGGGGAATGAATTTGAGAGATTCCAGCTCAAGTGATTGTTAATTACGCAAAGACAGGTTGGATTGAGGTCAAAGCTCTAATTACAGTTTCAAATTTTAAAATATCTTTATTATATTAAATAACAATAAAATACAAACTAACATGAAAGAAAAAAGGAAGGAGATAAAAGGTTAAAGTTTAAAAGTAACAAAAAAGTAAATATTGATGGACCAGAAGGATCATAACCTCTTCACTGTAATTTAATACAGGGCTCTTCAAAATTGGCCCTTTTATGACTTGCGGACTTCAACTCCCAGAATTCCTCAGCCAGCATGCTTGTCTGAGGAATTCTGGGAGTTGAAGTCCACAAGTCATAAAAGGCCCAAGTTTGAAGACCCCTGATTTAGTATAATTGGGTCATTACTGAGGAAAGCACAAAAGAAACTGAAGGAAAAATTGTTTGACAAACCAGATATTCCCTAAATCCAAGAACTTTTAGCTCTGTTGCAACAAGATTTGCCAATCTAATAGCTTCCTACTTGTACAAGCAGAATTTTATCTGTACTCTACACTCATTCAACTGAGTTGGGCTGATTGGAAAGCACCAGCCTCTGGTTCCTCATTGTCATGTTTTGCTTGCTTGCTACTTGAGCTCTTTTACTTCTCTTTAAAATTCTCTTGGGTCCACATATTCTAGGGAGAAAAGGAGGAGGTGGCAAGCTGATTGGAAACCAGAATTCTGCTTTTTTTCTACCCAGAGTTGCAAGGCAAACCAAGCCAGATTAGAGATCAAAACAATTTTGACTCAGTTTAAAGTTAATTTAAATTTATCTAGACTTAAGTTAAGTTAAGTATAGATAAATTACTTTGCAAGTGTTTGTGGATAACCTAGAAAATGAAGAGTTTTCATCATACTTTTAATTACCTATGGATAGGAGAGTCAGTATAGGTTCTTTATTTTATGTTCCTGTTTGTTTTGATTGTTTTGGTATATTTTACAATATTTTGCATAAATCATTACTGAGCAGATTGCATATTTTCATAGTATTACTTATTTTGAAATTTATTTTAGTTCAGAAATACCACACTATAAATGGACATAACTGTGAAGTGAAGAAAGCTCTCTCCAAGCAAGAAATGCAGACTGCAACCGCACAACGAAGTGAGTTTTACTCAGTAGGAGTCCAAAATACAGCAATTATGCTATCTACAAACACTATTAGGCATTTACTGTGTTGTTTTTATTTAAGGTCGTGGGAGTAGTTCAAGCAACTTCATGGGTCGTGGGAATTTTGGAGGCAGTGGTGGAAGTTACAACAGAGGTGGAAGTTTTGGTAGTAGAGGTACATGTTAGTTCTTCCCAGTGTCCTTCCAAGATGCTATTTTACACTGTCGTTGATTTGTTCATAACATATTTTTGTTCTGCTTTAGGAGGCTACAGTGGTGGGGGTAGCAGCAGCAGTAGAGGAAGCTTTGGCAGCGGCGATGGATATAATGGTTTTGGTGATGGTAAGCATGGTAGTGCAAATACCACTTGCATAATACCTGAGATGTGTAACTTTCAATAGCTTGACAGTCATTCCTGGTTACACTGGTGTCAAAATGATTTCAGTCCAGAAGTGGACCTAGCAAGGATCAGATTGGGAAAGGTTTTTAAGGGATAACATTTTTCTGTATAATTCCCCATTGCAACCACTCCTGTCCCTGGTATGAAAAGGGGTAAGACATTATCATTAAAGAAAACTAAAGTATCATAATAGGACACATTTTTAGTAACTTATGGAATATCTTGACATAGTAGCTTAACCCATTAATTTCAGTGGAGCACAGTCATTGCTTTCAAAGCATGTGCTAAAATATGACCTAATGTCTTCCTACAGAATATTGCTTATGTTCTTCAAGCTAGGTACTTCCATTTGTTTTGATAAAACAGTTCTGATCAGCCAAAGGCATACGTGGTTGTTAATCAGGAATGATGCATGCTGCGAGCCAAAACATCTGAAATAAAGAGGCATTGCAGAAAGTTGATTGATTTTATTTCCCAAGTTCCACTTCCTTTTTATTGATAACAAATGTTTCTTACATTTAATTCAAGGTGGAAACTATGGTGGTAGCCCTGGATATGGTGGCCGAGGTGGTTATGGTGGTAGCCCAAGCTATGGAAATCCAGGTGGTGGATATGGCGGAGGAAGTGGAGGCTATGATGGTTATAGTGAAGGAGGAAGCTTTGGAGGTGAGAAGCCTAAATTGCATTAGAATTATAAATATTTATAAATATAAATTTAATAAATAAAATTTTATCCTGATCATTAAAAATTTCAATAAAGCAATTTTTTACCTGTTGCTTCAAAACATCATGTAGGTTTCATTAAGAAAAAGGTTGTGCATTGTAAACTTGTTCTCAAAGTACACTTCCAGTGTTGTGAAATCACATTTGAAAAATTTCTGAAGGACTCAGAGGCATGTTTCAATGCTTGCTATCATCTATGTTAGATTGGTAGCTTAATTTTCAAGACCTCCAATGCTAGCTGCTAGGGATATGGCATTGATTTTTTTCACCTGTATCTGTTTTATAAGTAGTCTGTTCTGTTAATTTTTCTGTAGCATTCTGTATTATTTTTTAAAGGAGATATAAAGGGCATAGGGATTGGCCTTAAAGGACAGAAGGAAGAGCCACTGTTAGGTAGTAGTCAGATAAGCACCAGGGCCAGAAAATAATCTCACACCTGCCCCCTACCTAGCTCAGATAAATTGGAAGGAGGAAGAAGCACATTCAGACATGCAAAATTTTCTTGCTATAGCTGTATAATAACAGTAATACTGGCCTTCGTGGCATTTGTTTCTTAGTCTGATCTACATGTAGGATTAACAGTAGGTAAATGTCACATTCTTTGTGAAATTTTCCCCAGTACTATTTATATAGCAATAGCACTTAAACTTCTATACCACCTCATAGTGCTTTAGAGCAGTCTCTGGGCGGTTTACAGTGTCAGTGTCATGGTTCCAACTAATGAAACACTTAAAGAACCTTCAGGCATTGTTTATTCTAAAAAGTCTATAATAATGAGAACAAAGCGCCATGGCATGTTGAGATGCCAAAATCTGAATTCCCCTCCCTTCAGCACCTAATATCCGACACACAGTTCCCTCCTCCAATTTGCAGTCATAATTCACATTCTCCAATCAGTTTGAAGGGCAAAGCTTCCCTTCTGTTCTTATTAAAAACAAGTGGGATAACATTCTCCTCCCCCCAGCTTCATCTAGAGCAAAACAATTTAAAGGAAAAGGCTGCCTCTTATATTGTCAAAGCAAAAACATCCAATGTTTGCAGCATTGACAGCATATTGCTTCCAAAAAACAATTCTCATTTTACCAACCTCAGAAGGATGGAAAGTTGAGTCAACCTTGAACCCCTTCAGGGTATTGCCTGTAGTACTGCAATACAATAGGCTGAGATGCACAGACACATAACTTCTGGATGCTTTAGAATTCTGACAGAATTGACCATGATGTGATTAGTTAGAAACTTGTTGAGTAGTTTTGCTCAAAAGTTTAAAATATCCCATAACATTCTTACAAGTTCGCTGCAGGGCACAGTTTGGGAACTACAGGGCATCATGAAAAAATTATGGGACACTTAGGGATACTTTGAACTGAGAAAATTTGGGAGTTTCTACAGTATATCAAGTCATCAGAAAGCCAGCTATCTGCCAGCTGGTTTATGGAGAGGCTGGTATGTCACTTTCTTACAGACTGTTTTTTTCCTTATTGAAAAAAACATACTTTGGTACACTTAAAGTGAAGTCACACCCGTGACTTTTCTTCTTCCCAGTGTTCCTAGGGCTTATCATACCAAAGTTACTAGCTGGAACCAAATGTTGCTTGTTTCTTACCAGTGGGGAAAAGAAGAGAAACAATGACTTAATGACTTCTATTTTTGTAGCTTAAAAACTGCATATGTTTCTATGATATACAACTCACATTGTACATTGAAATTTCATAGATTTGCCTTCAGTAAATCCCTAAAATGCATATGTTGCATATTAAATTGTATGCAATAGCGCTTCATTTATTCAATCTAGTGAAGTACTTTTGTAATTTCAAATTGTATAACAGACTTAACGAACGTAAAATTAAATGTCTCTTTTAGGCAACTATGGTGGCAGTGGAAGCTACAATGATTTTGGCAACTACAGTGGACAGCAGACTTCAAGTTATGGGCCCATGAAAGGAAGTGGCAGTTTCAGTGGCAGAAGTTCAGGCAGTCCCTACGGTGGTAAATGCAGCATTAAAATATATTTTTTTTATTTTTATTTTTTATTTTAATTCCATTTATATCCCGCCCTTCTCCGAAGACTCAGGGCGGCTTACAAGCTTAGCAGTAGCCTTCATTCTATGTATACGCCTGCTTGTTAGGGCTTTCACACACACCCCAAGCGGCATTATTACAAAGTCAGCTTAATTGCCCCCAACAATCTGGGTCCTCATTTTACCTACCTCGGAAGGATGGAAGGCTAGGATCTTTAAACAAAAGCTTGAATATAAACGGTTATTATGCTTCATTTGTAGGTGGCTATGGGTCAAGTGGCACAGGGAGTGGCGGCTATGGTGGAAGAAGATTCTAAAAACTAGTGGATAATGGTATGTATGCTACAAATAAGTGTTTTTCATTAAGCTTACAACATTTATTTGAGAGTAATCTTTTTTTTTTATCCTGTATTCAACAGGCTACAGTTCTTAGCAGGAGAAAGCGAGGAGTTGTCAGGAAAGCTGCAGGTTACTTTGAGACAGTCGTCCCAAATGAATTAGAGGAACTGTAAAATCTGCCACAGAAGGAGCGATGAACCATAGTCAGAAAAGTTACTGCAGCTTAAAACAGGAAACCCTTCTTAAGGACTGTTATAGCCACAGTTTGCAAAGAGTGCAGCTATTGATTTAATGCAATGTAGTGTTTAGATGTACATTCCTGACTTTTTTAATTTGTTGTTGTAGCTTTGTCTTTTCTTCATAAAATCAGGTATATTACCCTGTAAATTTGTGGTAGTGGTACCAGGAATTAAAAATAATTAAGGAACTTTTAATTTTTTTCAATACTTGTGTAGTTCAGTTTTTTCTTACCAAAACTTCTTTAAACAAAGAAATGTAGTTTTAGGGTATATTCTTGCTAGGAAAAAAATCAGTGCATTATAATCTGTATTAATTTAAACCAATAGAACTGCTGAACCATTTTAAATACCTTAATTTTTTTCTGCATATGTAACCAAATGACATGAGTTGCACATGCATAGGGAGAGGAAAGATGTTTGCATTAAAGCTTGTGTAGCTGTATAATTAGGACTGAGTCAATTTAAACCAATGCTTGTGAATGATAAAAGCTTTACTTTCAAATGAGAATTCCAGATATTTCTGGGCTGTGCATATCATAATTTGTAGCATTTGTTTTTAGTTTAAACCTAAGTAAATAAGCATTGAAGAGATCTTTTAAAGTTTATCCAGTTTGCCTCCCACTTTGCTAATATATAAAGGAGCTACAAGAAACATTGGCAGAACAGGTTTCTGCCTTTTATAATTATTGAGACTCAGTTTCCCTCAAATTGCAAACAGATTAAATGCACACATATAATTGAATTAAAACTTTGAATCTAATAGCGTGGGTCTGTTACTTAGCTTACAGTTCTACAGTTTCATATGTATATATATATATCTGCCCCCAAAATATAGGTTCATCTATAAAGGTGCCTAAGTTCTACTGTGTATAATTCTGTATGCCCCTTTCTATCTGATGCTAATTTGCAGCACAGAAATAATCTGAGTTTGTTGGAATAAGTATAACTCTTCTGAGCATGAATACATCAAGATGTTTCACACATTTTCTAATGCCCTGATAATGGGTCTTGAAGGTAAAGGGAAAGAAATAGGAGCTAATTTGGTAGAACCTGTTGTTGCTAATGAGGGTCCTATGACTACAATTAAATAAATACTGTGCGTTGGAATGATTTGATAAAAATTATTAAAGTCACAATCATGACTGAGTTGTTTACTCCTTCACTTACCTAGATTTATTTACAGCCACGTTCCCTAATAATTTGCTATCCTTCTTAATCTGATCAGACTTCTTTTTGAACTATTGCCAGAGCAGTCCTTTCTGTCAGTACACATCCAGAAGAGTAGGGCACAGTGAGTAGAAGAAATTCAGACATTTTTCACCTCTTTCTTCTGTAGGTCAATAAGTTTAAGAAAAACTTAATTCCAGTGTAGGAATTGATTGCTGAACAAATTGCTCAAGAATCAGACATGAAGTCATCATTGGGTATAGAATGCTATGGTTAAAATTTACTTTAAAACTATATATAAGGAAACATAGTGGTGCGATGGTTGGAATACAGTATTGCAGTCTAGCTCTGCCAAATGACAGCAGTTTGATCCTAACCAGCTCAAGGTTGACTTAGTCTTCCTTCCTTCCAAGGTTGGTAAAATGAGCCAGATTGTTGGGGACAATATGCTGCCATTTGTGAACTGCTCAGAGTGTTCCAAAGCAACAGACTCCAACCTTTCAGACTTGATGACCCGGCCTAGGAGGGGGCATGTGAATGGCAGGCACAAGCGTGTACAGCTCCCATTTGTGGGAGCGGTTGGGTGCACACACCACTCACATGAATGGAGCTTTGTGCATGAACGGAGGTTGTTTGTGCTCGAAGCTCCACTCAGACGAGAGGCAGCACTTGTGCGAACAGAGGCGGCTCTCGTGCAAAGCTCCATTCACACGAATTGAGCTTTGTGGCTAGCGGAACTTCGCACACAACAGCAAATGCCCTTCACTCGCACGAGTGGAGCTTCATGCACGAACACACCCTTGCCTGCCACACGTGAGTGAAGCTTTACATACGGACAGTTGCCCATATCTGCCGCGGCCCAGTTTCAAACAGGCCACAGCCTGGTAGTGGGCCACGGCCCAGGGGTTGGGGATCTCTGTTATGAAGTACCATGGGGTGATATATAAGTCTAAGTGCTATTGCTACATGTGAACCCAACTCAAGAGTATCAGTCTCCCAAAAACCTACAGTTTCATATGAGTAAAGGTGGGAATGAAGTGTTCGTTTCTCGATGTGTCTTATCTCCAAGAAAGTGCATTCCAATAGTCCAGGAGTAGGCAACCTTGGCTCTTTTATGCCTCGTGGACTTCAACTCCCAGAATTCCTCAGCCAGCATGGCTGGCTCAAGAATTCTGGAAGTTGAAGAGCCAAGGTTGCCTACTCCTGCAATAGTCAAAGCTTGTTGAAAGGGATTCAGCTGTTACTGTAGCGTTCTTATGTACTTGTCTTATTTTTTAAAATTTCTATGTCACCCATCTCCCCAGTAGAGTGACTCTGGGGGGACCTTACATTAGTACACACGTGCATTTCCTGTAAAGGTAGATCAGATACAACTCATCCCTTGTAACACTGAATTCAACAGCATAACTGGAGTAATCGGTTAAGAACGTTCAATCTGTTTTTAATGGAGATGGAATGACTCTCGATGTTATAAAGACAAAACACTAGTGTGTTAATCTTTTGTGAAAATGTGAAACTTGTAATCAGTGACTTAGACCTAGATCTCTGTGAATTCTGACAAGTAAAAGGAGTGTACAGTGAATAACCGGCATTAAAGATGTCTTAGTCGAAATGAGGATCAAACGAGATTCAGACAGGACTTCAGCGCCCAGGTCAGCAAAATGAAAGGACAAGGCAGCAACAAGCTTCAACTTCCAAACAAGAGAAGGCATAAATATACTATGCTGATAGTGAGCAGCTTCCCCAAAATAGTTAAATCTGCCCGTCAGTGATGCAATAACGAAGAAAGTCTAGGAAGAGTTCTTCACCAATTGGAGTCTCCCCAGGTCATAGCTACTTGAGTTGGCCCAGTCGTAGGTCTAGCATTTAGACCTGAAAGGGGAGTAAGACTAGGTAAGGTTTGTCTCTAACACTTTCCATGAATTAAAAAAAATAATTCCTCTTTGAACGTGGTAAGAAAGATCTGTTTGACTTGCAGATTGTTGAAGAAACCTCTGTGACCAGAGGTGGATATCTTATTGGAAAACTGGCTTGGTAAGAATGTACTACACTGATAATTTCTTTTATTGTATTCCTGAGCTCTGAAAATTTTAGTTTTGGAGACCAGAACAAACTGGGTAAATGTAAAATATATTGAATAATTGTTGTATTCAAATCAATGTGGATGGGTATATTAAATCATCTAATTGGCATTTAGGTCTAACGTGTAGTAATGGCATGAATGGAATGGGGGGGGAGGACTACTCTGAGCCTGAAACAAAACATTTTCAATATTTTGAGAGGGATTTTTTTTCCTCATGAAACAACATACCTTTGACCACTTTAGCATAGGAAAAACGGGTACTCTTGAAACATGTTTTGCTTTCCTAGAACAAAAAGTTCCCATTGTTATTGTAGCAGAATATGGAAAGCAACGGAACAAATTATTTTGTTTTACTTTTGGGAAATCTTAAGAACAGTGATTGATTGCTTTTTGCTATTTCCATGCTCCTGGCATATAGCCTCTTAATGCTGTTGCCAAAATTTGGCAAGAATCGCTATTTTGGAGGGATAATTTCCCAGTAATTTGGGTAAGAAAGGTGTATGATGCATCACAGATTGTTGAACGTACCTAATTGCGTACAGGCAAATAAAAAAAACCACCACCTTTCACACAACCTGAAAATCCTGATTTTATTACTTATGTGATTTTTCAGTTAGAAAAGTAGCCAATATAAAGTTAGCATTGCTGGATTCCTATTGGTAATGTTTCTAATTGCCAAATTGCAGGCACGAAAATCAGTAACATTCTCACCTGGAATACTTGATGTGCCCTCTAAATTAATTTTCAGGTAACAAATCTTTAAAATGAGTTTCTGGGTTTTTTCTGTTTTGTTTTTTTTTTGGATTTTTAAAATTTTATAAATCTTAATTGTGTAATACTGAAATTCATTTGCCTTATTCTGTTATTCTGCATGTAAAAGAATAGGATTGTGGTTCCCGGTTGTCTGCCTTTTCTGGCTGTCAGCATCTCAGTTTAACTTGCAAATTATGAATTTATGAGTAGTTTACAATTTCTGTACCTATCTATAGTAGCATCAAATGTACAACTTGTTATGTTAAAGTAAATAGGAACTGTGGCTAACTGAAGCTGAATATTAGAATATTTATGGACTGTGTCTTGCTATTAATCCTAGGACTATGAGTGGCAAAGAGCACCTATGCTCCCTTTTTGTCTTATGAAAACAGGGTTGAGGCTAAAATGGGTAATCTCAGCAATCCCCAGCAAGATGGAAATGGGGTGAGTGCGTGTGTTTCTCTGTGCCTCAAATTTGGATATTGATATTTTTATCGACAAAAGAGTACCTGAATCCTGTATGCGCTCAGCTAAATATTTTCCCAAACAAGACGGACATTAACCAACTGCGTTTGGTGATGGGCTTTATATACATTACGGTGCTAGAACAGTGCCACCAGCATTAGGATCTTACGGTTCTCAATAAACTTAGCAAAGTTATGATATTCAGTAGGTTACCACTGTTAATGTGCTAAATTGTTTGCTTTTATCTTCTGCTCTGCAGGATGACTAATCCTGAAGAAACAATCGTCTGTTTCCATAAATAGAAATTTTTGATTCTTCAATGGAACATGCATACAACTGATAGCTATGAGAGCAAAAATTGAACCATGTAATAATCAAATGCTTATAATAAAACAATTACGATAGTTGATGAATCTGAATTCTAGTACTGGATCATCATTTATTTCTGCCTTAAGCAACTGACTTGCATGATTTCTTCTGAATTGTTACGACGCAAAGTTGAAATATTTGAAGCCACTTAAAAGAATGTCGGATTCACATTGCTCATTTAGTGCCACATGAAACAACAGGTCCTACACAAATGTTTGGCTCTACTATAGGGGATATGTCTCGAGTTTAAGGTCACATCCTGCTAGAACAAAACTTCAGGGCATGCTTACATGAACAAGCACACTTTCATAATTTCTAGCTGACATTATGGATTAGTAATTTAGGTTGATATGTCAGTGTACTGTGAATGATCTGAGAATGAAGAATACAAGCTACATACTTAAATTTGTTTCACATTACAATTTTCCAATGTTCCTCTTTAATTTTGAAGCGTCAGTAATTTTACAATGACGTATTTGTGCAATTTCACTGTAAAACAGTAATCAGATGCTTTTTTCTTCTTCCCTAAGTCTTCAAAGAATTAAGTATGAGATATAAAAAGCTGAAGACCCCAAACCACATAACTGACTTTCCATAAAACTAGTTAAAACCCATGAGAATTGTAACCATTGCAGTGCTCTCTCAAATAAGGTAATCTATTTCTTTTACCACATAAAAGTGGCATTCAATAAACTCTTCACAAAAATGCTATTTTTTTTCTTAATGGTAGAAAGATAAAGCAGTGCTAGTTTTAAGGTGAAAAGAACCCAACAAAAGTAAAAAATGGTGGAAAAGCAGGAACGCTCATGAATGGATTAGAAGATACTGTATAACAAAGCTCTTCGGTGCTGTGGATCTCATTCTAAAGCCCTGGTTCTGTTCCAGTTCAGTGTAGAAGTCACTCGAGCCTAAATTAGCAACAACAAACTGGGACAATTTGCATCTTGATGCCACTTCCAATGCTAAAATCAGAGTAACATGCTCTCTCCCGTATTGAGTGGAGATGAAATCCACGTTCAAATCCTTCAAGCACAAAACTTGTTGGATGACCAATGATAGCTGTTCCCTTTACGCTGGACTGAATTTCATTACAGAAAAACAAGGGGTGAAATCTATTTTCAGTCAATCTTTCTGGCAAAGGGATCTATTTTTTATTTTTATTTTTATTCCATTTATATCCCGCCCTTCTCCGAAGACTCAGGGCGGCTTACAAGCTTAGCAGTAGCCTTCATTCTATGTATATGCCTGCTTATTAGGGCTTTCACACACACCCCAAGCGGCATTATTACAAAGTCAGCTTAATTGCCCCCAACAATCTGGGTCCTCATTTTACCTACCTCGGAAGGATGGAAGGCTGAGTCAACCTTGAGCCTGGTGGGATGCGAACCTGCACTAATTGCAGGTTTGTTTATTTTTTAACCTGATGCCATTCTAAATAGTCTTGAAATAAGAGTTGCTTTGGCTGCAATCCTAAAAAGGTAAAGGTTCCCCCGCACATGCGTGCTAGTTGTTTCCGACTAGGGGCCGGTGCTCATCTCCGTTTCAAAGCCGAAGAGCCAGCACTTGTCCGTCTCCATGGTCATGTGGCCGGCATGACTAGAGGCCAAAGGCGCATGGAACGCTGTTACCTTCCCACCGTAGTGGTCCCTATTTTTCTACTTGCATTTTTACGTGCTTTCGAACTGCTAGGTTGGCAGAAGCTGGGACGAGTAACAGGCGCTCAGTCTGTTACACGGCACTTGGGATTCGACCCACCAAACTGCCGACCTGATCGACAGGCTCAGCGTCCTAAATGCTGATTATTCCCTTTAAACCCTTTGTGGTCCTGAGTATCAAGTGTATCTTGTCAGCACAGATCAGCTGAAAGGGGATGTTTCAAGTTTCCACACAATGGGATGTACAAGGAGGGGGGGTTTAGAAATGAACTGCTTGGCTCCCACAATCTGTCCCTCAAAGTCAGAATGGCTCCCCTCTCTAGGAGCCATTTAGGAGGGCCATTAAAATGCTTGGAAAGAGAAGGGGATGACCAGCACCAAGGATGAAGGACATAGTCACTGTGGGTGCATACTAGACCTGAAAGACTGGGCCAGGGGCAGATTGTCATGGAAATCAATGTGGTTGCTGAATTGACACCGAATTAATGGCACGTAATCATTTACCATACTTTTATGTAGATCCTTTGGGGATAAATGTTATATATCAAACTAAGGTACTGTCCATTGCTCCTCTCAAGAGACAACTGATCTTCAAAAAAAAGTTTCCTGAAAACTACCTCTTAGTATTGTTTTTTCTTCTTAGTTTTCTTCTGAAATATAGAATAAATAGCTGCACTCTGAAACTAAATTGCAAATGTGCTTAATAAAATTGAATTGAATAACTGAATCCCATTAGTTTATTTAAAGTCCAACTTTGCAAGAGTGCTGGACTTAAATCTAATGGTGCAGTTATTTGTCTAGTGCAGTGTTTTTCAACCTTTTTTGGGCAAAGGCACACTTGTTTCATGAAAAAAATCACGAGGCACTCCACCATTAGAAAATGTTAAAAAATTTAACTCTGTGCCTATATTGACTATATATAAAGTAATTCTCTTGAATAGGAATCAAATAAACACAAAGAAAGTATTTTATAATTACTTTTCAATTTTTCCCATGGCACACCAGGCAACATCTCGCGGCACACTAGTGTGCCGCGGAACAGTGGTTGAAAAACACTGGTCTAGTGCACCCAAACGGCAAAACTATGAATTATGACCGAGAGGTTATTTAACAGAACCATGGGACCATGGGACCTTGGAGGTCTTCTAGTCCAACCCCATGCTCAAGCAGGAGACCCTATATCATTTCAGACAAGTGGTTGTCCCAATCTCTTCTTAAAAACCTAAAGTTTAGGATGCCAAAGATCCCCCACTCATTAATAAAGCCTTGTTCAACTACCCAATCTGGCTTCAGACTTTTAATACATTTCAGGTCAAATATATGGAAATATAAGAGCTAGAATAAAAGTTGGGATAATAAAAGCTTAGATTCACAAGAAGCTGTGTGTCTCTATCCAGTGACCTACACTCCCCCATTTCAACCACATTCAGTAACATAGCTGTGCAGCTTTGGCTGAAACAAAATCATACTTTACATAACAATTTACTAAATTATCAAATAAAAAATTTAAAAGCACAAAACTCTTTTATCTTCTAACAATCTTCCAGTGATCAGGTTCCTGAAGCTCCCATTAATTTTAATGAAAGAATGTTAAGCACATGCTTAATGTTCCTACTCTAAACTATTCTTCAAAGTGCTTGTCTTTGGTTGGGTTGTGCCCTATTGCTGCACTATGCATATCACTTTACACTGCATTCAAGCTGCTATATTAAAGTAAATACACTTGTAAACTAAAAAATTCATTTGTATTTTATAAAGTGATGTACCTTAAGACAGAAAATTAATTTTGTAACTATGTAGGATCAGCAGTTAAATCACGCTTGATACTTATTTGAATAAAGCAACTATAGAAATTGTATATAAATAAGACATCTTGAAATATTTACACAAGCACAAAAACTGCTTAAGCTGCTATTATATAACAGGAAGAACTAGTGTATTGTGGAAGTATTATCCATTGTGCATACATTTTGTTTTACGCTAATGATTTAGTGTGTTCATACATTTGACTCTAAAGAAACGTATAGTCCAGTGATGGCGAACCTTTTAGAGACTGAGGGCCCAAACTGCAACCCTAAACCCACCTATGTATCATCAGGTGCTGGGTGGGTGTGGCCAATAGGGTGGGTGTGGCCCATTGGGTGGGCGTGGCTGCAGTGGTAACAGCAGACTGGGTGGGACTAAAAAGTTCAATCAATCTATTCCAATTTTGTGAGATCTTTTTTTTCCCCGCGAGAAGAGATTGATTGATTGATTGAACCCAGCTGAAGGACTAGGCGATGGCGCACGTGCCCACAGAGAGGACTCTGCGTGCCACCTGTGGCACCCGTGCCATAGGTTCGCCACCACGGGTATAGTCACTTGAAAAAGGACAATGTTGGGTTACATGATGCTTAGCAATAGAAAATAGCAATGTAAAAATAATCATAGAAATATTTTTTTTTGTCTCCCTGATCTTCAGAACTTAAGTCTCTAGCTTCTTGCTCTTAGGCACAAGGAAAATGCTCCCATCTCTGGTTTGCTGCAGTGAGTAATCATTTGGAGAGTATTGCTTGCCATCTTCATCCCGAAGCACACTGAAGACTTCAAGGTAGAGGGTGCTCAGTTGCTTTTTCAGCAGCTGCAGGCTTTTGTTATTGTCCACCTTCTCTTTCAGGAGCTTCTCTTTCTCCTCCTTCAGGTAATCCAAATCATGCTCCAACTCAGTAATGTTTTCCAGTTTCCTTTTACGACAGTTTTGAGCAGCTACTTTGTTCTTGCCTCGCCTTCGTATGTCACGAATCAGAGTGAGCTGAGCCTCGTTGAACTGCTGCTTGGACATCATTTCATTGAAGTCATCCACGGGGAGGTTGATGATTTTTTCAACAGGAAAAGGGATCTGCAGAGCTTTTGCTCTCAGCTCATCTCTAGTGAGATGAGCTTCTTGTTGGTTGAAGGGCTTATCTTTCATGAATGGAGCTTCAACGTGGCCAGGATTGGCAGGCAATTCTCTTTGAGGTGTACTAGTAAGCGGTAAGTCAGGCTTTGGGGTGCCTTGCTCCAGGGATGGAGAGGCAGGAACCTGCAGGTGAAATGAGTGAATCGTTGCATTGGTCGGTGACACAATTCCAGGGGCGCTATCAATCTCCTCCATTTCTGAATCACTGCATCCAAAGCCTGTATCCTGACAGACCGAAGATGACTCAACAGAATGAGCTGGGGAGGTTGTATTGGGACTTGTATTCAGTGAAATACCAGAATCCGAATCATTATACTCTGGGGCATTTCCTGCAAGGTCTTGGTTAAAAGCTTTGCACTGAGCAAAATCCGAAAGATCTATTGTTTCACTTAAAAAGCCAGCAATTGCCGGATCCACAAAATGAGATGGTGGAGTAGCCGCTCTGGTGTCCATCTTCACATCAATAAAGGAATAGAAATCCTCACAGAAATCAGTGCTACGTTGACTAGAATCTTCTGGCAACCCCAGACTGGAATAGGGATCCTCCAAAGGTTTCAGGAAGTCTTGACTGCAGTTAACAACTTCTTTCTCCATGGCAGATATTGAATTGTAGAAGGTAAAGTTATCGGCTGCCTCTGAAGTGGTACTTACAGCAAATGGGTCTGATGTTACATCGGCGAGACTGTCGTTTTGTATATTAAGACACTGTAGAAATAAAGGTTCCAAAAATGTTCAATAAAACTTACACAATAATCTTATGTATTTCATTTTAGAATTTGTACTGGAGGGTTTTCTGGTCTGAAAGCCACACTAGAATTTTTACCAGCATGCTTGCATGCCGCATAACAACTAAGCTTTGGTTTAATTCAATTTAAATGTAATTCTGAGTAATGATATGATTCCTTTCCATCTGTTTAACATTTCTGTCAGATGAAAAATGACAACCTGGGGGAGGACCTCTGAGAAGGACAATCTCCCTAACCGTGTTTTACACATTAGCAGTTTCTGAGCAGGTGATGCATCTCTGGAGCTAGGGAGGCAGTATTTATGGGTAATCTTGTGCCACACACATGGACACTGTAGTCTTCACTGTCACCTTTTTACATACTATGAGACTAGAAAACCTGGTGAGACAAACATCAAGCAAGAGAAATGAGGGGGAGAGAGATGCAAGTAATTAGTATCATTCCCCTTTTCTCCACTGACAATTTCAAAAAGGAAATGTGAATACTGAGAAGGGGATGAAATGCATCAGAACCTTGAAACTACAACTATCAACTCTTCAGTCATTCAACTTGTATTTGAATCAGTTGCCTAGCTCAACAAATTTGTTTAAATGTAAGAGTTTGCAAGAGTTTACGCTGTTCCTCATAATAGGAATGGAACCATTTCTTTTCTAGGACTGAGTGGTCTTTGAAAAGTGATATGGCCTTTCAGTATAAATAAATGTAGACCTACCAGGTTTCTTTCCTCCAGAATGAACTTCTTTTTGAGAAATTTCTGTTTTCCCTGCATTCAGGGTAAAATAATTTGTGTTTTGTTTATAAATTCCTGCTCCTTGTGATTATTGTTACTCTAGATTTACAAAGTGTTATTTCTCAAAACAAAATCCATGACATATGAAAAAATTTAGGCTTTTAAAATATTTTAATGTCTCTGATGAGCTTGCAAATAATGGGATTTCTGGAGTACCAAGCTGAGGATTCTGTTTGTTTTTAAGAAAAAGCAGACTTACTCTTCCTATGCAATTATGGATAAAACTTAGCAAGATTTTTTTTAAAAAAAACACCTCCCCAATTATCAAAAGGATATTAAATAGCAAGATTTCTCTCCCAATAAATATAACCAGGACTATAGCAGGGGTAGGTAACCTTGGCTCTTTTATGACTCGTGGACGTCAACTCCCAGAATTCCTGAGCCACCATGGCTAAGCATGGAAATCTCTCCATTTCTCCTCAGCATGGCTGGCTCAGGAATTCTGGGAGTTGAAGTCCACAAGTCATAAAAGAGCCAAGGTTGCCTACCCCTGGACTGTAGCAAGTTAGAGCTTTAGTTTATAGTACAAATTCTGTCTAGAAAATAAATATTTCATTTGCACTACAAATAAATCTTGGTTGCAAGTTAAGTAGTTCACAGCTATTAGAACACTGTCACGTTGTTATTTGGTGACGTTTCTTCCCCCCCCCCACACACACACACTGAATTATCCGATGCAGAGTGATGTGGGAGAGAATTGACTGAAAAGACAAAAATGTCAACAGTCATTTTTCCTTTTACCAAAATATTTGTCCAAAATACATAGCAAAACACTAACAGCAAGTATTACCTGCAGTTCTGGAATAGACAGGAGTTCTTCCCACACTTGTTCTATATCTTGTGTGTTCTCCACTTTTGTATCTAATAATTCTGGAATCGTAGACTGAAGTACAGATGAGTCAAGCCGCTGCATATGGTTAGATTCAACAAAGACCTGGTTGGCAGTCATTTCCAAAGGTGCCACTTGTTGAAATTCAGCTGGAGAAATCTAGAATATATGCAATAGATCATTGATATACCTGTGCTTGGAACCTTAAACATTAGCATGAAAAGATGTATGTCAGACATGTCAAACACAAGGCCCGCAGGCTGGATGCAGGCCGACACATGGTTCCATCCGGCCCAGGGACCTACTCTGGAAACAGTGAAGGACTGGCCCGCCACACCTCAGCCCGGTCCAGGCCGACCGGGTGCTGATCTACAACCTGGTTGTGTCCATCAAAGCCAGGATGCACTCAGCCTTAAATCCACAGGGCAGCGCCACCCCATCCCTGGGTGTGCGTGCAAGTATAGTCCGGCGTCCCTGCTGTCTGTCTTGCCTTGCAGGCTGACTTCAGCCAGGATGCCGGCACTGGCCGTCTCCTGTGCGCATAACCAGGGGGCAGGACAGAGGCGGCGGGGCAGCTCCTTGCTGGTTCCAGTGGATCTTAGGCTGAGCACGTTCTGGGTTTGATGGACGCAACACCCCCACCCCCCACCAGCACCTCCAGCCTTGCAGCCACGAGGCATCCTTTTGAACAGGACTGCCCCCGCCCACCCACATGGTATAGGAATGGCCGGCAGCAGCATATTAGTGCTGGCAATCCCTCCCCCTCCCATCACCCCTTCCTGAGTGCAGGGGAAGGAAAGAGATGAGAAGGCGAAGGAAGGAATGGAAGGAGGAGGAAGGGAGGGTGGGGAGGAGGGAGGGAAAATGGAGGGAAGGAACAGAGGAAGGAACAGGGAAAAAGGAATGAAGGATGAGAGGAAGGAAGGGTCGGAGGGTGAGAGGAAGGAAGAGTGGGAGGAGAGAAAGAAAAAGGGAGGGAGGAAGGAACAGGGAGGAAGGAACGGAGGGTGGGAGGGAGGGAGGGAGGAAGGAAAAAAGGGAGGGAGGGCAGGAGGGACCATGTCCCGGCGCTCGCCCCAGTCCCATCACCCTCAGATCTGCCCCAGTCTTACCCAGGCACCCCTGAAGTGAGTGATGTCGAGTTGGCCACACCTACCCAGTAGGCCATGCCCACCCCAGCTACACCCACCCAGTAGGCCACACCCATCCCAGCCACACCCACCCGGCCACCCGAGGGCAACCACAATGCTGATGTGGCCCTCAATGAAATTGAGTTTGACACCCCTGATGTAGATCATCAAATCTGTGGCTCATAATATTAAGAGGAATGTAAAAAGGGAAAAGGACAGAGATGCAGTTAAGTCCATAAAGACTGTCAAAGTGGTGAATATTTACCTCAGTCTCGTCTCCAAATGAAAATGTTTCTGCTAAAATCTGTATGTAGTCATCAAACAGATCATCTGCATCTTGTTTGGAAATATGCACACTCTGTGTAGGAAGCACAGGAAGTTAGAACTGTGTTAAATGCAGATTCATTGAAGACACCCACAGCAACCAGGGTGAAAGAAACAAGGAAGAGGGAATACGGTGTTCCAATCAATAAGAACAAAAGGGCTTCTATGTTTACAGCTATACCTGTGAATAATTGTTGGAGATCGCAGAATTTCCAGATTCAACAGCTTGAGCTGGCTGGATAGGAACATATTCCCCGGTTTCCTCATCCAGATGCAACTGGGCAAGAAAAGCCTTTTCTTGCTCTTCCCGAAGCTGCTCTTCTCTCTCACTTTCAAGCTTTTTCTGTTTCTCAAGTTCATATTCCTTCTTTCTTTGACTGAAATCAAAAACTTCACGCCTTGCTCCCAGATCTATGTCTTGTCTCCAGAGAATGTCAATCAGAGCCACATCCTATATGCATAAGAGAAAGAAAATAAAGACCATCAGGGCTGTCTGCCTTTTAAATGTAGTATTCAAAAAGAGTGGCCATTATACCTAAACGGTTGAAAACAGAACCAAAGCCCAAAGTTTATGGATCGATATTAACATCAATGTTATATCCCCATAATATAAAATTCAGTAGGCATTTGATTACAAAACATGGAAATGTAGGAATAAGAATAGTGGTTAAAAGAAAAAAAATTACTGGCACTGTAATTCTGAGTGCTGTTTGAAGTTAACGTAAAATATATGTACTGTAAACACTTACTTGAAAACAATCCTATCGATTATTTGTAAAGAAGCATGCACTGGGGTCTGATTGCACACCTGTAGTCTTAAATGTGTTTATTGGCTTATTAGCAAATGTAAATAGGACTGAATTGTCCATGTCATAAATAAGTAGATCAGATTCCAAAAAATATTCAAAGGCATGCACCGGTAAGCATTAATAAGTAGTTCAACACAGAATGACGTAATGTTATTATAAATGTGTGAATATCGTATTTTCCGGTGTATAAGACGACTGGGCATATAAGACGACCCCTGACTTTTGAGAAGATTTTCAAAAAATTTTGTCTTATACGCCGGAAAATACTTACATGCCAGTTGCCAAGTGTCCAACACAAGCCCGATTCAGCCCCGTCTGATGCAGATGGTGCAAAGCCTCCCTTTTGAAGCCCAAAGGGGCTTTTCCTTCCACCCATCCTTTGGAATAAACGCAAGAGCTGCGTTCACACGACAGGCTCTTCCAGGCCAGACTCTGCAAACGGCACGCCAGAAGCCACAACCACCGCGGGAACTCCGAGTCCCCGCCTTTCGGCAGCCTGCACAGCTGAGCGCAATCCGGCTTTGAGAGCACATTTGCAGACGGAGCAGCCGCCGCGTCTGGAGCCAAGCCCCGCCCAGGAGGCAGTCGGCCAGGCGGGCCCGGAAGACGCGCTGGAGAGCCGGGCTTGGGGCGGCCATGCTGAGGCCGGCTTGCGAGGGCCGCTGCGTGGTCTGCGGGCTGGAGGGGTGCCAGGCTGCCAAGTACCGTTGTCCAGACAGCCGGGAGAGATTGCGGGTAGCAGGGCACGCTCTGCTTATGCTCAGATGCCGCTTGGGCGAGGGGGAGGGGCTTCCTGCCACTCCAGGGGTTTGGCATTTGCAAGGGGGAGGGGAAGGGGCTTAGAGGCTCTTGGGGGTGGGAAGGGAGAGTCACGTTGGAGGGGGGGACTGGACTAAGGAGGCTTGAAGTTGCTTTGCAAGAACGGGGGCATTCGATTGATTTATGTACCCATATTTTCCGGCCTATAAGATGACTGGGCATATAAGACGACCCCCCAACTTTTGAGAAGATTTTCATGGGTTAAAAAGTCGTCTTATACGCTGGAAAATACAGTACTAGTAATCTTGCCATTTTTTTTTAAATGTCAGTGATTGTTGGTGAGACCATTAAAAGTCATTGTTCTGCCAGCAGCAAGATCTCTGCTGGCCCAGCAAGAGTTTCTATTGCAAATCAGGGCTGTTTCTGAAGGAGGCAGAGGAGGAGAGGTCCCGGGGCTTATGGAGCGAAGGAACTGGATGAGGCTATCGGCAGGCTCAGAGGAAGGGAGAGGCTTTTGGAGGAGTTGGAGGCAGTGGCAGCGTGTGCTCCAGGAGCGAAAAGGAGCAAGGCCCCTTTAAGGAAAAGGTGGAAGAGACAGGATCAGAAAAAGAAAAAAAAAGGGGGAGGTTATCAAGCTAATTTGAGGGCTAATCCACATGGAACTCCATTTCCATCTGTCCTGTTTGCCATTGTTCGCTCCCTAGAGACTAAAATGGACATTCTGAAACTTGAGCTGGCCCCGAACAAGGAGCGTCTATCGAAGGTGGTGACCCTTTGAGAACTGTATGCAACAAAATTTCATGTTGATGTATGCCGATTGGTGTACATTCAAAATGACAATAAAGTTGTTAATATTGTTGTTATTTTCAAGATTGCCAAAACACAGCTATGTAATACATTCTTGATATTACTCATTACTACTGATATTGATAGGAATTATATCATGTCTACTAATATTTACCACCTGTTACATGAACAGATGACAGCTATTCTTTTATCTTTTTTTTTAAATTATTCAATTCTTAGAAGTCAGCTTGATTAAGTTATCTCCAGTTTTTCACTACTATTTTGTCTTACTAGAGAAACTGGCCAGCTAAGAATATTCAATACTGAAGTATAGATAAGGCAAATCTCTCTTTAAGGAGACTTCCAAAAGTTATGACAGTAAATGACACCAGATATTGCAAGCTTAATTCTTTTATAAAAATGAATCTAGGGAAAAATCCAGGAGAAAAATTATTCTGCTAGATGACAACAGCAAGACTTTATTGTTCAGCCATAAATTCATACTGTCATATAAAATTTTGGAATAAGACCTTCATTGCAAAATAACTAAAAACAAACTTAGCTCATATCATCTTATGAGCTTATCATCCTTTACAAGTTACTTCAATCAGACGTAAGTATGCAAATGCAATTGTGCTGCTTTATTCAACAAGGACATTGTTTTATATGTCATGTTTGTATTCTAACCACATATACGGTATATATATTGCTCTAAGTCTAAGATATGGATCCCTGAAAGCTGTTTGACTTATATAGGATTCAACAAGGGATTGGAATAGAAGACCTCCAAGATCCCTTCCAACTTTATTATTCTATGTTCTGTGTTCTAAAATAATTATCTTCTTCTAGGCCAGACATGTCAAACACAAGGCCCAGGGGCCAGATCCGGCCCGCAAAGTGGTTTCATTTGGCCCCCGAAGAAATCCTGGAAACAGTGAAGGAACGGTCCCCACTGCCTTGGCCCTGGCCCAGAGACCCTCCTCCTGCCAGAGACCCCCAGATCTGTCCCACTCCTGCCCATAGGCACCCTTGATGCCAATGATGTAGAGCTGGCCATGCCCACCCAGTAGGCCATACGCACTCCAGCTGTGCCCACCCAGTAGGCCACACCCACCCTGGCCATACCCACCCGGCCCCCCCGAGGGCAACCACAATGCTGATGTGGCCCTCAGTGAAATTGAGTTTGACACCCCTGTTCTAGGCAATGCAACTGGTACTCAGATAATATATGTGGTGTATCCTCAATGTCTGGTAAACCACAAATAAATATATGTTCATGACAGTGAACTCAATTAAGCTTTTCAGATTAACCACTGTATCTAACTGTTAAAAATGTGCACAAATAAACTTCCATCTAAGATATTGGGCTTTTTGTAACTGAATATTTTTCAATTGGAAAATTATATTTGTAGTGGTTCATCCATTTAAACATTTCAGTCCTGCTGAGAGTAGCTACTGTATCTCTCTTTGAGTTTCTATGCCAGAGATTCCTTGCACAATAATTTTCTTAATTTATTACCCAGATACAAAAAGCAGGAAGTCCACAGCTCCTAATGTAATGTGTAACTTACACTATCCAGGAGGATTCTAACTGAGGTTTAGTCTGTCCTATCAACCACAATTTTGGGGATCTTATCAATTTTGATTTAGAAATAATTTTCCACTAATAAAAGTGATTTCCCCCCCACAAAAAAATCTTATTCATACAATCCCAAAGGCCAATTCCATTTCTCAAATTTCTAAATGTTATATAGACATCATAATCTACACTCTTGAAAATAAGAATGACTAAACCACTAAATATTTAATACAGTAACTGGATTTTTGGATCTCAAAATTTACTCAAAACTGAATATCCCATACTCTAGTTATAAAATATCGAACTTTTTTTTAAAAAAAACAAAACTTGTTTTTTATGTACATTTATGGGATTGATGATCACCAGAGATGAATTCTGTAAATGCCTGAACTTCAACCTTATATTCACACAAAAAATCCCATAATACATACCTACTCACTTTATCATATGCTTTCTCCAAATTAAAGATATACAATAAATTTTATTTCTCACATGTAGACATTTCTCAATGACCAACTAAAGGGCAAAAATCTGGTGTGCACATTCTCTGCTCAGCATACAGACACTCCAAAGTCCAAATTTTAGTCATAGATCAAAATAGATTTTCATCAGAATTCTGGCAAGACACTTAATATAATTCTCCTGTTCCTGTAGTCTTGCTACCTCTCCATTAGAATAGAATAATTGCATTTTTCCAAACATCAGACAGAAATGAAAACATCACACACATATTAAATCACGTTGCACAGTCATTCTCCAAGGAAGCCACATCAATATTTTAATATTTCTCCAGATATATTATTTGTATCTCATAGCATTTTCACAACATACATCTCTTTCATTTCATCAGTTTCTTTCCTGGACATTTATGGCTACTTTGCATATCAATATAATTCCCATACAAAATCCCATACAAATCTCTAAAGTAATTTTCATCATTTTTTTTAATTCCATTCATTCCGATGACACCTTAATCTACTTCACCCACTTCTCCGCTCTTTTTAAAAAATTTCTATCTTAATTTCCTTGCAGTTTCTCAGCATAGTCTTAATCAGTGCTTTTTTTGTAAAAGAAAAAGGTGCTGGAACTCACACATGTCATACAACCCGCCTTGCCTACGCTACAAGGTTCCATCCAAAAAAGGTGCCGGAACTCCGTTCTGAGCGTTCTATGAGAAAAAAAGCCCTGGTCTTAATTATTCCTTGTTTCCTCCGACTACAATTTTTGCAATTTTATTTCTCCCATACTACCTTATATTCATTGCAAATTCCCACAACCTTTCATCATAAGAAATGAAATCAATCATGCTTTTAAATTTACCGTATATTTATTCTTTGTCATGTCTATATATGAATAGACTTCTGCTTATGCCATACATCTTTTAAAAAGAAACATTTTCTAACCAGATACTGACCACTTGACATAACCTCATAATTTTCATTCATTCTTGCTCAATCACTTTTTCTGTTATCTGTCATTACATTCTCACCCATCCATTCATGTTCACCTAACAGAATAATTTATTTTCTGGGGTCATGTTCAGTCATAATGTTGTATATTTTTTCCTCAGACTCATTTCTGATTTTTCCATTATCACCATTACTGGAGCACAAAATATAACTACAGTCTATACTTTCCTATTTTAATATACCCCAAGAATCTAGATAATGTCTACTCATACTATCCTTTCATGTTCCATACTATAATTTCATGTACATCAATTCCATAAGTTGAAATCATCTTCGAATCTTTTACAGCATTCTTTGTCTTCATTTCAGGCATTAAAAATATTTTTCTTTCAGGCTCTTTATTATTTATTTCTCTTGCATGTTACAATCCTAATTATGCAATGATCACAAAATAGACCCCTGAATATTTAATTTCTATGCCCATCAGGGTTTGGGCACTTCAATATTTCACACAATGCTTTTAATAAGAAAGGGCAAAGGTAGACAAGGTTACCAGATTTAGACCCACATGCAAAATTCCTTGCTAATGGTAAGAATACCAGCTAGTGTAGCACCTTTAGTTCAGTATACCAACCACTCCTATAAAGTTGTTTTCCCTTTCAAAATAATTAATGTGGCATCCTAAATATATTATTTATTACAAATCTAATTTCATTAAATGATTTTTAAAAATCTAAACGCATTAGCTGTAGGTTGATATTACGGTAATGCTAAAATAAGGAGCAAAGTGTTCGTGATAACGGTACATACACCGAGCCACATGTCTTGTTTTTCAGATAATGATTTATTACATCTTTAAAACAGTTCAGTGGGCTACCATGTGATTTGTTCTTCAATAAGTCTTTTATTCTGTTTTTAGTTTTTCAAGTTCTCATATTGCATCAGGGCATTTATATAACTGCTTGGGCAAATCCAAGAAAGGGAAAATATCCAAGAAAAAGGCCTAAAAAGGGATTCAAAATCTTAGGGTGCTCTAAACAAATATTTTTTTCTGTTATCTCGGGTGCAGTGTAGATATTCCCACCATCTGACCAGTAGAATCATATTGCATTAATACTGACACGAACCCCTGATTTTTCTGTTAAACAACTATAGAGTTATGTATTGTGAACTGAATCCAGAGCCTGAAATCAACCTTACAATCAGAATACAAGTGGCACTGGACTCCTGGATAATGCCTTTTCTTTTCTATGTTTTTACTGTTTTTCAAAACAAGCCAACATAATACACAATACCTCAGTTTACATATTAACAACAACCTTGTGAGGACACTCTGAAGAAAAACAGTTGATTGAATCTGAATTTTACTGTCTTCCAAAATATAATCTAATTTTAACCAGAAATCTATACAACAGCAGGAGGAGGAGGATAGAAAAATGAAGCCATTTTTTTCCCCTGACATCAGTGTTTTATTTACGGTATCTTAGTATTAAGCTCTACAACATGTCCTTAACTTCAGGGCCAAGTCTTGAATCAACAAGGATCATGTTTAGATTTGTCCTCCTGCAAAACAAAAACTCCTCCAATTTCTAAAGCGATTTGGATTTATTGAACGTTTCCAGAAATGCTGGTGGTAGCAGAAAGTGTTTTTTTTAATGGTCTCTCCTTTCCTCCTTTTTTCAGAAGATTGGCTCATCCTCCACAGCACTTTTAATGGCACATCAGGCTGCAAGGAAAAGGAAGTATAGGAAATAAGCATGCCTCATTCTTCTTTCATTGTGAATAATCTTTATTCATAGTTAGCTAGTATTCAACTCAAAGAAAATTCTTGACATAATTCTTGGTATAAAATGTCTTTGCTCCGGCGCAAAATAATCACTGCTTCTTCATTTCCATTGGTTGAGAAGAAGTGTCTCTGGAGATTTTCAGTCATCCAGGTCGTAGTTGTCTCAAAAGACAACTGGACTGTTTTTTCCTTGTCACAACTGAAAAAGCTTCTTGGATGAGAAGAGAAAAGTCTTCTTCCTCAAGGAAAAAACACTCCAGTTGTCTTTTGAAAAAGCACCTTTGAGATAGTGAGGAGAAGGCTTCCCCAAGTAGGTTCAGCTGTAAACAGCTCTCTTTTTAGAAATTAAACACTGACTGGCATTCGTCATTAAGTCAATTCTTATATGCTTTCTCTGTTCCAAGCCACATTAATAGCTTAGTTTGAGTTTATAGAAAGCAATTTTAATGAGATAAATGTAACTGTTAAACAATTCACATTAAGTTGTGAATTGTCATCTGGGCCCCCAAGGAATTATTTGTCTTTAGGTTTATGTATTAACATGTGGCACTGGGGTAGACAATTGGTTATTTTATGTGAAACTCTTGTGGGTGTATTGTAAAGTCTGACAATTCACTCCTATAGCTTTTTAGCAAACACATTTGCATTAGATACAATAATCCATATTCAGAATTGTGTATTAGCTACATAAGAAATATTTCCTATGGTGTATATATTTGCAACAGGCTTTACAAATAAATTAACTTATAGAGTAGATAATCTGTACAAAAACATATGTAATGAAGTTTGTGAATGAGGAGAAAAGACTTTTCAGTGCCCTGCCATTGATCCTAACTCACATACTTACTGTCAAAAGAGAAAAATCCTCGAAGCGTGACTCTTAAAAACCACCCAATCAGCTTGAAAAAATAATTTTAGAATAAAAATAAAAATAAGGCAGGCCTACTTCTCCCAAATCTACAAAGAATAGTTACAGGAATTGGGTATGTCTAGTTTAATGAAAAGAAGGACTAGGGGTGACATGATACCAGTGTTCAAATATTTAAGGGGCTGTTACAAAGAAGACGGGGTCAACCTATTCTCCAAAGCACCTGAAGGCAGGACAAGAAGCCATGGATGGAAACTAATCAAAGAGAGACACAACCTAGAACTAAGGAGAAATTTCCTGACAGAATATTTAATCAGTGGAACGACTTGCTTCCAGAAGTTGTGGGTGCTCCAACACTGGAGGTTTTAAGAAGACATTAGACAATCATTTGTTTGAAATGGTATAGGCTGGGGTTCCTGCTTGAGCAGGAGGTTGGACTAGAAAGACTCCAAAGGTTCATTCCAACTCTGTTGTTCAGTTAAATCTAAAAGGAACTATTGTTGATCTAAGCTTGAGTTATAACTTCCTGGATTGAGTATCTTAAATTAGCTGATAAGCAGTGTAGGTTATTACCTCATTACTGTGAAGAAAGTCAATACTGAAAGCCAGGGCTTTTTTTCTCATAGAGCGCTCAGAACGGAGTTCTGGCACCTTTTTTGGATGGAACCTTTTAGGGTAGGCAAGGCAGGTTGCATGACATGTGTGAGTTCCGGCACCTTTTTCTTTTACAAAAAAAAAACACTGCTGAAAGCTATACATATACTAATTTTGGTCTTTAGATTGGGAGCTTTTTTTCTTGCTATTATTGCACAACACTGATAAAACCTGAAGCAAGTGGCTAAGACATCTTAAAATGGCATAGGTAAAATACTTTAGGAAATTGGATTACAAATACTACAATCCCATCCGCACCTACAAAACAGGATTTCCTTCTTAATTTACACTAAGAAAATGTCTGGTGAGACTGACTTTGTTATTTTTCTGTCAAGAGACTTGCCATTATTATGTATAAGAAATGAGAATGATAGTCAATGATATATATACCCTTGTGACATCCTGTTCTGTACCAGCCTGCTACCGGCCCTGCAGCAAAAGCAGGGACGACCCCTTTACAAACGGCAAGAGGCTGGAATTACGCCTGCCAAATTTATAGCTACAAAAACATACAAGACACGAACCAAGAAACAAGAGCTTTAAGGAACACGAAGTATCCAAGCGGTTGCCTTCAGCAAACCAGCCCTCCCCACACATTCCCCTTATATAGAGTTCAGGGCGTGGCTTCTCTCTGCCTCCTTCCGAGAAGCCCCATTGCCTTCCTCTGTTTACTCCTCATTGACTGCCTCCTGCGTCGGGCGTCCTTGAACAGGGCCAGCTGTCTCCGTGGTGACCAAGTGGGAGGGGCCTGGCTGAGGGCTCTCATCAGCAAGATCTTCAACCCCCTCAGCAAGATCTTCAACCTCCTCAGCAAGGTCTTCAACACCCCCCTCCTCCTCCTCTGAGTCATCCGACCCAACTGCCGAACCCACAGGCTGACCCTGAATCACAACACATCCATCACATTTAAGTGCCAGATCCATAAATGCCTAGGCCAGGTGAACACAAAATAAATGGTTTGGTTAGAATAGCCAGAATATCATATTCCTACAGTGATTTATTAAAACACACCTTAGAGCTGAATTCTAGAAGTTCTGGTAAAACTTCAAAGGGTTGTGATGAAAGTCAAGGAACAACTCATGTACTCATGTGTCCTTGAAAGTAGACACATTTTGTTTATTGTATGCTTCACATTCCATTTGCTTGTCAAAATGAAAGCAAAATATAGCCTTCTCCATATGACTTAAACATGTGGAAAGTCCCTTCCTTGTACACACACAAATACCTAAACCAGAAAGACCTTATCTTCTTCTCTATTTATTTTTCATCCATTCAAGCTGAAATATCTATGGTGTTTATCTTTCACAGCACAATGCCTATGGATCTCTGTGAGCACATCTTTGGATCAAAACAGCTATTTTCAAGGAAGCAACTACCGCACAAATAAGTAATCAAACCTATCTCATTCAAATGTATTTACAACAAAGTTCTTTTCCACTGTTTTCATTCTTTTCTTTTTAAATTTTCATCCAAGCTGTAATTTGGGGGAGGGTGAGATGCCATGTACGACTATTATGTATCTCGTATATCTCCACTAGAAAAAAATTACTTACGTGCTGCTTTAGGGTTCATTTAAGTACACGCTAACAGAATAAACCACCTGTGTTTTGTTATAATCTTCAGGAAGAAGTGGTGTGCTGGGATACCTGATTATATTCAGTACTGTGGGGTCCTTGGTACTCTCTGAGCATGGTAATCTTCTTGTAGATGTTTCATTACCAAACTAGGTAATACCATTGGTGCATATATTCACTATTGTCAGTTTTATTAAGATCTTCATTATTTAATATATTTAATTTATTTAATAATAACAAACTATTAATTCAATAAAAGCTGAATTCAGGAAGTGCTTTAAGTAGAGAAAGAAATCATCTATCTATAACTCTCCCTATGCAGCTATGTACCGAGTATGAATTACAGTTCAAAACTACAAGTTAGTTTTAGTTGGTTAAAATGTTTATAACTATCCTGAGACTTCCGGTCCTGCACAGCAGCGCAGCAGTCAAGGGGTTTGGGACTCCGTGCCCTTTGGCTGAGTTTCGTCCTGTTAGGGAACCCTAAATGGGCCAGAAGTCACCCCGAAGAGGCGGCAAAGAAGGAAGTCCCGGAGACCTCGGAGAGACGGCGATTAACCCAATCGGTCCAGAAGAAGCCTTCCAGAAACCAACAGGAGAAAGGCTAGTCTAACTTCAGAGTCTAGCCCAAACTGCAAGCAACCGAAATCAAAAGCACTATTTAAGCTGATTGTAAACAGCGTCTTTGAATCTAGGTAAGAACATCTATTTTCTCTATCCTACTTATCTCTGAAAATGAAGGAGGGGGATTTTTGCCCCACCCTTTTACTAATGGAAGCGGAGAATTAAACCTTTTATGGAGGACCAAAACGTATTGAAGTGAAATGAAATGACTCTACAACCTAAATTTGGATAAGTTTGAAGTTACTGAATGGTTAAGATTCTCATTTTAAAGGCAATTTGTTCATTTTGAAAATTTGAAAAATAAACCAGTGCTGACATCTAGTGGTGGATGAAGACTATAACAGCTATGGCTTTCATGCAGGACTTGGCAAAATCTGGAAAAACCTAATCTCTACTTGTGACCTTCAAAGCTCTAACAATAGAGAACAGCTGTGACAAAAAAGAAAACAATCCTGGCTGCAGACAAAGTGAGACTTAAAAACTTCAGGGAACAACAACAATAAAAAACCCCTTTTTTGAACTTTCTGGATTACAAGAATCTATTTAACTCTGACCCCAAAGCTATTTGCAGAGAAAAGAAAATTTGGATTCTTGGTCATCATGAAAAATCAGAGATTTATAGAAAGAACCTATCAAGAAAAAATAAATACTTTTCAAGAGGAGACATATGATATGTTGCAACTATTTTAAATAACAATGATTTCAAACCACAAAGAAATCCAAAATAACTTTGAAAATATAAACCAATTCATCTCCAATTTAACTTTACAACAAAAATCCCAGGAAACAACAAAAGAGAAGGAACAGATGAAACAGACAACTGAACACAAATGTTAGGATAGAGACTTAAAGATGGAACCTAACAAAACAAAGAAGTATGATTTAACCCAAGTGGGGAAAAATTACAAGAAATACTGGATTTGGAAAAGACAACTCATACTTTAACACCACAAAACAAATTTGAGGATAAGAAAAAAAGATTGGACAAAATGGACTGCAGACATGATAGGAAAAACACTAGAACTGGTGAGACAAAAAATGGTAAGAGAAGCAGAGAGAAAAAGAAAGAAAAAGATTTTCAACAAAAATGAATGGGCAAATGCCTCTCACAAATATATTGTATTTGACTTACCTTTTATATCTACAGTAACACCTACAAGAATATGGAAAGATTCTTTGACTCGGCAGAACATATTGATTAAGGAAGATACTGGGCAAAAGAAAAATGCTAAAGTGAAAATTAAGAAAATAGACGATGGGGCGTATCAGAGAGAATATTTTAAAAAGAAACACCTGTTTGAATATGGTTAAAGAAATAGGAAAAATTTGGATGTGAATTTAACTTTAAGAAGGAAGAGCCCCTCAACTAGCATAGTACTTCCTTTTTCTTCTTTTTTTATTTTATTTCTTGAGTAATATACAAGAGTTGGAATGGCTTATATAAAGGAAATGTTTTAGATATCTAAAGGTGATTGACTTTAAGAAAATTATAATAGATTAAAAAATGTTTTGAATAAGAGTTAAAAGACTAGAGGACTAGGTTTATTAAATGGAATATTTAAAGATTAAATATATTTTTAAAAGAATATAAAATATAAAAGAGAACAAAAAAATTTTGGAAATAAATATGTATTAGCTTATAGGAAATAGGGATTTTAAAAGCATGCTATCTTTTTATTTTTTTCTTATTCTTTTTTCTTTCTTATTTATTCCTTAAGAAAGGTAAAAGTATTGGGTTGACTTACATGAGAAAAAATAGACTTAAATATTTAAATGTAATTAACTTTGAGAAATTCTTAACCAGCAAGAATGTTTTGAACTTTGTGGGAAAAACAAATGTAAACAAGAACTGTAAACAGGATCTATGATAAGACAACCAGAATGACTAGATAGAAAAGCAATATTATATTGATGTGATTATCTATAGAAATATTAGAAAACTTTTATACTCAGTCATCATTCATTAAAACAACAAGAATTGTATTAAGGTTGGTAAAAGAGAACATTATGGGAAAAAAGAGGAAATCAAGTACCGTATTTTCCGGCGTATAAGACGACTGGGCGTATAAGACGACCCCCCCAACTTTTGAGATGATTTTCAAGATTTTTCGTCTTATACGCCGGAAAATACTTACATGCCAGTTGCCAAGTGTCTGACACAAGCCCGATTCAGACCCGTCTGATGCAGATGATGCAAAGCCCTGCCGGTTTCTGCCCGATGCCGGACGGCTCCGCCGGTGCCACCTCGAGAGGGAAGGGCGTGAGGTGCCTGCCACAGCTCCCCGAGCACTCCTTAGCAGCCGGGGAGCACGCGCGTGTGCAGGACTGCCCTGCCGGCTCCCACCCGACACCGGACGGCTCCGCTGATGCTGCCTCAAGAGGGAAGAGCGTGAGGCGCCTTCTACGGCTCCCCGAGGACTCCTTAGGAGCCGGGGAGTGGGCGTGTGTGCAGGACTGCCCTGCCGGCTCCCGCCAGACGCCAGCCTACCCTGCTTCCTCCACAGTGAGAGGTGAGGGCGTGCCTTCCCGGGCTCGCTGACTTGCAGCCAAGCCAGAGCCGAAAGGGGCTTTTCCTTCCACCCACCCTTTGGAATAGACGCAAGAGCTCCCGGGATCTGGCGTTTGCAAGGGGGAGGGAAAGGGGCTGAGAGGCTCTTGAGGGTGGGGAGAGTCACATTGGAGGGGGGACTGGACTAATGAGGCTTGAAGTTGCTTTGCAAGAACGGGGGCGCTCGATTGATTTATGTACTATTTTCCGGCGTATAAGACGACTGGGCGTATAAGACCCCCCAACTTTTGAGATGATTTTCATGGGTTAAAAAGTCGTCTTATACGCCGGAAAATACGGTAAAGTTATTGTGTGGATTATAGATTATAGAAATCAACTGTTAGTGAATGTTTCTTAAATGTAAACCCAGACAACACACTGCTTACCGAATAGTAAGGTGATTATGTTAAAAAATTAATAAAACATTTTTTAAAAAAAATAAAATGTTTATAACTATCCTTAATTATTTATAATTTATACAAAATATTAGATGTTAAAACAAATCCATGGAATCTTACCAATATCAGAAGCAAAAGTGCCACCAAGAATATTATTAGTGGGGGATCCAATCCTACCGTTTTTCTAGCTCTTTCCCCATATTTATATCTAACTTTCCATGTCCTTGTTCAGCTCTTCAAAAACCTGCAGAACTAGAATGACCAGAGGCAACAGTCGGACAAAAAAGTTATGATTTATACCTCCTGACAACTCTTATCTCTCTGTGACCACATGCAGTGACCGGTTCCACAAGGCCCTTCCCATCAGTTCTGGACAAGAAAGTTACGATCTCTACCTCCTTAGAATTCTTATCTCTCTGCGACCACATGACAAGTTCCACGAGGCACTTCCCATCAGTTCTTGTGGTTGTGTACTAACAAGAAGGACCTCAGGGAAGAAGCACTGGATTGCACAACCCACAGTCATTCTTGGGAAAAGGCTACTACCCTCACTCAACTCTGCTCAACTCTGGCTTCTCACGAGGGTTAACGGCAATCACTCACAGGGATTGGTTAACCTGCCGGAATCAGATGGTCTTAATCTGGGGAAAACCCTCTTATAACTGACAAAGAAAAAACAGAGGAACCTGAGAAAATGGGGGAGACGATTCCAAGTCAGGCAAGTCAGCTTCTCGCGTCCAAAATATAGAAGAGATAGGACAAAGATGTCATACTTCAAATAGATTTTTTTAAAAAAAAATCCATTAATTTGTAATAAACTTTCTTTTCAATGAAATTTGTTTCCAACACGGTGGGAAGCACAAATGACTATTGTTAGACTATTCTTTCTTATTAAACTGGACAACTGCATACACAGTACAGGCAATATTCCAGAAATAATTAAGTCTGATTTTACTGCTCCTAACCAACATTTATATGAAAACTTTTCTATGAAGTCTCCATTTCCCCCCCCCCCCCAATGAGGTACATTCTGATGACTATATGTGAGGGTGCAAGTGTTTGTGTGCATGCGTGAAGTCATTTGAAGCTTCAAACTGTTTTCTAAAGATTTTTTTTAAAAAATCACACACACACACACACACACACAAAATTAGATTCCTTTGGAATGGAATATGGCTGTTGGGGCCAAAATAAAGTTTAACTAGCATGTTAATCTATATCTATTTTTCACTCAGACTGCTATTGTAACCCAGACTATACAGTTAATGATTAATTCTAGCAACAAATTTCTGCTTAGAACCGTGCAACACTAAGGCCTTACCTTACAAACACACACTGCCATCATAAACACTTTCTGCACCATTTTAAAACAAATACTAACCCATCATAAAAGCAATCCTGAATGTAAGACAATCTCTCACAAAACATAAAACAAGCAAAAAAAAAAAAGGCTGTACAGGTAGACGTCGACAACTGAGCCCCAAGTTTTGGTTCCTAAGCAAAAAATTTGTCAAGTGAATTTTTCGCATTTTTACAACCTTTCTTGCCACAGTTGTTAAGTGAGTCACCACAGTTAAGTTAGTAACATGGTTGTTAAGTGAATCTGTCTTCCCCATTGACTTTGCTTGTCAGAAGGTTGAAAAAGATGATCCTGCGACTCCGGGACACTCCGACCATCACAAATATGAACCAGTTCCCAAATGCCTGGATTTTGATCACATGACCACGGGGATGCTGCAACTAAATGTGAAAAATGGTCACAAGTCACTTTTTTCAGTGCTGTTCTAACTTCAAACGGTCACTAAATGAACTGATGTAAGTCAAGGACTACCTATAAAGGCACATACAAAATATGCCCAAGTTTCTCTACTTTGTCATTTGACAACCCTGCTCTTCAAAGAACCAGTCCCACAGATTTTTCCCCTCTCTCAACAAATGAGTGCACATGACAGCTTTGCCTGCTTCCTTATCATCTGCCTTTGCCTACAGGCAACTGTGAAACAAGGGCAAGACCCAGAAAACTGTCTTGAAGTCTATTGATTAAAAATAACTCTCTGTCAAATCAGGCGCCCTATCTGTAAAAGTAATTGATTCCCCATCTGCACCAATGGTAGTCTCGCCCTCTCCCCACAAAAAGCACCAGGAAAAGAAGTATCTGGATCCCACAATTCTAATCCCAAACATGCTTAATGTATAGTAAGTAGCTCTGAGGCTCTTCCTTTCACATAAAGTATGTTAGATCAGGGCTTTTCAACCTTTCCACCCATTGTACCATTTTTAGGATATGGCAACATCCGAGTACCACCAGTCGCCTAGCAAGGTGTCGAAAACTTGATGACCAAAAAAAAAGAAAAAAAAGTGATGAAGTACAGGTAGTCCTCAACTTACAACAGTTCGCTTAGTGACTGTTCGAAGTTACAATGGCACTGAAAAAAGTGCCCCCCAAGCCACAGCCGAGCAAGACATCTGCTTACCTGCCCAGCGGAACTCTTCCTCCTGTCCGAGGTTTTCATTGTTGTGAGCATTTCTGTTGAGGATTGGCAGTGGGGGTGGGGTGGGGGTGTGTGGTTTTTATTCCCCCCCCTGCTGGGTTTTGGTCACTTCACATGATCCTGGGACACTGTGACCGTCATAAATATGAATCAGTTGCCAAGCATCTGAATGTAAATCACAAGACCCTGGAGATGCTGCAACATTCCAGCTGATCGGCGCTTCTTCTGGGCTCAGCAGAAGCGCCAGGATCAGCGCCGAGCTCCAGCTGAAGCCTGGCGCTGATCCTGGTGCTTCCGCTGAGCCCCAACAGCCCTGCAACTGCAGCCATCTCTCGCTCAGGCTTATGCAGTGCTGCCACCGGTTCAGCTCATTCCCCTCCCCTGCTACCACTTTTCTAGGATGGTCGTGTACCACCTGCCAGGTGCCAATGTACCACAGGTGGGAGTTGAAGTCCACGCATCTTCAAGTTCCTAAGGTTGGAAAACGCTGGTTTACATGATTGGATCTCTTGACCACTCCCTAACTTTCAACACCAACTTCCCTGTCTTGGTGGGCAATTACTTAACTAGAAACCTTCTTCCTTCTGGGCAAATATTAAGCCTTCTAGGTTCACACATTCTACCTAGCCATAGTTTTCGACATAGCCCTAACATGTGTTGCCTGAACCCACCTTTGGAGTTTATGGACTAACGTGTTCTGTGAACCAAGCAAGGGCAGCAGAGTTAAACAAGCAAGCCACAGTCCAATGTACAAACGGTAGACAGGGGTAAGTTTGCACAACAGGAAATGGCAAAGGGAAAATTTCTCCACTCTCTTCTCTCCAGCTTCTACTTGTACTCTTGCAAGGCTGTAACTGAAAGCCAGTGGGTGGAGAACAAACTGGGCTGAGAAGCTGTGGGGCGGAAAGGTATATCAAGAAGCCTCTCATACTGCCGCCGCTGCTGCCTCATTCCAAATCACCCAGTTCTCACAATGGTTGTGGTTTTACCTGCAAAAGTTTATTCTGGGGCTTTTCTTTGTGTGGGGTTTATAATGCTGTATTTGTTTTTATTTCCAGTCTTTTCCAGCGTTGCCCTCCTTTTCATTTCCCAAACTCTCAAAACCAGTTTAAAGACTAGCCCACCTTGGCCTTCCAGCAGATAAATTCAAAATGCCGAGAATTGCACAGGCTCACCCACTGGAAACCACACCAAAAAAAAAAAAACCTACACTGTAACGGAATGAGACATTATCTGCAATCATGGGCACTGTACAGGTAGTCCTCTTTCAAGCAATTACAATTGGGACCAGCAACACAGTCATTTGAGCGAAAGAGTTGCCAAGTTAAACCACAACTGTTCTTACAATCTTTCTTCAGCTTTCCTCCGATTTACAGCTTTATAAGGTTGACTCAGCCTTCCATCCTTCCGAGGTAGGTAAAATGAGGACCCAGATTGTTGGGGGCAATTAAGCTGACTTTGTAATAATGCCGCTTGGGGTGTGTGTGTGAAAGCCCTAACAAGCAGGCATATACATAGAATGAAGGCTACTGCTAAGCTTGTAAGCCGCCCTGAGTCTTCGGAGAAGGGCGGGATATAAATGGGATTAAAATAAATAAATAAAAATAAATATGTGGAGATCATAAATGCAAGGATTGGTCACAAGGTTACTTTTTGTCACTGTTGTCAGTGCGAAGAGTTTCTGTAGGAGGCAGTCACTATATGAGGATTGCCTGTATAGTTGAAGAAAGTTGCAATTGAGACCTTTCTGATGGAAAAGGGAATAATTTTCTCCAATAATCTGACATGTGAATAAACAGGAAATATATGTCCCCATCTTTCTTTCTTTTCTTTTTCTATTTCTTTCCTTCCTTCTTTCCTTTCTTTCTCTTTCCTCTGTCTCCCTCCTCCCCTCCCCTCCCCTCATGTCCTTTTCCTACCTTCCACTCCCATTCCTTTTCTCTGTTTTCTCTGCCAATTCGTTCCGTATTTTGTCTGTGAGTAAGAGAGCCACCACTAAAAGCAAGAGGGGTGCTCTCAATATTTTGAGAACTGACACATGACAACATTCAGTTTCTGCCCTCCAACAATAATTACTTCGTGACTGGGCCCATTGCATCATCTTATGTTACCTAAATTTCATCCAGTCATCTTTTGCTAAATAAAAGTAAAAGTGATTGATAATTGAATATTTTGTATTATGTATTTTTATATGAAAAAATATTTTAATTATACAAAAACTCATTTTTTTAAAAAAAATCTGTTCCTTTAAGAAGAAAAATTTTCATTTCCTCTATTCTGTTTGTTTTCTGATTGCAAAAGTTGATGTGTTAGGCCAGGGGTCTTCAAATGTGGCCCTTTTATGACTGGTGGACTTCAACTCCCAGAATTCCTCAGCCAGGCATGGGAGTTGAAGTCCATAAGTCATAAAAGGGCCAGTTTGAAGACCCTTGTATTAGGCAAAATAATATCTTCAATGCAAAAGTCAGTTCAAAATATCTACAGATTACAACTGCAATCTTTTGGTAACCAGCATACCTCTCTTTGAGAGCAGTATTTGAAAAGGCACATTCCAAGAACAAAGCTGCCTTGGGGAAAAAGAAATTATTGCACAACTCAATATCGCTCTGGTATTCAGAACACAAAGTTTGCACGCTAAAGAACAAAAAAGGGCCATTTTAGGGAAGCCACGACTAACAACTGTCACTTTCAAAATTCAGAATTGTGCTATGATAAAAACTTATTTGCCATTCATTAAATCATACCCGCAGAATCAAGGAATGTATGAGTTGGAAAGGATTTATAGGTCATCTGGTCAAGCTACTGCTCAGTGGAGGAACACACTACAGGTATGTGCTCTCTTACAGACCACAATTGTGACCAGCAAGTTGCTCACTAAGTGACACAGTGGTGAATTGAAACCATGCCTTAAGGCATCAGTTCTGGCCGGTCATAACCCAATTTTTCAGCATTGTCCTTATTTCAATGGTCACTGAACGAACAATCTGTAAGTGAGGATACCTGTACATTTTCTCAGAGAGGTAGACATCCCAATCTACTTTGAAAACCTCCCATTTTTCCTCATCTAAGTGTTCTGATCTGTTATGTAGCCACCCATAAACGCTTCTTGCGAGATGGGCTGCTTTATAATTTTGAAAGAAAGAAAATAAAGCATAATAAACTATTTCACTGCTTACAGTTCTTACCCTTAAGAAATTCCTCCTCATATTCAGCTTGACTCTTCTTTCTTCTAAATTTAATCTGTTAATCCGTATTTTGCTCTTAAATTTCAGCAAAGAACAGATTTAATCTCCTCTTGCATCTAGCACCTTTTTAGTTAATTGTAGACTGCAACTTGTCTCCCCTATATGCCTTTTCTTATGTGTGCTCCTTTAGCTATTTCTCACAGAGTTGGCTTCCAAACCACTTTCCATTCTGATAGTTCTCCTGTGCACCAACCAGTCTCTTTCTTTCCAAGTGCAATGCCTTGAACTACACAGTATTTCAGGAGTTTTCTAGCCACACAGAGTACTGATTACACAGATTGCAACAATTACATTCTGCAATCTGGGCACAAAGTTTCTACTAACTAAAGCTCAGTTTTGTACCTGCTGTATCCTACTCTTGCTCAGATTCAGCTAATTTGTAAGGATCCTTCTCACATATATGACCACCAAGCCACAATTCCCAAACCCTATAGCTATGTATTTAGTTTTTCTAACCTAGATGCAAACCCTTACCTTCCTCACAGCTAATATCTTCATTGGCTTTTAGTCCAATGTTCAAATTTCTGAGGTAATTTCAAATTCTGATTTTTGTCCTCTATTAGTCAATACCTAGTTTATCATCTAAAGTATTAGCTAATGACTATCTTAGTGTCATCAGTCCACCTGATAAGTTTCATTTCTATTCCATCATCTGGATCATTTCTAAATATGTCAACTCACAATTCAATATTTTAGCTCCTGGATGATGTACATCTATTTATAAAGTCTCTTTGGGCCGGATATCAAACCTGATGAAAATTCACATTTGTCCATTATGCCCACAAAGGTATCATGGAAAAACCTGTCCCATGTTTTACTGTGATCAAGTTATAATACCTCCATTGCATTCCCTTTGTCTACCAAATTAGTTATTCTGTCATAAGAAGAGATTAGTCTAACAGTATTGGTGGCATTTTCTCCCTAAGTGTTCATAGACATGCTGCTTAACAATCTCTTCTAGCACCTTGCTCAATATAGATTTTAAATAATTTGTAGTTCTGTATTCCCCCTCCCTTTTCTTTTTTGATATTGGGATTGAGTTTATTCTTCCCCAATCTTCTGACACCTCACTAGTTCTCCAGATCTGTTCACAGATGGTAGGAAAAGCAGAACAAGAGACATTGCAGGTTGAGAGAACATTTTGCATCCCTCTACCTTAGCCACAATTTTACTCCTGTTTCAGGTTTGAATATTATGTTGGGCCTAAACCCACAATGATATGGCTGCTTGCAAATGTAATTGGTATATTGTCAAAGGTATATATAGCTTAGCACAATGGGCAATTCCCTCTATTCAACAAACCATGGCTGATATAATTTAGCATAATGTATCTGATAAATACTAACCTTGGATATGTTCAACCAAAGCCAAACAAACCTTTTTCAATTCAGCATAAAGTGTAAATGTAGCCACTATAGTTTAAAGTCACAGTAGTAATATTCTGCTCACCCAGTATGTAGTCCTGTTTTCAGGGCCAAAATTCATGTCATTTCTTTTCTCTATACAGCAGCGGGCCCCCAACCTTTTGGGCACCAGAAATCAGTTCTGTGGAGAAAGGTTTTTCCGAGGACTAGAGGGGGTGTGGTTTTGTGTGCTGCCTGCATCCCATGGATGGGGCTTTGCTTGTTTGCGCGGACCGGTTACTGGCATGCTGTGGACCGGTGCTGGTCCACAAATTTGTCCACAATTTTATTTACCTGCCAGACCAATGTAACACTGTGATGCAATCAAATAGTTAGTTCTTCAGTCTTAAGCCACAGCTTTATTTTTGCTCTGTACAAAGCATCTACAAACTGGGCATAACTTCTTTACGCCTTCAAGTCAGTGTTGACTCCTGGCAACTGCCTTTCATAAGAGTTCAAAAATGAATGTATAAATCCACGTGACTCAGCTTGTCTTGCCCTAGAGGATCAACTTCGTATCAGAATCTTCTGTTTAATAAAATTGCCACAGAAAGAAAAGTCTCTCTTTTTGTATTTATTACTAAGTACAAGCTTAAAAAGATGTTTTATTTCCCACAAAGGTTATGTTTCTTTTAAGTTGATTTTTGGTGAGTTCACGGACACACATTGGGGGGGGGGAAAGGGGGAATTGGTAGCAATACAGAAATGGTTTCCTGTTTTTCCAATTTCCCCATCCAACACACAAAGTTGTGGTGTAGGTTCTACTTCTAGCAAGACCAAATTTCTGAGCTACACAAGTCTGCTCAAGAGTTGTTAGTACAAAAAGGGCAACCTGTAAACAGCACTGGCCGGTACTACTCCTGAATTGAGGCAGGTGGGACTGAGATCTTCCATTTCACTGAAAACCTCGATATACCTCAGTAAAGCTGAACACTTTTGCTACATGTCTTTTCCCAGTCAATCCCATATTGCAAACCATAACCATTCCGTAGCCAGGAGGACCATATTTATCTAAATACATCATGGCTACTCCCTTACCCAGTAGATATTGTTATCATTCTGTGTGCATAATATTAATATATTTAGTGTTCTTTTGAAATAGCAAAACTATTATTAATTGTAAACTATCTCTCCTTATTTATCGCCATGCTTGGCTTCCCATAGAACAATTGACAGTGGCAATCTTTGTACTTAGAGGTAAGTAGATAATTAACAATACCATAAAACTGAAGGTCCAGAAGGCCAAGTCTTAAGAGACCAGATGCACAATTGGGTGGTGATGGAGAAACACCAATAGAATTTCATTTGCATCTGTGTTTCCCATGCCACTCTTTCAAGTGTAAATCAGTGACAGAGCAAATTCTCTTTTATAGATTGTAAAAATACAGAATGACAGAAAAGGAAAGGACTTTGGAGGTCTTTGGAGTCCACCCCCAGCTCAGGCAGGAAAACGTACACCATTTACATGTATATCAGCCTTGTATTCAAGCAAACTATAAAAATCTTATTATAGCATTGCTTGTCCCCATTCTTGAGAATACAGGAGATAGTAAACACTACCCTATCTTTTTAAAAAGACCTCAATCTGGGGAAATAAGAATGATGTTAAAAAAAATCCTTCTGTTCCTTTTTGAGCATCATATACCTATTTGCAGTTTATCTGATTCTGGAAACATGGTATATATTCAGTTTTAGATTTAATACTATTTTTTAAACACAGGTTTAACAGACATGTTCCACATTGCGTGCAAACTTTTAAGAATATGATTATTGAGGACAAACAAGTAATTGGCATTTTTGAATGTGTATTCATAAGAAAGAATCTCAGAATTTTAGGCAAAATTTCTCAAGGCTTAAAAAAAAGTTGTTTTTTTAATGACAGTTCTACTAATTTGTGTATTTGATGCTTGACAACTGGCATAAAGTACACTTTTAAGGGTTCGGAGATTAGACCTGTGGTGATTTAAGGAAAGTTCATTCTCATTGGGGCACCTGTGTTTATGAAATATCTTCCCCAGGCAAGCAAGTTAGCAACACTTTTATCACTTTGATGAGAAAGTAATACCATTTACTTCTCCAAGATTTAGTATCCGATATTTCAGCATTTCTTTGGTTGACTTCAGATTCTGTGCATAGAAAAAAAAGGAGGCAGTTGACTTTTGCCAATTCCTCATCCTCCTTGGAACTTTCCAAAATCCTGAAAGGGTATTCCAGACAGCTAAATCAGTCTCCAGTGGGAGGTGGTAACATAAGGAATTTGGTAGCAATAGCAACAACCAACACTTCTTCTGAGCTTCCTCTGATGAAGAGACTCTCATGGGTCTCCATGAACAGAAGACACCCTTTTGCAGAAGTACACATCTGGAATCTTTCTGTGAATTATTTTTTAATTAAATTTTTTAGAATATTTTAATTGAATTTTGCTGGTTTTTCTGTGCTTCTTTATAAGGCCCATCTATACTGATTTTATTTTAGATTAGTTTTATCAAAAATCCTTCAAATAAACTATGATAAATGCCCAAAACATCTACTTCTCCTTATTTCTGACATTAGCATTAAGGTTCCCCTCCGAGGAGATAAGTTACATAATAGGACTTACCGTATATCTGAGTAAACATGCAATGGATTATAAAATTTACTTTACTGGAAAAAAACAGAGTATACTTTTTATCATGTTCAAACTAATCATGTCACTAGAAAGTATTTTAAATAAATGTTTTGGATATTAGTGCACATAAGGCAAAGCAGCACATTTACATTCAAGTAAATTCTGACATGGGAAAATACAACTTTAAATCGATTTCTAGCCTTTGAGCATGTACAGACATGTATCTGGTTCCTGATCCATTTCACAATGGCAAAATAAAAGTATTTACAAAATGCCTGCTTTTTCCTTTTTTAACAGTAATTTCATGCACACGGTGCTCTGGATCTTCCAAACTGAAGCCATTATAATTAAATACACCACAAGCATTCATATGGAAAACCTCCTTTAATCATGCACACACATAACCCAAGACAAAAAGTCACCAGGATTTGGGTTTCCCCCATTCTGCTCTTTGAAGGACTTTGGAATTACAAATTGCCTAAAGATATTTTGCCCAAGCCCTGTTTCTAGAAAGTTCCAAATCTGAGGGATCTTTTACCAGAAAGTTCCAGATCTGGGGGGGGAACCCCAGGGCTGAAGCTAGGAACACAGTTAAGAGTTCTGCTAGATCTAGCCAAAGTTCCCTTTAGTCACAAGCTGGCTATCAGAAGCTTCAGGACGTTCATTATGTAACACGGGAGAGGAATTTACAGCAAGACTTTCCCTGCTGTACCAACCCAGGAGTTGGACTCTTAAGGCGCAGGGCCGTCGGTAGCCCAGCCTTCCAGGAGCGTGCCTACAAGTCACCATGCAAGCCGTGAATTGTCCATCACAATATGAAAGACGCGGATTTCTATAGTTGTGTAAACTCTAAAACGAACTCTACGTTGCTGTCAAGTTTCCTTGGAACCGCAGCCAACCTTGTTCTCAGTCCTCACTTTTGCAGCTATTCGGAGGAGGGGGGGGGAAAGCTGTACACTACATCTTAAAATCCCAACTCCAGGTATCACTAGAAATGAAGGACTGGAGGGGGAAAACAAACGCATTAAAACAATACGTCGGGACCCGCCGCTTCATCCACAGAAGCTGCGAGTGCTTCATCACTGGAGGTTTTTAAGAAGAGATTGGACAGCCACTTGTCTGCAATGGTATAGGGCAGGGGTAGGCAACCTCGCCTCTTTTATGACTCGTGGACCTCAACTCCCAGAATTCCTGAGCCAGACCGAGATGCTCTACGTACAGTCACTCATGCGCTCGTGACCTCCCGGTTAGACTACTGCAATGCCCTCTACATGGGGCTGCCCTTGAGGACCACCCGAAGGCTTCAACTGGTGCAGAATTCAGCCGCGCGAGTTTTGATGGGAGCTTCCCGATACTCCCGTGTAACACCTCTTCTCCGTGAGCTGCATTGGCTTCCGGTTGCCCTCCGGGTGAGATTCAAGGTGCTGGTAATGACCTATAAAGCCCTAAATGGCTTGGGTCCGGACTATCTAAGGGAACACCTACTGCCGGCATCATCTTCCCATCGTCCTGTGCACCCCCACAGGGAGGGCCTTCTCAGGGTACCGCCGGTTAATGAATGCCGGCGGGTTATTCCCAGCGGAAGGGCATTCTCTGTGGGTGCGCCTGCCCTATGGAACCAACTACCCACAGAACTTAGGACTGCCCCACCGACCTTCGCTCATTTCGCCGGGACCTGAAAACTTGGCTCTTCGATCTGTTTGGTCCAGACTGTGGGGTTGTTAATTTAACTGGGTTTTAGATTTACTCTTGGGGCTTGAATTTAATTTTATTGTCGTTTTATTTGTTTTTAAATTTTTGTATTCATGGTTTTAACTGCCCTGTAAACCGCCCTGAGTCCTACGGGAATAGGGCGGTATACAAATCCAATCAAATAAATAATAAATAAATAAATAAATAGATAGATAGATAGATAGATAGATAGATAGATAGATAGATAAACAAACAAACAAACAAACAAATAAATACCCCTGGTATAGGGTCTCCTGCTTGAGCGAGGGTGGGGTGGGCTGGACTAGAAGACCTCCAAGGTCCCCTCCAGCTCGATTCTATCCTAAAGTCCCAAAGCTTTTCCCCACTCCTCCAACCTTCCCCCCCCCCACACCAGCCCCACTCGCCGACGAGACCGGTAGAGGCGTCGATGAGTCAGCGCGGTGCAACGTGACTGTTACGTCACGACGGGAGGGCGGAGCTAGGCGGAAGCCAGAGAGTCCAGAGTTAGTCGCGGGGGGGGGGGAGAGTGGGCGGAACGCCGCCTGTTTAACGCGACCTCTGGGTCCGACTCAGAGAACTAAATTCGCTAGTTAGCTGCTAGACCCGTCTTCCCCACCCCCCAAAACCCCCCCCCGCTCCGCTGGGGAAATGTCCGCCTCGATACCGACCCTCTGCCCGCGAGGGTGCTGGATCTCACCTGCGGCATCTCGACTTCCATGGGGACCGGCGCTGGCCACGGCTGCCAGCAGCGTCTTCAAAACTCCCCGTTCCTAGACGACGGAGCTAGCCGGGCCGCGGCGTCCAAAGCTCCAGATCCTCGGCCGCCGCCGCCCACTGAACTTCTCCGCGCCCAGCCAGCCGCTTTCTCGGCCCTCCCGTTCTTCCTACGTCCCAGACTGCCGGGAAAAGGCCGGCTGCCCCGCCCCGTTGCTCCCGAGCCACTCGCTGCCCTGGAGAGGAAGGAAGGCGGCTTAGGAAAAAGCCCCTCCTCCTCCTCCTCCATTGCGGAGCCGAGATCCGGCGGGACTGGCTGGCGGAAGCCAATTCGCCCCATCTCGTCCGCTGGTGGAGTCGGGGGGGGGGTGTTATTTCGGGTGGCAGCCGGAGGCCTCTCCTTGTGGCCAGCCTGGACCCCCGGAGGAAAGCGGGGCAGCGCGCGGAAGCGGCGGGAGCTGTTCTTTGCGAGGCAAATCGAATTAAGTGTCGAGAAGCAGCGGGGAAGATGTGATGGGTGGGATTGGGACCGTCCAGACGCAGGGGGTCTTCAAACTGGGCCCTTTTGTGACTTGTGGACTTCAACTCCCAGAATTCCACAGCCAGGCATGCTGGCTGAGGAATTCTGGGAGTTGAAGTCCACGAGTCATAAAAGGGCCGAGTTTGAAGACCCCTAGTCCAGAGGGTCCAGGGATAAGTCAGCGGCAGCTGTTTGCAGCTGCTTTCTTTCCCTGGTTCAAGGGTAGGCAAACCTCAGCTCTTTTATGACTCATGGACTTCAACTCCCAGAATTCCTGAGCCAGCCAAGCTGGCTCAGGAATTCTGGGAGTTGAAGTCCATGAGTCAAAAAAGAGCCGAGGTTTGCCTACCCCTGCCCTGGTTCCTCTCCTAAACTGGCAGGGCTGCAATTCCTTTTTTGGCTCTTGCCCTTTTTTTGACTTCGGCACACAGTGGAGGAGGCAGCTGGTTCTTGCCCAAATGCCTTGCTTCTCTGGTCAAGCAGATTGTCACTGGACCTGGGCGTCCGCTGAGGCGAAGATGAGAATGATGAAAAGAAACAGATTTATTCTCTGATCTAACATTCACTTGGCCGCTTTCACACTGAAGGGAACGGAGGCCTGAAAGAAGCACCACTGCCAAGGGCAAGGGAGTTGTCCACAAAAAAAGGCCACCCTAGGACCTTTGGTGGCTTCTCTTGGACAGCTGATAGGATTTAGCTTTGGAAGGTTCCTGGATGAGCCAGCTGAGCTTCTGAAAGAGCCTGTGGATGCAGATATTTACTTCTCAAGCAGATGCCGGTATCTGATCCCATATAAATTGTATCCACATTCCTTAAAACTGGAAGGAGGTGTTTTTTTAAAAAAAAACTTGAAAAGATGCATTTCAGAAGTAAATTGAACTGAAGCAATGCTGTTCAATTTCAAGCCCTTCATATGGCTCATTCTTTGTAAAGAGCTAGGTAGGGTGGGTGAGAACTAGTTTGGGGCAGGTACCAGTCTACAAACCAGAGAATTGTCTCCCCTTAAGTATAAAGCCAGCTGGGTGACCTTGGCCCAGTCACTCTCTCAGCCCTAGGAAGCAAGCAAAGCAACCACTTCTGAAAACTTGCCAAGAAAATTGCTCTCTCTCTCTCTCTTTGTGTTTGTGTGTGTGTGAGAGAGAGAGAGAGAGAGAGAAACCTATGCTCAACAAGCCTGGTCTCTTCATATCTAACAAAATAAAATTCAATGTGAAAAAACTAAGGTTCTACATTTAGGCAAGGCAAGAAAAACCAAATGCACAGATATAGTATAGGTGGTACCTTGCTCAGTAGTAGTAACTGTGAGAGGGATCCTGCAGCCCTAGTGGACAATCACTTAAATAAGAGCCAGCAGTGTGTTGCAGCTGCCAAAAAAGCAAACACAGTGCTAGGCTGCATTAACATTGGTTTGTCCTTAAATTGTAAGCAGCCCTGAGTCTTCGGAGAAGGGCGGGATATAAATGGGATTAAAAATAGAATCAAGATCATATAACACAGACAGGTCAAAATTGTGATGTTGCACAACGTATTTTTCTCCATTGCCGGCAATGGGGTGGGCACGGTTTCCTGATGACACGTCTGGCCTGGGGGCCGGCAGTTTGACACCCCTGATATATAATGTTTTAAATGTGTGTTATGTATGTGTACACTTTGAGAGCAAGCAACTAAATTTTATTTTTAATGTGTGTCGTCCCCAAAGGGGAAAAAATGACAATATAGGACAGGTTATCTAATCTAATCACGTGAAGTGTTAATACCACTTTACAATGCCTTGGTAAGGCCACACTTGGAATACTGCATCCAGTTTTGGTCACCACGATGTAAAAAAGATGTTGAGACACTAGAAAGAGTACAGAGAAGAGCAACAAAGATGATTAGGAGACTGGAGGCTAAAACATATAAGGAATGGTTGCTGGCATTGGGTATGTTTAGTCTAATGAAGAGAAGGACTAGGGTTGACATGATAGCAGTGTTCCAATATCTCGGGTTGCCACAAACAAGAGGGAGTCAAGCTATTCTCCAAAGTACCTGAAGGCAGGACTAATCAAAGAGAGAAGCAACCTAGAACTAAGGAGAAATCTCCTGACAGAACAATTAATCAGTGGAACAACCTGCCTCCAGAAGTTGTGAATGCGCCAACACTGCCATTTGTCTGAAATGGTATAGGATTTCATGCCTGAGCAGGGGGTTGGACTAGATGACTTTCAAGGTCCCTTCCAAATTATTATTATTATTGTTATTATTGATCATTGCACAGTCAGCCAGATGTTCAGACTGGATTTGGCATTTTTGTCTACCTATCGAGTCCTTACCAAGGACCTGGGATAGGCAGATGTGGATATTTGATGGTATTAATAAGTATCGTCGCAGGATGGAAGCAGTTCCTAGTAAGGCCGCCTTTTGCAATTGACTAATGGCCCGTTTGTCAGTACCAATGGTGTTCAAGTGGTGCTCCATTTGTTTTGGGATTGCACCCAAGGCGCTTATTATTATTATTATTATTATTATTATTATTATTATTATTATTAATATTAATATTATTGTTATTGTTATTGTTATTATTATTATTATTATTATTATTTTGTTTTATGTGTTCTGAGAAGGTTGAAAGATGGGAGGCTATATAAATATAATATGTTTTTAATGGTTTCATTATTTTATATTGTCCTTTTATGACAGGCATGTCAAACTCGCGACGTCACAGAGCTTTTTCTCCATTGCCGGCAATGGGGTGGGCGTGGTTTTGTTGTGACGCATCCGGCCCGCAGGCCGGCAGTTTGACACCCCTGTTTTATGATGAGGTAAGCTGCCTAGAGTCACATGACAGTGAGACAAATGACATAAATTTAATAAATAAATATTCCACATTAAGGCATAACCAGCATTTGCAAATCACATTAACAAGCTTCTCTCAACACAGCAAATCCAAACCAGACAACCCATTTATACAAGATATGAGAGCTCCAGTCATAATCTTTCTCATTGGGACATGAACCAGCATAATATAGCAGTTCAGAATGCTAGCCTAGGATGCTGCAGACTGATGTTCATCAGTCCTGAAGGTCAATGAGTAATTCCAGCACGGTTCTTAGCTTTCAAAGCTATAATGCACAGTTCCAGTGCTGGTGGTGAGCAGAAGAGGAAGAGATAGGGTTAATGTGCCCTGCCTTCCTCAGTGGGAAAGTAGGAGTAGAATATTATAAATAGATAAAATAATTTCCTGATTTTTGTAAGATCTTACCACAACTTGTAGAAACAGAAAATTTGAGAAATACTGCAGTATGCAAACAAGCTTTGTAATCTTATTGCCATGACAGTGATGTATATAAAAGATGAATCACTTGCAAGAGGGAAAAACTGACAACATTGTGGGATTGTTAAATGTAATTTGAAACCATTCTGAGGCCTCCAGACTGCCTGCCAGCCACAGCATACAAACATTAGTAAATTAGTATGCAATAGGTAAAAAAGGTAAAGGTTCCCCCGCACATGCATGCTAGTCGTTTCCGACTCTAGAGGCCGGTGCTCATCTCCGTTTCAAAGCCGAAGAGCCAGCGCTTGTCCGAGGACGTCTCCGTGGTCATGTGGCCGGCATGACTAGACGCCAAAGACACACGGAACGCTGTTACCTTCCCACCGTAGTGGTCCCTATTTTTCTACTTGCATTTTTATGTGCTTTCGAACTGCTAGGTTGGCAGAAGCTGGGACGAGTAACAGGCGCTCACTCTGTTACGCGGCACTCGGGATTCGACCCGCCAAACTGCCGACCTTCTGATCGAGAAGCTCAGCGTCCTAACCCACTGAGCCACCGCGTCCCTTAGTATGCAATAGATGGTGTACTAAAAGTCAGGCCCCACAGACAGTTTTACTTAAATTATATCAAATGGTCAAGTTGGTTGCCATTCTCTTCTAAACTTGTTTGATACATGATCTTTGAAGGATAGGAATATTTTCTCCAATGTTCACAAATTCTAATGTGACGGTCTCCTTTAGATCATTTATTGACTGATGAGACTTTCCTTACCCTGTAGTGTACACTATAATAAGTTATACATTATATGACAATACTACTTAAACCAGTAGACATCTTGGTGTGAAATGTTTAGGACACTTCACAAATGAAATAGATGGCAATGGATTCCAACAGTGGAAACTTAAAAGCTAATCTACTTGGCATTTTAGGCCACTGAGTTGGCATTATATCAAAGCTTTGGGTACGTAACATATTGGTGATATGTTATTGTTCCCTAATTGTCCACATGTTTGAGGAATAATATGGATTTATGTGAGAGGAAATGCCTTATTGCAGGCATGTCAAACCTGCGACTTCACGTGATGTCACGCAACGTATCACAACTTTTTCCCCATTGCCGGCAATGGGGTGGGTGCGGTTTCGGCATGATTTGACATGCCTGCCTTATTGGAATCCATGGGAACAGGGAGAAATTAGTTTGGGAACAGCTGTTGATTGTGGGATAAATTTGGGAGCGAAAACACATGCACTGTTTTTCTAATCTTCCCTACATAGCAGCTTTTTCAAAGCCAATATTTACCTAGAGGGAGAGGGAGCCTAATGCATGCCTTTTAATTTAGGTTGCTTTTTTTGATTAAATGTCCTGAAAATTTAGACTGAGTGACTCCAGAGAGTTCTGCATGTGATGAAATATCACGTAACAATTCACCTAAGTGGATTGTCAACAATATCATTGCAATGCTGCCAGAGGTTGGTGGAGTAACAGCACAATAAATGTGGATTGAATTGCAAATTGGTTGCAGTACACAGTGGCCATAGCCAAGAGCCACCTGCCAAAACAAAACCCAGATCTTCTCAAGAGGCATTATTAGCTTGGTCATGGAGATTGAATTAGCCCAGAGGCTCAGAGAGAGGAGGTGTGAAGCAATACCTTTTTGATATAAAGTTTAGGAAAAACATTGAAAGCTTCTAGCATATCAGAGCTTGCCTTTGTGTGTGGATACCGTGCTTCGACCAAGTATAGGCTTACTAACATTTCTTAAAAGATTAACAATTGGTCATATTACCTATCAGGCCTTCTGATATTACTAAATACAATTCCTACCAGTCCCAGGCACTGTAACCCAAACTATCATGGGTCCGGGATATCTGAGGGAACACCTGCTGCCGGCATCAAGCTCCCTTCGTCCTGTGCGCTCCCACAGGGAGGGTCTTCTCAGGGTGCCGCCGGTAAAAGATTGTCGGCGGAGAATACCCAGGGGGAGGGCCTTCTCTGTGGGTGCGCCTGCCCTCTGGAACCAGCTGCCCGTGGAGCTTAGGACTGCCCCTGACCTTCGCTCATTCCGCCGGGACCTGAAGACCTGGCTCTTCAAGCTTTCTGGCCTGGACTGAGAGTATTAACTGGGGCTTCAATTGTATTCTAATTGGGGTATTTATGTCAAGGTTAATGTAATCATGTTAATTGTTTTTAATTTTTGTAATTTGCTGTATTGTTTTTAAAAAAAACCTTGTGAACCGCCCTGAGTCCTATGGGAGAAGGGCGGTATATAAGTCTAATGAAATTAAATAAATAAATAAATAACAGGTGCTCAGAAATCTAGTACAGCAATATCTGGAGGACCAGGGGGGACCTGTTCTTAGGCATAATTAGCATAATGCTGATCACTATGCATAATTAGCACAAAGCTAATGCCCATGTTTGTTTATTTAAGACATTTGATAACTTGCATTATCAATTTAGTCTATAACTGAAGGAAATGACTGATCTGTGATCCATTGCTTCATAATTCTACTCTCATAGAGGCAAGAAAATAAAGAGTTGTTTTGTCTGTTCAGGTAGCCTCTTGAAGTCTCCTAAGCATATCAAACATATTTTAATAAGCAGTTACATCCTGGTTAGAATGACAGTGGCAACTCTCCTATTTCTTTTGCATGAAAACTGAAGTATAACTGGGGAGTCTCACACTCCAGAAATTCCATGTGTAAGATGTAAGCCTGTTTCATCTGTTCAGTAGCCTCTCCAAACTCTGTGGCAATAATTTGATTTCAGATGTAGAATTGATTGTCCTCAAGTTATGCTGTTGAATATTGAAGAAGACTGTACAAACAGGAAAGGCATAGACAAATTTCCTGCTACTGGGTGGAAAGCCAGACTTTCAGGAAGCAGAATTTAGAAGACTATCTTTTTTCTAAGACATTATCTTTTATGTAACTACTGATACTCCTCAAGTGTGCAGTTATGTTTGACTCCATAGGATGCTTATAGTAATTCTTCATTTATCTATTCACATACTAACATTTATGTCACTATCTTTTCTTATCAACTTAAGTATTTTTGTTATCAAGTTTCTAGTAGAAACATCATCTGCTATCTTTTGATCTGTCCCAATACTTTATATCTGGTCTAGATGGAGATATATTGAGGTCCAAATAGACTTTTGCACAATGACTTCTGAGGAACTAGTTTCTTGTTAACATGGTTGCCTTTAATACTTACCATAAGTGCCTTACCATTACTAGAAATATGCAGTACTCACTGTTCCAGGGACAGGACATTCCAGAAATATCAGAATATTCCATCCCCCCTCCCCCCCCGACACTGCTGGTCCAGTTTTTCCATGAATAAAAGGGTAGAAAGTACCAGATCACTAATGAAGCAGCCAAATCACAATGGTTCAGAAAAAATTAATACACGGTTTCTTGTAGGTAAAATAATTTGTATTTCCTTTGCCTTGGCATGTTCAAGTGAGGTAAGTGGGACAGCATCTTGCATTATGATCTGGAGGCTGCTGAACTTGTGGAATCTGAGGAGGCAAAAAAGGGTTTAATACACTTTTATCCCAAGCATTCATATGGCCACCCAATTTAAAATAAGGTGACTCTGGGTGTTATGCAACAAAGTAAACAACGGTGGTGTTGGGGAAACAAAACAAAGCCATATCTCATTAAAGTAACCCAAATGTGCATAATCGTGAACTAACCAAATTGATCAAAACAACCAACAGTGTTTTCCCCTTCAAAGACCTTTCAAAGGTCTTAACTATCTTTCAAAAGACCATCAGGGTCAGGGCCCATTGTGTATTGTGGGGCCTTTGGTATAAGGCAGACATGTCAAACACAAGGCCCGGGGGCCAGATTCGGCCCACAAAGTGTTTTCATGTGGCCCACAAAGCCATCCTAGAAACAGGGAGGGAACGGCCCCCACTGCCTTGGCCCTGGCCCAGAGACCCTCCTTCTGCCAGAGATCCCCAGATCTGTCCCACTCCTGCCCAGGCCCCCATAGGCACCCTTGATGTGAACGATGTAGAGCTGGCCATGCCCACCCAGTAGACCACGCCCACCATGGCCACACCCACCCGGCCCCCTGAGGGCAACCGCAATGCTGATGCGGCCCTGAATGAAATTGAGTTTGACACCCCTGGTATAAGGTCTGCCACAGGTAGGCTTCATCCCTGTCTTGCTGGCTCCTTTGTGTGCCAGAATGGGGCCTGGATGGCTAGATCAGAAGATGGTTAGTGTTTCTTTGAGAGATGTTCATCCTTTCCTGAAGAGAGCTCTTTTGATCCAGCTATGTTTAACAATTTTCAATGTGGTGCTGGGATATATAGGGGTAAACTTACAAAACATTATTTTCAACCAGTCTGGTCATCAAAAAAGCCTATTGAGGTTCCTGGCCCATAGGGATGGGACATGACAACTCCTTCGATAATATTCTGGGCTTGATTAGTTTAAAAAGTTTAAATAGGTTAAAAAGACCTGGAAAACTCCTTAAGGCCTTAGCCTGTCATATGATTGTTGGGAGAATAATAATAATAATAATAATAATAATAATAATAATAATAATAAGAAGAAGAAGAAGAAGAAGAAGAAGAAGAAGAAGAAGAAGAAGAAGAAGAAGAAGAGGAGGAAGAGGAAGAGGAAGAAGAAGAAGAAGAAGAAGAAGAAGAAGAAGTTGTTGAAGTTGGAAGGGACCTTGGAGGTCATCTAGTCCAACCCCCTGCTCAGGCAGGAAACCCTATACCATTTCATACAAATGGCTGTCCAGTCTCTTCTTAAAAACTTACAGTGTTGGAGCATTCACCACTTCTGGAGGCAGGTTGTTCCACCGGTTAATTGTTCTAATTGTTCAATTTCTTACATTAATGAATATTGTATGTTCTTTGTGCTGCAATTGAGGTTCCTGGCCCATAGGGATGGGACATGATAACTCCTTCGATAATATTCTGGGCTTGATTAGTTTAAAAAGTTTAAATAGGTTAAAAAGACCTGGAAAACTCCTTAAGGCCTTAGCCTGTCATATGATTGTTGGGATAATAATAATAATAATAATAATAATAATAATTGTAAGTTGAGAACTACTTGTACTGCTAGGGAAGGGGTAGGCAACCTCGGCTCTTTTATGACTCATGGACTTCAACTCCCAGAATTCCTGAGCCAGCATAGCTGACTCAGGAATTCTGGGAGTTGAAGTCCATGAGTCATAAAAGAGCCGAGGTTGCCTACCCCTGTGCTAGGAGAAGCAATTATAATTATACCCCTACTTAATGAGCAGACTGCTGTGTGAAGCATGCTCTACCTTGAATGTATTTTGGAAATCATTTTCAGAGCAGTATGTTCCCTGATGCTCAAATTCATTAACCCTCCAGCCAAAACTTGACTGTAGCTCCCACCAGTCCACCTGGCAGCATAGTCAAGTACATCCACAGAGTGAGATACTTTACAATATATGTAATACTTGTTTTTCAAGTTGTTGAATCTCAAGGAATGTAATATTTCTTCATTTTTCCTGATTAGGAGAAACGGGCACAAAAAAGTTAACACTGGAAAGTGAAGAAATCAATTTCCGCATTGTACTAAAGCAAAGTTAGATATTCCAAACCTACAGTAAAAAAAGTTTCAAGGGAAAAACCAGGAGGAACCAAGACTCAGAATCTGTATTTTGACACTTGAAATATTGTTTACGTAGTTTCAGTTTCTGATGTTAAAAGTATTATCCCTACCAATACTGCCATAGGCATCTTTGGGGGATTGAGGAAATATCACAATGCAAACTCTGCACTATGTACTGTACATGCACAAATACAAAAGGGCAGAGTTTGCATTATGATGTAACAGTACATATTTTGCCATTTTGGCATCATCAAATTTAGGAATGGATGCCCATGCTTCTGATTTTTTTTTTAGGTGTGGGGAGGATATATATACATAGACACATACATACATACACATACACAAACATACACATCTGTGAATAAGTGTGTGTGTGTGTGTGTGTATACAGTATATAACATATAAATGAGTGGCATGGTGGCCTAGAGGTGGAGCTCTCACCACACAATCAGGAGGCTGTGAATTCAATCCTATGTATCGGCAGATATTTCCTTCTCTGGGTACAAAGAGAAAATATCTGCTGGGAGCTCCATGTAGGCGTCAGGAAGGGCAGCCAGCCAGTAGCACTCAGATCCCTTCAGTCAGCCGATACCACGCAGTAGTCACAACAGTGACAGCTCATATTTGTGTAATCTAAAATTTACACAGACAGACAGACAGACAGACAGACAGACAGACAGACAGACAGACAGATAGATAGATAGATAGATAGATAGAAAGATAGATAGATAGATAGATCTTTGGTCATTCGGGGTTTTTCCCACGTAGAATTGAAGGTAGAATGACCAAAGATCTACATACAAACACCCACGAAAACCTCAGAAAACATATATATATATATATATATATATATATATATATATATATATATATATATACACACTGTATGTGTCTGTGAATTTTGTTTGCTTATTCCTAAGCATGTTGACCCGAGATGAAATAAACTTGAACTTGAATATCAATTTTTTAATAAAATTCATTGATTATAGAAAGCAAAATATATTCCTGTACTGAGGCAAACTTATCTAATGTTCATTTCCAAACATAAACTGATTTATTTTACATTATGGCTGATTGGAGTACCAGCTAAAAGGCTGTTTTACCATTTCCATTTCTTTTTTTCCCTAAATTTTCCATCTTCTTAGCTGGTCCTCATCTCTTTTACCTCTTGGGTACAAAATAAGCTTTAGCTCAGGGGAATAAGCAGCTCAGATGGCTGCTGTGCTCAGCCAAAGCCAAATGCAGCTGTTTTTCAAGATAAGGAAGAAAAAAAAAGCCTGTGGAGCTCCAGTCAAAGGAACCAGTTGAATACAACAAACAAAATAGTGTATCTCATTTGCATAGTGGGGAAAAAAAACTTGATGAACTGAGGCCATAAAACAAATGTTTTTATTTGGTGTTTGAAAGTCTATAATGGAGGTGGCAGTGTCTGAAGGAAACAAGAAGGGCATAGGAAAATATTCCATCCTCAAGGGGCTGTGATTGGGACTACCATATCTGGGATGCAAATATCTGGATGGCCACTAGGTGGTAGTTAACATTTTAAGATTTTCTGTGTTTGTGCCGCTATTTAGAGATAATCCTGATATTTGGAGCCCGAATCAGGTAGCCTTGCACAAATACAGCTGCTGCAATGCATACAGCCATGTTGGAAAAGTGTCCTGAGGTTGCCTGTACTTTAGCAAAATTTTCCCAAAGGTGCTTTTCCAAGAGGCAACTGGGCTTTCTTGTTTTTCTTTAAAGACGTTTCACTTCTCATCCAAGAGGCTTCTTCAGCTTCAGCTTCTTGGATGAGAAGCGAAACGTCTTCAAAGAAAAACAAGGAAGTCCAACTGCCTCTTGAAAAAGTACCTTTAGGACAACCGTGACCTAGATGACTTGAGAAACTCCATAGACATTTAGCAAGATTGGGGAATCCTGTTTCCAGCATCCCCATTTTTGGATTTCTACTAAACAGCGCCACTTAGTGGCTCACAAGGGCAGTAGTCCCTGTGTCTCTACCTTCACTACATAACCATTCAAGAACAGTGAATAAATTGGGTTAGCTCTTTACTGATATAAAGGAAAGATTGATGAATTGAATGGTAAGGTTTAATTTCTTTAAAAACCAAGTTTTATGTCTGTTATAAATATGTATAGTTAGAGTTGGATGTATGGATGGATGGATGGATAGATAGATAGATAGATAGATAGATAGATAGATAGATGATAGATAGATACCGTGTTTCCCGAAAGTAAAGCCTACTCCGAAAGTAAGCCTAGCTTGATTTTTGAGGGTGGGCCCAATATAAGCCCTACCCAAAATAAGTCCTAGTTTTGGGGTGAGGCATGCGCTCTGCACCCACTTACTTTGCAGCCAGGCCTCCTCGCTGGCCCACTTCTTCTGTGGCATCTTCTGCAGCCAGGCCTGCATTTCTCAATCAAAGGCCTTTCCAGAAAGCCTCTGCAGCTGAGCACCGAGCTATGAATTCAATCCATAGCTCGGTTTTGCAAGACCTCTGCAGTCGAGAACCAAGCTATGGATTCAATTCATAGCTCGGTGCTCAGCTGCAGAAGCCTTTCGGAAAGGCCTGACTGCAAAATGCAGACCGGAATGTAGCTACAGAATGAAGCTGCTTCTTCGGCTGCAGAAGAAGTAGACCAGCTGAGTGGGGCTGTCAGTGCCAAAGGTAAGACATCCCCTGAAAATAAGACCTGGTGCCTCTTTTGGATGCAAAAAAAAAGATCTGCTCTTACTTTTGGGGAAATGCAGTAGATAGATCTGAGCTTTTCAGCAACATGGTGGAACTAAGGTAACATACGACATACGACCGACAATCTTTGCTGGCATGGCAAGTTTCTAGTTGTTTTGGAACTGTTGGTGAGACCGTTAAAAGTCGTTGGCACTGGACTTCCGGTGGCGGCGCGGCACCGGAGACAGCCTTTTCGGGCTGCCCGCGGCTCAGCTGTGTTGTTTTCACCCGAAACAGCGCCGATCAGCTGTTCGGGTGAATTTGAAGCCCCCTCCTCGGGAGAAGAGGAGGGGGAGAGGCCCCAGGTAGGGGTTGAGTTCTCCGGGGCCGCCTGAGCTTAAAGCTTGGGCGGCTGAAGGATCGAACTCCCCCGTAGCCTGGGTTGCTCCCAGCTGTTCAGCGTCTCTGCTCCGTGATTTCTGGAGCGGAGCCAGGCGTTTGCGACCACCCCTGCCAGAAGGAAAGACCATGGGATAAAAAGAGCAGGCAGAGCGGTACAGGAGGACAAGGTGAAGAGGACTTTTATTTTTGCTCTCTAGCTTAATGGACTTTATAAACTTAAAGTGAAAGTGCGTCACAAGTGAAAGTAAAAAGATGGCGGCTAAACCTCCCCCAAAAACTCTTCGGAGTGCTGGAACTTCTCCGGTGCAACAGACATCATTGCAAGCTTTGCTTCTTCCTGCTGCACTGACATCGAAGGACTTACAAGATGCTCTTGAAAAACATGCCCAGGTAATTTTGGAATCAATGGGTGATAAATTGGCAAAGATGGAGGAGAAATTGGAGGAGAGGATGGAGGAGAAGTTTAGTGCGATGAGGGTAGACATTTTGTCTACAGTGCGTAGTGTGGCTGAATGTGTGCAAGATCTGGATGAAAAAGTGGAGGACCTGACTCAAAAGAATGCCATATTAGAAGCAAAGGTATTGGAGAATGAAGATTTAAGAGACAAAATGGACAGAGAACTGTGTCTAGTTCAATATTACCAGATGCAATATGCTGTTAGAATCAGAGGTTTAAAAGAAAATGTTAAGGAAGATCTAAAGCAGCTGATTTCTGAAGCTCTGGAAGCAGTATTGGGTCAGCCAGCATCTGAAATAAAGGGAGGCATGGATAAAGTGTTCCGTGTTAATTCATGGATTGCTAGACAGAAAAAGTTACCTAGAGATGTGGTGGTATATTTTGCAAAGAGGGAAATTAGAGATGAAGTTATTCAAGCTGCCTATGATACTAAAGTTGTGATTGCTGACCAAGAAGTTTTGGTTTTAAAAGAAATTCCTCCAAAGATCTTAAGGAGAAGAAAAGATTATGCATTTCTTGTGCAGGAGCTCAAACAACGTGATATAAGGTTCAGATGGGAGATTCCAGTTGGTTTGGTGGCGATGCATGAAGGCAAAAGGTACCGTCTGGTCACTGTGACACAGGCGCGGGATTTTTATAACAATGTTTTAAAAGCAACCCCACTATCACTTCTGGAAGCTGCAAAGGGATCTGGAGAAGGAAAACTTCAAGAGGCTGAAGCTGGACAGACAGAGGAGAATGGTGCTGGAGGAGATCAAGCTACAACTTCTTTGGTTGATCCTGGAGAGCAGAGGGTGATGCGTGCTGCTTTAAAACGAGCAAAAAAAATAAAAGAACTAGATCAGCAGAAGTCTATGGAACTTCCAAAACGTACTTACAGCCAAGCAGTGGGAGGAGCACGGCCTAAAGGAGAGCCTATTAAAGATGTGCTCCAACAGCTTTGGGATGACATGCATGGCGACTAAATTCTTAACTTGGAACGTTAATGGACTAAATTCACCACAGAAGAGGAAGAAAGTTTTTCAATATTTAAAACAATTCAAGATAGATGTTATATGTTTGCAAGAAACGCATATTAGGGCTATGGACCAAAAGTATTTATTGAACTTAAGGTTGGGCACGCAATTTGTTGCTTCTGCAATGAATAAGAAAAATGGAGTGGTTGTTTATGTTAAAAGTGCCTTAACAGCGGACTTAATTGAAGCAGATAAGCATGGAAGATACGTTATGATAGAGTTGCTGTTAGAAGGTAAAAAGACGCTTTTAGTTGGATTATATGCTCCTAATCAACAACAAGCTGATTTTTTTAGTTTACTTCACATAAAGCTTACTCAGTTGGATTATAAATCGTTCATTTTTATGGGGGACTGGAATGGTGTTTTGGATGTACAGATGGATAAGGCTGGTTCTTTTAAACACGTTCCAAGTCATGCTAGACTGCCTAAATCCTTTTTTGAAATGAAGGATGACTTGGAACTGCGAGATATTTGGCGTGAAATACATTTGCATGAAAAGGATTATACTTTTTTTCTGACAGACATCAATCTTTTTCCAGGATCGATTTTATTTTGCTGACTAATGACTTTTTTTCAAGGATTAAAAAGGTGAAGATATGTGCAAGAACTATTTCTGATCACAGCCCAGTCTGGCTAGAGATTAATAAGGAGAATAGAGATAGGCGCTCGTGGCGCGTAAATGAGAATTTGTTTAGAAATCATAGAAATGTGGAAGAATGTAAACAGCGGATGAAGGATTTTTTTGAAATTAATATGAACAAAGACACTTCTATGGACATGGTTTGGGATGCTAGCAAGGCCTATATGAGAGGGGTGTTGATATATATGAATAATAAACATAGACGTATTTTGGAAGCCAGGAGGAAAGAATTGGAGAATGAAATTAAGGAAAAAGAAAAGGCTTTGATTTTGAATCCAGCGGATGTGAAGACTAAGGAGATTATTAAGCTATTAAAAGGACAATTTGATAAATTAATGGCTGACCAAGTGGCAACCAATTTGCGGTTTGCCAGGCACAACACCTTTTGCAATGCTAATAAACCAGGTAGATGGTTAGCTTATAGACTGAGGAAAAAGCAAAGGGCTTCTAATATAGATAAAATTGAGCATAAGGGAAGGGTTGTGTTTCAACAGGATCTTATTAAGGATGCTTTTGTGGATTTTTATTCTAAATTATATGCTAAGGAGAAGATTAATGAAAAAGACATTGATATATATTTGGAGAATGCTAGCATCCCGGTTCTTACGCAAGAACAAAAAGAGGGGATTAATCAATTGATAACAGAAGAAGAAATTCTTATAGCAATTAAGGAATTGAAGGTGGACAAAGCGCCAGGCACGGATGGTTTGACTGCGGCTTATTACAAAAATCTACAATTAGAGATGATAAAACCGTTAAAGGAACTGTTCCAGACAATTCAGAGGGGGGGAAAGGTGCCTCCATCTTGGAGAACTGCTTTTATTTCTTTGATTCCGAAGGAAGACCAAGATGCTACTCAAGTTAAAAATTATAGACCGATATCGCTTTTAAATACAGACTACAAGATATTTGCTAAGGTGTTGGCTAATAGATTGATGAGGGTTCTGCAACAGACGATTCATGGGGACCAAACGGGGTTTATTAGTGGTAGGCAAATGAAAAATAATGTGAGGCATATAGTTGATGTGTTAGAGTTTTTGGAAAGGAATAACCAGATCCCTGCGGCGCTAATTTTTTTAGATGCTGAAAAAGCTTTTGATCAATTGAATTGGCAATTTTTGATGAAAGTCTTGGATAAAATGAATTTTGGGGATAATTTTTTGCAACCAATTAGGGCATTATATCAAAAACAAACTGCCCGAATAATAGTTAATAATAGCCTGACAGAAGCATGTAATATTGAGAAGGGCACAAGGCAAGGGTGTCCGTTATCGCCCTTGTTATTTGTACTAACATTGGAGATATTGTTGGTTAAAATACGGAATTCGGAAAAAATTAAGGGTATAAAAATTAGAGATCAGGATTATAGATTGAGAGCGTTCGCCGACGATCTGGTTGTTACAGTGACCCAGCCGGAGAACTCTGTTGTGGACCTGATGGAGATAATAATACAATATGGGAAGGTTTCTGGATTTAAAGTTAATACACAAAAAACTAAAATTCTGGCCAAAAATATGACAGCTTCGCAAAAGGCTCTCCTAGAAGGATTAACTGGATTTGAGATTGTTAAAAGGGTTAAATATTTGGGGGTGCTTTTGTCGCCCTCTAATACAAAGCTATATAAAAATAACTATGAAAAATTATGGGGGAAAATTCAAAAAGAAATGGAGAGTTGGGAAAAATTGCAATTGTCTTTGTTGGGGCGAATCGCAGCAGTGAAAATGAATGTCCTGCCTAAATTCTTATTTTTATTTCAAATGATACCGGTTCTTAAGAAAGATTCTAATTTGGAGGAATGGCAGCGAGGTATCAATAAATTTGTATGGGCAGGAAAAAGGCCACGAGTTAAACTAAAGATAATACAGGATACTCATGAAAGAGGTGGTCTTAAAATGCCTAATTTTAAATTATATTATGAAGCTGCTGCTTTAGCAGGAATAAGTGATTGGATCAATTTGACACAAGAGAGATTATTAAATCTTGAGGGCCATGACTTGTTGTTTGGCTGGCATGCATATTTGTTGTATGATAAGAAGGTAGATAATGTTTTTAGAGTGCATATTTTAAGACAGGCATTGTTGAGGGTTTGGAAGAAGTACAGACATAAATTAGATTGTAAGATACCATTGTGGGCAATCCCAAAACACGCAATAGAAAATATACATGCTGGTTTCAAACATGATGTGACTACGTACAAGGAGATTCTAAGCTTGGAAAGAAATGTCTGGTGTTTGAAACCATATAGTCTCTTGCGAGATGAGAAGATTGTTCAGACTTGGTTTCAATATACTCAGCTACGGGCCAGGTGGAAAGAAGATCAGAAAAATGGTTTTACAATGACTGATGAAAATCTGATAAAGCAAATCAGAAATCAGGGTCCAGCACATATTAAACGGATATATCTTGCCTTGATAGAAATTGACTCAGAAACAGAACTCGTTAAGGATTGTATGATTAAATGGGCCCAAAATATCCAAGAAGTTATTACAATGGACACATGGGAAAAGATCTGGGTGAGGAACGTAAAATTCACACAAGCTCAAAATTTAAGAGAAATTTTTTTATAAAATGTTTTACAGATGGCATTTAGATCCTAAAAAGCTGGCAAGTATGCATCCGAACTATCAGCCTAAATGCTGGAGGTGTGGTGAAGAAGATGCAACATATTTTCATATATGGTGGACTTGTAAAAAGGTTAAGGCCTTTTGGATAAAAAATTGGTGGAACATGCAGAAGATTTTCAAGCAAAGGATAAAGTTTTGTCTGCAACTTTTTTTGTTGGGTATAATCAGTGGCGTAGCGTGGGGGGTGCAGGGGGGGCCGGCCGCACCGGGCGCAACATCTGGGGGGGCGCATTAGATGCATTTTACTTTAATTACATCAGTATTTTCATCACAAACAATACATGTGCTTAGGGGGTAAGGGTTTCTTTAACTCATCTAGTGGAAGAGACGCGAGTGCTAGAAATCCACGGGTTAGGGGGGCGCAAATTACTTGCCTTGCCCCGGGTGCTGACAACCCACGCTACGCCGCTGGGTATAATTACAGATGCTACGGTTGTGGACACTAAGCTGATGTTGAATTTAATTACGGCAGCAAGGCTCTTAATAGGCCAATATTGGAAGAAGGAGGAACTGCCGACTGTAGAAGAATGGACTTTAAAGGTTTCGGACCTGGCAGAGATGGCAAAGATCTCGGCTTATTTGAAAGATCACTCGCAAGAACGTTATGTTATGGAGTGGAGAAAATGGATTGAGTATATCCAGAACAAATATGGGACTAAGAAGTTTCATGTAGCATTTGAATAAGTCTTCCTTTTTTTTCTCTTTTTTTCTCTTTTCTTTTTTTTATATATCTTATATTAATAGTGTTTGTAATTACCCTATATGAGCTAGAGAGAGATGGATTTCAGAGTTTATGGTTGTTAGCATATGAATGTTTACGATTGGTTTTTTTTTTGTTCTTTATACCTTGTACTTAGCTCTGGGAAGTGGGGGGGAGGGGGGGAGGGGTAGGGAGGGAGGGATAGGGGAGGGGTAGGGGGGATTGTTAAAGATAAAATGTATGATAAAACTTTTCAATAAAAAAAAGTCGTTGGCACTGTTTGAATTTGTTCTATCAGCAGCAAGATCTGACTGCTGGCCCAGTGATGGATTGTATTGCAAATCAGGGCTGTTTCCAGAGGAGGCAGAGGAGGAGAGGACCTGGAGCTTATGGAGCAAAGGAACTGGATAAGGCTGTCGGCAGGCCCAGAGGAAGAGAGAGAGGCTTTTGGAGGAGTTGGTGGCGGCGGCAGCAGCGTGCTCCAGGGGCGAAAAGAAGCAAGGCCTCTTTAAGGAAAAGGTGGAAGAGTCAGGATCAGAAAAAGGAAAGAAGGCGAGGTTGTCAGAATACAAGCGAATTTGAGGGCTAATCCACATGGAGCCCCATTTCCATCTGTCCTGTGTGCCATCGTTCACTCCCTAGAGACTAAAATGGACAATGTGAAATTTGAGCGGGCCACAAACAAGAAGTATATATCGGAGGTGGTGACCCTTTGAGAGCTGTATGCAACGAAATTTCATTTTGATGTATGCCGATTGGTGTACATTCAAACTGACAATAAAGTTATCATCATCATATTCCTGCAACATATGGAATGGAATGTTGCTCTGTTTGTTCTCTTCTTTATCTGTTATGGAAATAATCCTACTGGATCTTTTCCTGGATTTGATGAAGGCCCATGTGGGATAGCCACAAGTTCTGAGGGCTTCCTTGATACAGTATGTTTTAGTTCTTTTTCTTTTCCCTCTTTGCTGCTAGGTAAACCTTGAATAATTCACATGGAGAGAAAATGACAGACAAGCTATATTTGATTTGTTTCTTACCTTCACTCAGGTCTATCTCTCAACCGTATCAATTTCAGGAACAGAAATAGAAATAGAGGAGAAATAAGAGGAGTACAGTTGTCCCACAAGCTGAAATAGAGGAGAAATAAAGAGGACAGTTGTCCCACAACCTGAAATTCTTTTTGGCTTTTAAATTAAAAAAAAGATTGTTCCATTTAGCTATTGAGGTACTATCCCCTCTTCTTTGCAGGATCAGAAATTGCTAAATTATTCACTAGGCTACTGTCACTGATTTTTCGTATCAAACTGCCTGCCTCCCCCCCCCCCTAGCAGTTTGTAAAGTATTTATAAACAAGCACAGTATTATAATGGAAAAGAAAATTTTAGAGTACTTACAAATCAAAACAGTACTCCCGTCTTCAAGTGAACAGCAACAAAAGAAGCAGCAGGGCAGCAATGAATGATTCACTCCTTTAGTCCTCCATCCAGCAGTGATGAGGAAGAAAAAAAAAGAGAAAAACCTGATGCAAAGTTCCTGGATCTTGATTGCCCATGAGACCAGGGGCAAAAAAAATGCAGCAAACATATGGGCATCAGAAGTTGCCTGTCATAATGGCAGGTGACAAAGGACAGTCATGGGACTAAAAATGGCCACTGCTCTAGGAGTGATGGAATCCAGATCACATGGTTGCAGAGACTTCATGTTGGTTGCAATTTTGAACTCTTATCACAAGCATGCTTTAGGGATGCATTTATAACTTTGAACAGGGCTGGGAGTGGGAGGCACTGTTTTACAGTGGTTCTCCTCCTACCTCCTGGGCCACTCGCAGTCGGTGTTGACGGAAGGACAGAGGTCCACCCCGAGATCTCTCGTTTGTGGAGTCCCTCAGGGGTCGGTCCTCTCTCCCCTCCTGTTCAACATCTACATGAAGCCACTGGGTGAGCTCATTCGTGGTTTCGGGGTGGGGTATCACCAGTACGCTGATGATACCCAACTTTTTCTTTCCACCCCGATCCAGCCCAGTGATGCCCTCACCGTGATGTCCCGTTGCCTGGAGGCAGTCCGGGTTTGGATGGGGAGAAACAGGCTTCGTCTCAATCCTGACAAGACTGAGTGGCTGTTCATACCGGCATCTCGGGCTGACCAGCCTTCTCCATCATTAACAATAGGGGATGAGGTATTACCCCCCGTTGATAGGGCTTGCAACTTGGGCGTCCTCCTGGATTCACGGCTCAGTTTGGAAGATCATATAGGAGCCGTGACCAGGGGGGCTTTTGCCCAGATTCACCAGGTGCACCAGTTGCGTCCCTATCTGGACCGAGATGCTCTATGTATAGTCACTCATGCGGTCGTGACCTCCCGGTTAGACTACTGAAATGCCCTCTACATGAGGCTGCCTTTCAGGACCATGCGAAGGCTTCAACTGGTGGAGAATTCAGCCGCGTGAGTTTTGATGGGAGCTTCCCGATACTCCCGTGTAACACCTCTTCTCCTTGAGCTACATTGGCTTCCGGTTGCCCTCCGGGTGAGATTCAAGGTGCTGGTAATGACCTATAAAGCCCTAAATGGCTTGGGTCCGGACTATCTAAGGGAACACCTGCTGCCGGCATCATCTTCCCATCGTCCTGTACGCCCCCACAGGGAGGGCCTTCTCAGGGTACCGCCGGTTAATGAATGCCAGCGGGTTATTCCCAGGGGAAGGGCGTTCTCTGTGAGTGCGCCTGCCCTATGGAACCAACTAACCACAGAACTTAGGACTGCCCCCGACCTTCGCTCATTTCGCCGGGACCTGAAAACTTGGCTCTTCGATCTGTTTGGTCCAGACTGTGGGGTTAATTTAACTGGGTTTTAGATTTACTCTTGGGGCTTGAATTTAATTTAATTGTTTTAATTGTTTTTAATTTTTTGTATTCATGGTTTTAACTGCCCTGTAAACCGCCCTGAGTCCTACGGGAATAGGACGGTATACAAATCCAATAAAATAAAATAAATAAATGCTATTCAGGAGCTGTGGTGGCACAGTCATTAGAATGCACTATCTCTGCCCACTGCCAGGCGCTCAATCCTGAGCAGTTCAAGGTTGACTCAGCCTTCCATCCTTCTGAGGTCAGTAAAATGAGGACGCAGATTGTTGGGGACAATATGCCAACTCTGTAAACTGCTCAGAGAGTGCTGTATAGCACTATGAAAGGTATATAAGTCTAAGTGCTATTGATATTCATACCTTGAGGATTACCTGTAAACTGGCAGATGGAACATTGCAATGCAAGCCCTAGTCCTTCTGGGTGTACATGTACATGATAACATACCAAAGGGAGTAAGGTTTGCATTAGAATACTACTACTGCCATATTGCCACGGTTTACGCTCATACCACAGAAGCCACTTCTAGTCATGAGTTAGTAATTTACTTTTCAACTGCACTGGATCAACAAGTGGTTGGTAACACAAATCCCATGCTAGATGCAAAGAAGTAGGACGTACCAGATTAGAATTTCTCCGAGCAAATGCTCAGTTTGGGATCCTTACTGACACTACCATCTGCAAAGCCATGCTGTTTTCTTAGAAGCCTAAATCGAGAAGAAGGATACTTTTGCATTGGTGTTACTATGAATCAGGTATCCTAATTTTGGGCTGATGGGTACATTTAGAATTTTGAAAATTCTAAATGGGTTCTTTACTATACCATGTGGGACATAACCAAATATAAAGTGAGATTTACCAAAATCCTCCCTGTATTCCCATCTTGTAGGACTACCAGATCTAGACTAAAAACATTTGCTAGCACTGGAAGGCAGCAAAACACCACAGCAAAGTGTAGCTTTTTGCTCCCATCCAGTAGCCATCTGAAATTTGCAGCTGTGCACTGGCAAACCTACCACACTTCACCTTCCTCCCTCTCACAAGATGGATGCTCCTCTTCCCCTGCTTACCTTTATCCCCATTCAGGATAGGTAGACACTCAGGGCTTTTATCCTCTAAGAAAGTTCATGGAGCTCGTTTGGGTGCCAAAGCAGTTTGGGAAATAAGACGATCATAGAGACTTTCCTGCATTCCAGCTTCACATTGTTCTTGCCTCATATTCATAAATAAAAATGTGGAAACTAGTTAGAAATTACTGAAATCACGGTCACAGATCAGAGAGAGACGACCTGGTTTACACATTACATACTGCCTGGGTTCCCAAAGTGATCTTTTTTCTCATTGAATAGCTGGAATTTTATGTCATCAAGATTTAAGAATTCCTAAACAGATTTTTTTCCCCGTAAGGGAAGCAGAAGCCTCCTTCAAACTAAGAATCAATTGGGGTGATAGTTAAGTGCTGGCCTACAAACCAGAAGATCATGAGGTCCTCCTTAGGCATGAAATCTGGCTGGGTGACTTTGGGCCAGTCACTGTCTCTCAGCTCAGCTCATCTCACTGGGTTGTTGTTGCGAAGAAAATAGGAGGAGGAAGGAGTACTAGATATGCTTGCCCCTTAAGTTACTATTAAAGTAATAAAAGTGGGATTAAAAATCTTATAAATAGATAACCCTCTCTTTGCCTTTCCAACTACCGTGGCTGAGAAAAACTAGGTTCAATCCTAACATGTAAAAAGTGAAGTCTCCCCAAAGTTGATTACAGATCTATTTTCTGAAATGTTGCCTGCATCTTTTTGGAGAAGTTAACTATAAATAGTACCAATTCTAATTGAGTTTGTGATGCAACCAGGAGGACTAGAAACAGGACTAAGTTGAACTGATTAAATGTGTCCAGAACACTATGATAGAAAACAAAACAAAGAAAATAGAACAACAATAGAAGAACAATGAGGTTTTTAAAATTGTTTTAGATTACTATTTTAGCTTGTTGTTGTTAGCTGCGAAGTCGTGTCCGACCCATTGCGACCCTATGGACAACGTTCCTCCAGGCCTTCCCGTCCTCTACCATCTTCTGGAGTCCATTTAAGCTCACGCCTACTGCTTCAGTGACTCCATCCAGCCACCTCATTCTCTGTCGTCCCCTTCTTCTCTTGCCCTCAACCTTTCCCAGCATTAGGCTCTTCTCCAGTGAGTCCTTCCTTCTCATTAGGTGGCCAAAGTATTTGAGTTTTAGCTTCAGGATCTGGCCTTCTAAAGAGCACTCAGGGTTGATCTCCTCTAGGACTGACCGGTTTGATCACCTTGCAGTCCAAGGGACTCGCAGGAGTCTTCTCCAGCACCAGAGTTCAAAGGCCTCAATTCTTTGACGCTCAGCCTTTTTTATGGACCAACTTTCACTGCCATACATTGCAACTGGGAAGACCATGGCCTTGACTATACACACTTTTGTTGACAGGGTGATGTCTCTGCTTTTTAGTGTGCTGTCTAGATTTGCCATGGCTTTCCTCCCGAGGAGCAAGCGTCTTTTAATTTCTTGGCTACAGTCCCCATCTGCAGTGATCTTGGAGCCCAGGAAAATAAAATCTGTCACTACCTCCATTTCTTCCCCATCTATTTGCCAGGAATTGAGAGGGCCGGATGCCATGATCTTGGTTTCCTTAATGTTCAGTTTCAACCCAGGTTTTGCACTTTCCTTCTTCACTCCCAACAAGAGGCTCTTTAGTTCCTCTTCACTTTCTGCCATTAGACTGGTATCATCTGCATATCTTAGGTTGTTGATATTTCTTCCAGCAATCTTAATTCCAACTTTTGATTCATCTAGCCCTGCCTTTCTCATGATGTGCTCTGCATATAAGTTAAATAGGCAAGGCGACAGTATACAGCCTTGCTGGACTCCTTTCCCAATTTTGAACCAATCAGTGGTTCCGTGTCCAGTTCTTACTGTTGCTTCTTGGCCCACATATAGGTTTCTCAAGAGACAAATAAGATGGTCTGGTACACCCATCTCTTTAAGAACTTGCCACAGTTTGTTGTGATCCGCACAATCAAAGGCTTTAGCATAGTCAATGAAGCAGAAGTAGATGTTTTTCTGGAACTCTCTAGCTTTCTCCATGATCCAGCATATGTTGATCTCTAGTTCCACTGCCTCTTCAAAATCCTGCCTGTACTTCTGGTAGTTGTCGATCCACATACTGCTGAAGTCTAGCTTGTAGGATTTTAAGCATAACTTTACCAGCATGAGAAATGAGTGCAATGGTGTAATAGTTTTACCATTCTTTGGCACTGCCTTTCTTTGGAATTGGAATGTAAACTGATCTTTTCCAACCCTGTGGCCACTGTTGAGTTTTCCAAATTTGCTGGCAAATTGAGTGTAGCACTTTTACTGCATCGTCTTTTAAGATTTTGAATAGCTCAGCTGGAATACTGTCACCTCCAGTAGCTTTGTTGTTGCTCAGCTTTTCTAAGGCCCACTTCACTTCACATTCTAGGATGTCTGGCTCAAGGTCAGTGACCACCTCATTGTGATTATCAGGAATGTTAAGCTCATTCTTGTATAGTTCTTCTGTGTAATTTTGCCACGTCTTCTTAATCTCTTCTGCCTCTGTTAGGTCCCTGCCATTTTGGTCCTTTATCATGCCCATTTTTGCATGAAAAGTTCCTTTCATCTCTCCAATTTTCTTGAAAAGATCTGTGGTCCTCCCTATTCTATTTTTTTTCTTCCATTTCTTTGCACTGTTCATTTAAGTAGGCATTCTTATCTCTTCTAGCTATTCTCTGGAGCCTTGCCCTTGCCCTTGCCCTTGCCCTTGCCTTGCTTTTCCCCCTTCCCCTTCTTGTGGCAACCAAAACCTAGTAAGATGGCTGTAGCCAGTTTATTTATTTATAGAGTCGACAGTTTGCTTTTCTGCCTTAAAATAAAAACCAGACACATTTTTCTCCTGATCAGCTGAGGAGAGCTATGGTTTTTGTAAGAAGCTGAGTGTATGCGTGAGTCTAGCCCCCCTTGGAATGGGCCGGGTCTGCGGGAAGCGGATGCACTCTTCCATGCAACGCAAACAAAATGCAGGCTACACTTGAGGGACAAAGATTGGCAGGATCAGAGTGTGAATGTCCCATGGTGGCAGTGCCAGAATCGAGGTACGCAGGCCCTGGGAATATCAGAACAAGGGAAGATATGGCGGGTAAGCTGGTGGCAAGAAAAAGCAGCCACACTGTCACCACTCTCTGATCTTGCCACTCTTTGTCTCTTAAGTGTAGTCTGCCTTTCGTTCCCTTCCTTGAGTTTGGTGCCGCCATTGCTTTCCCTTGCCACCAGCGTACCTGCCCGATCTTTTCCAGCTCTCATGTTCAAATTGCCTAACATTCCCTCAATCCCAGCACTGCCACCAGTAGGCATTGACTCTCTGAACTTGGCACTCTTTGTCTTTTTAGTGTATAATCCACCGGACTCTTTTGTTCCCTTCTTTGATTTTGGTACCATCATTGCTTTTCCTTTCCGCCAGCTTACCTGCCGTATCTTCTCTAGCTTTCATGTTGTAATTGCCTGCGTGTCTCCATTGTGGCCCTGCCACCCCTGGGCACTGACACTCTGATTAATGATAGCAGTGCTTGAATTGAGGCATGTAGGCAATGAGAACATCGGTTAGAGAAGATACGGCGGGTACTCTGGCAGGAAAGGAAAACAATGGTGGCACCAAAGGGAGGGAACAAAAGGCAGACTACACTTAAGAGACAAAGAGTGCCAAGATCAGAGAGTCAATGCCAAGTGGTGGCGGTGCCAGAATGGAACCACACAGGCGATGAGAACATCAGGAAAAAAATGAGATACAGCGGGTAAGCTGGTGGCAAGTTAAAGCAATGGCAGCACCAAAGTCAGGGAAGGGAATGAAAGCATCAGAGAGGTGTAGTGCCAGAAGCGAGGCACACAGGCCCTCTGAAGATCAGAAGAAGAGAAGATACGGCGGGTACGCTGGCGGCAAGTTAAAGCAATGGCGGCACCAAAGTCAGGGAAGGGAATGAAAGCATCAGAGAGGTGTAGTGCCAGAAGCGAGGCACGCAGGCCCACTGAAGATCAGAAGAACAGAAGATACGGCGGGTACGCTGGCAGCAAGTTAAAGCAATGGCGGCACCAAAGTCAGGGAAGGGAATGAAAGCATCAGAGAGGTGTAGTGCCAGAAGCGAGGCACGCAGGCCCTCTGAAGATCAGAAGAAGAAGAGAAGATACGGCGGGTATGCTGGCGGCAAGTTAAAGCAATGGCGGCACCAAAGTCAAGGAAGGGAATGAAAGCATCAGAGAGGTGTAGTGCCAGAAGCGAGGCACGCAGGCCCTCTGAAGATCAGAAGAAGAAGAAGAAGAAGAAGAAGAAGAGGAAGAGAAGATACGGCGGGTATGCTGGCGGCGAGAGAAAACAATGGCGGCACCAAAGTCAAGGAAGGGAACGAAAGAAAAAAAACATTACACTTAAGGGAAGCTGTGCCACCCCACCCATCACCCCACCCAATCTCTGCTCTGTTATCCTCCATCTCAATCGTTCTGGGCACGTGTCAAAGCTTTTTCCCAGGGTTCCTTCGTAGCAGCAGCTGCAGCAGCATACAAGTAACTCCATCTGCAACGACGTAGGGGGGCCCCCCTTCCTTCATCCGGAAACATGCAGGTGCAATATCTTCTGAGCAGGATGACTCCAGCTGAATACGTTTACTCTGCAAAAAAAAGTACAAAAAAAGCCTAAATAAGTAAAAAACAAAAGTTATTCTCAGGATTTCTCAAGAAGGTAAAGCTTGGGGAACAGCACTAGCCTCTCCTCTCCTCTGCCTCTACTAGGAACACCAACTGATGCAGTGTCCCGGTGGGGAAAAGACAAGCTTTCAATGGGTTTGAGGGGCCAGTATTTACATCACCCAACCCAGTAGTGCCCATTAAGAAATATGACTCAAATCACCTGCTCCTTACCTGTAAACTCCAAGCTCTCGCTGTCCCGCCACACAAAGGAAAACGTGGTCATCTTGGTATCTCTCTTCTCCAAAAGGCAGGCTGATGAAAGGTCTTCGCAGAAGGGCTCTACGTCCATCCATCGAGCAGGCTAATTCTAGAAAGAGGAAGAAACAGGTGGTTAAAGACTGCTTCTTGTCCCAAAAGAGGGCTAAATGCAAATTGATTAATGCAAAACAGCTACTGAAGTTGACCCTATCTATGCTCAGAAAAAAAGTGTGTGAAGTGAATAGGACCCAAAATATTGGAACAATTCTGCGTTTCACCAGCCACTAGCTTGCCACAAAGCTACTCAACTACCTTGTCCTATCACTTTGTTTTGGATTTTGTTGCTAAAATGGCCCCTGGAGGTCTTTCTAAATCTCTCCTCTTTGCCCAACCCTCAGAGGATTTGAGAATAGGATAATCGTACATCTCTTTGACCGAGCTTCAATCTGAAACTTATTCCCAAAGCTTAATTTGAACTAATTTCAATTGCTCCAATTTTCAATTGGTATTTTTTTTTATCATGGTAGGCACCTTGATGATTTAAAAAAACAAAAGTACTGGTGCTGCAGGCACAGTGATGGTTACATTTCTGTTTTTTTTTATGTTATAACTGTGGGCAGCAATTAACCTTAGCAATTTTAAAAGTTTAGGTTACATTTATTCCTATTGTTTAGTAGACTAAGGTTAAGGTATAACCTACATTTAGAGTTATTTCTAATTGTACATTTGTACGTTTCTAAGTTGCTTTATGTCTATCCAGCTTTTGTTTCTTCTACCATCTAAGTGCCTCAAAAAATACTAACAGGTAATCTATAAATAATGCAATTAAAATTGCTCTTAAAATTACACAAGAGAATCATTCAGAAATCAAAAGCTCGGCAAAAGAGATGCGTTCCTACCTTGTCTCTAAATACCTGGAAAGTGGGGCCCACGAGCACCACCTGGCAGGCAAGCTAAAGGGCCCTTTGCAGTAGACTGCAAAACTCCGGACCTGGGCTGTGGGAAGACATTTCAAAAGGTCCATCCTGCTATTTCCCACCCAAACTGCAATATGTAGAGTGGAAATTGAGTATGTTTGGGAGCCAACTAAAAGCTACAACAGGCAGTGGGAAACAGGGTTAGCCACCTGTTACAGCTTTTAGTTGGCTCCCAAACATACTCAATTTCCATCCCCATCACTTTAAAAGGAAAAAGCCTGAACCTCAATAAAACTGGGAAAGAAAGAAAGACACCCCAAATTCCCCATTGACTACTTATCCAGTTTCCTGAGCTCCTTTGCAACAGCCTGCAGGACAGGTCAGCATCCAGCAGCGCTTCTTTCCCCAGAGCTGGCTCCAAAAGACTGAACCGCTCTGCTCAGCCAGCAGCCTTTTATAGCACTGGCCTCAGCCTTCTACCTTGGCCACACCCAATAGATCAGTGAAGGCAGCTGCGACTGGGAGGAACTAGCAAAATTGCAAGCCAGACTCTGCAAAGACTCAAGTCTCCTGTTGCCTCCATGACCCGCTTTTGATTCTGAGACATCTGAAGCAATGACTTGGTCTTGCCGCCTCTAAGTGACCTACACGTGTACTGGCTGTTACCATTGACTTGGTATGACCGTCGCTAAGTGAAACACATCACTAAGTGAAACACATGTGTTGTCTGTTACCATTGAGTAGTTCTTGCCGCCTCCAAGTGACCTACACGTGCACTGGCTGTTACCATTGACTTGGTATGACCGTCACTAAGTGAAACACGTCACTAAGTGAAACACATGTGTTGTCTGTTACCATTGAGTAGTTCTTGCCGCCTCCAAGTGACCTACACGTGCACTGGCTGTTACCATTGACTTGGTATGACCGTCACTAAGTGAAACACGTCACTAAGTGAAACACATGTGTTGTCTGTTACCATTGAGTAGTTCTTGCCGCCTCCAAGTGACCTACACGTGCACTGGCTGTTACCATTGACTAGGTATGACCGTCACTAAGTGAAACACGTCACTAAGTGAAACACATGTGTTGTCTGTTACGATTGAGTTGTTCTTGCCGCCTCCAAGTGACCTACACGTGCACTGGCTGTTACCATTGACTAGGTATGACCGTCGCTAAGTGAAACACGTCACTAAGTGAAACACATGTGTTGTCTGTTACCATTGAGTTGTTCTTGCCGCCTCCAAGTGACCTACACGTGCACTGGCTGTTACCATTGACTTGGTATGACCGTCGCTAAGTGAAACATGTCACTAAGTGAAACACATGTGTTGTCTGTTACCATTGAGTAGTTCTTGCCGCCTCCAAGTGATCTACACGTGCACTGGCTGTTACCATTGACTTGGTATGACCGTCACAAAGTGAAACACGTCACTAAGTGAAACACATGTGTTGTCTGTTACCATTGAGTTGTTCTTGCCGCCTCCAAGTGACCTACACGTGCACTGGCTGTTACCATTGACTAGGTATGACCGTCACTAAGTGAAACACGTCACTAAGTGAAACACATGTGTTGTCTGTTACCATTGAGTTGTTCTGGCCACCTACAAGTGAACTACACGTGCACTGGCTGTTACCATTGACTTGCCCTGTCCGCCGCTAACTGAAACACGTCACTAAGTGAAACACATGTGTTGTCTGTTACCATTGAGTAGTTCTTGCCGCCTCCAAGTGACCTACACGTGTACTGGCTGTTACCATTGACTTGCCCTGTCCGCCACTAAGTGAAACACATCACTAAGTGAAACACATGTGTTGTCTGTTACCATTGAGTTGTTCTTGCCGCCTCCAAGTGACCTACACGTGCACTGGCTGTTACCATTGACTTGGTATGACCGTCGCTAAGTGAAACACGTCACTAAGTGAAACACATGTGTTGTCTGTTACCATTGAGTAGTTCTTGCCGCCTCCAAGTGACCTACACGTGCACTGGCTGTTACCATTGACTTGGTATGACCGTCACTAAGTGAAACATGTCACTAAGTGAAACACATGTGTTGTCTGTTACCATTGAGTAGTTCTTGCCGCCTCCAAGTGACCTACACGTGCACTGGCTGTTACCATTGACTTGGTATGACCGTCACTAAGTGAAACACATCACTAAGTGAAACACATGTGTTGTCTGTTACCATTGAGTTGATCTTGCCGTCTGTAGGTGACCTACACGTGCACTGGCTGTTACCATTGACATGGTCTGACCGTCACTGAGTGAAACACGTCACTAAGTGAAACACATGTGTTGTCTGTTACCATTGAGTTGATCTTGCCGTCTCTAAGTGAACTACACGTGCACTGGCTGTTACTATTGACTTGGCCTGCCTGCCACTAAGTGAAACATGTCACTAAGTGAAACACATGTTTTGTCTGTAACCATTGAGTTGGTCTTGCCGTCTCTAAGTGACCTACACCTGCACTGGCTGTTACCATTGACTTGGTCTGAACGTCACTAAGTGAAACACGTCACTAAGTGAAACACATGTGTTGTCTGTTACCATTGAGTTGATCTTGTCGTCCCTAAGTGACCTACACGTGCACTGGCTTGTACCATTGACTTGGTCTGACCGTCACTAAGTGAAACACGTCACTAAGTGAAACACATGTGTTGTCTGTTACCATTGAGTTGATCTTGTGGTCTCTAAGTGACCTACACATGCACTGGCTGTTACCATTGACTTGGTCTGACCTTCACTAAGTGAAACACATCACTAAGTGAAACACATGTGTTGTCTGTTACCATTGAGTTGATCTTGCCGTCTCTAAGTGACCTACACGTGCACTGGCTGTTACCATTGACTTGGTCTGACCGTCACTAAGTGAAACACGTCACTAAGTGAAACATATGTGTTCTCTGTTACCATTGAGTTGATCTTGCCGTCTCTAAGTGACCTACACGTGCACTGGCTGTTACCATTGACTTGGCCTGCCCGCCTCTAAGTGAAACACGTTACTAAGTGAAACACATGTGTTGTCTGTTACCATTGAGTTTATCTTGCCGTCTCTAAGTGACCTACACGTGCACTGGCTGTTACCATTGACTTGGCCTGCTCGTCACTAAGTGAAACACGTCACTAAGTGAAACACATGTGTTGTCTGTTACCATTGAGTTGATCTTCCCGTCTCTAGGTGACCTACATGTGCACTGGCTGTTACCATTGACTTGGTCTGACCGTCACTAAGTGAAACACGTCACTAAGTGAAACACATGTGTTGTCTGTTAACATTGAGTTGATCTTGCCGACTCTAAGTGACCTACAGGTGCAATGGCTGTTTCCATTGACACGGCCTGTCCGCCACTAAGTGAAACACGTCACTAAGTGAAACACATGTGTTGTCTGTTATCATTGAGTTGGTCTTGCCGTCTCTAAGTGACCTACACGTGCACTGGGTGTAACCATTGACTTCGTCTGACCATCACTAAGTGAAACACATCACTAAGTGAAGCACATGTGTTGTCTGTTACCATTGAGTTGATCTTGCCGTCTCTAAGTGACCTACACGTGCACTGGCTGTTACCATTGACTTGGCCTGTCCGCCACTAAGTGAAACACATCACTAAGTGAAACACATGTGTTGTCTGTTACCATTGAGTTGATCTTGCCGTCTCTAAGTGACCTACACGTGCACCGGCTGTTACCATTGATTTGGTCTGACCGTCACTAAGTGAAACACGTCACTAAGTGAAACACATGTGTTGTCTGTTACCATTGAGTTGGTCTTGCCGTCTCTAAGTGAACTACACGTGCACTGGCTGTTACCATTGACTTGGCCTGCCCGCCACTAAGTGAAACACGTCACTAAGTGAAACACATGTGTTGTCTGTTACCATTGAGTTGATCTTGCCGTCTCTAAGTGACCTACACGTGCACTGGCTGTTACCATTGACTTGGCCTGTCCGCCACTAAGTGAAACACATCACTAAGTGAAACACATGTGTTGTCTGTTACCATTGAGTTGATCTTGCCGTCTCTAAGTGACCTACACGTGCACCGGCTGTTACCATTGATTTGGTCTGACCGTCACTAAGTGAAACACGTCACTAAGTGAAACACATGTGTTGTCTGTTACCATTGAGTTGTTCTTGCCGTCTCTAAGTGACCTACACGTGCACTGGCTGTTACCATTGACTTGGTCTGACCGTCACTAAGTGAAACACATCACTAAGTGAAACACATGTGTTGTCTGTTACCATTGAGTTGATCTTGCCGTCTCTAAGTGACCTACACGTGCACTGGCTGTTACTATTGACTTGGCCTGCCCGCCACTAAGTGAAACATGTCACTAAGTGAAACACATGTGTTGTCTGTAACCATTGAGTTGGTCTTGCCGTCTCTAAGTGACCTACACCTGCACTGGCTGTTAGCATTGACTTGGTCTGAACATCACTAAGTGAAACACGTCACTAAGTGAAACACATGTGTTGTCTGTTACCATTGAGTTGATCTTGCCGTCCCTAAGTGACCTACACGTGCACTGGCTTGTACCATTGACTTGGTCTGACCGTCACTAAGTGAAACACGTCACTAAGTGAAACACATGTGTTGTCTATTACCATTGAGTTGATCTTGTGGTCTCTAAGTGAACTACACATGCACTGGCTGTTACCATTGACTTGGTCTGACCTTCACTAAGTGAAACACATCACTAAGTGAAACACATGTGTTGTCTGTTACCATTGAGTTGATCTTGCCGCCTCTAAGTGACCTACACGTGCAATGTCTGTTACCATTGACATGGTCTGACCGTCACTAAGTGAAACACGTTACGAAGTGAAACACATGTGTTGTCTGTTACCATTGAGTTGATCTTGCCGTCTCTAAGTGACCTACACATGCAATAGCTGTTACCATTGACTTGGACTGTCCGCCACTAAGTGAAACACGTCACTAAGTGAAACACATGTGTTGTCTGTTACCATTGAGTTGGTCTTGCCGTCTCTAAGTGATCTACACGTGCACTGGCTGTTACCATTGACTTGGTCTGACCGTCACTAAGTGAAACACGTCACTAAGTGAAACACATGTGTTGTCTGTTACCATTGAGTTGATCTTGCCGTCTCTAAGTGACCTACACGTGCACTGGCTGTTAGCATTGACTTTGTCTGACCGTCACTAAGTGAAACACGTCACTAAGTGAAACACATGTGTTGTCTGTTACCATTGAGTTGATCTTGCCGCCTCTAAGTGACCTACACGTGCAATGGCTGTTACCATTGACATGGCCTGTCCGCCACTAAGTGAAACACGTCACTAAGTGAAACACATGTGTTGTCTGTTACCATTGAGTTGATCTTGCCGTCTCTAAGTGACCTACACGTGCACTGGCTGTTACCATTGACTTGGTCTGACCGTCACTAAGTGAAACACGTCACTAAGTGAAACACATGTGTTGTCTGTTACCATTGAGTTGATCTTGCCGCCTCTAAGTGACCTACACGTGCACTGGCTGTTACCTTTGACTTGGTCTGACCGTCACTAAGTGAAACACATGTGTTGTCTGTTACCATTGAGTTGATCTTGCCGTCTCTAAGTGACCTACACGTGCACTAGCTTGTACCATTGACTTGGTCTGACCATCACTAAGTGAAACACGTCACTAAGTGAAACAAATGTGTTGTCCGTTACCATTGAGTTGATCTTGCTATCTCTAAGTGACCTACATGTGCACTGACAGTAACCGTTGACGTGGTCTGACCATCACTAAGTGAAACACGTCACTAAGTGAAACACGTGTTGTCTGTTACCATTGAGTTGGTCTTCCCACATCTGAGTGAGCTAAACATGCACTGGCTGTTACCATTGACATGGTCTGACCATCACTAAGTGAAACACGTCACTAAGTGAAACATGTTCCCTATTACCATTCAGTTGGTTTTGCTGCCTCATCAGGAATTTTCTTCCCCGGACACCAAACAATTCTTGATTTTTAAAAGCTATGAAAAACACCATTTTAAAGAATTAAATCCAACCCCGAATCGCATTCTGATGTCCGTTTTTAGATTTAGGTGAAAAAAAATTTAACCTCGGGGTACAAAAATCCCTGACCCCAGCATCTCGAATTTTCTTCCCCCGACACCAAAAAATCTTGATTTTTAAAATCTATGAAAAACACCATTTTCAAGTTTGAAATTCAACCCTGTATCTAATTCTAGCGTCCGTTTTTACATTTGGGTCAAAAAAAAATTTTCACCCGCTGGGCACAAAAATCCCTGAACCCTGCAACAGGAATTTTCTTCCCCGGACACCAAAAAATGCGTGATTTTTAAAAACTATAAAAAAACACCATTTTTAAGCGTGAAATTCAACCACGAATATAATTCTGGCGTCCGTTTTTACATTTGGGTAAAAAAAAAATTCACCTCCTGGGCACAAAAATCCCTGACCCCGGCAACAGGAATTTTCTTCCCCGGACACCAAAAAACCTTGATTTTTAAAATCTATAAAAAATACCATTTTTAAGTATGAAATTAAACCCCAAATCTAATTCTGGCGTCCGTTTTTACATTTGGGTAAAAAAAAATGTTCACCTCCTAGGGAAATAAAATCCCTGACCCCGGCATCAGTAATTTTCTTTCCCGGACAACAAAAAATTCTTGATTTTTAAAAACTATAAAAAACACCAGTTTTAAGCGTGAAATTCAACCCCGAATGTAATTCTGGTGTCCATTTTTACATTTGGGTCAAAAAAAAAATTCACCTCCTGGGCACAAAAATCCCTGACCCCCGGCATCATGAATTTTCTTGCCCGGATACCAAAAAATTCTTGATTTTTAAAATCTATGAAAAAAACCATTTTTAAGGATGCAATTAAAACTCGAATCTAATTCTGGTGTCTGTTTTTACATTTGGGTCAAAAAAATTTTACCTCCTGGGCACAAAAATCCTGACCCCGGCATCACGAATTTTCTTCCCTGGACACAAAAAAATCTTGATTTTTAAAATCTATAAAAAACACCATTTCTAAGGATGAAATTCAACCCCGAATCTCATACTGTCCTCGGTTTTTACATTTGTGTCAAAAAAAAAAATTCACCTCCTGGGCACAAAAATCCCTGACCCCGTCAACAGGAATTTTCTTCCCTGGACACCAAAAAACCTTGATTTTTAAAATCTATAAAAAACACCATTTCTAAGGATGAAATTCAACCCCGAATCTCATACTGGCCTCGGTTTTTACATTTGTGTCAAAAAATCTTTTTCACCTCCTGGGCACAAAAATCCCTGACTCCGGCATCAGAAATTTACTTGCCCGGACACCAAAAAATGCTTGATTTTTAAAAAGTATAAAAAACACCATTTTTAAGCGTGAAATTAAACCCCGAATGTAATTCTGGCATCCGTTTTTACACTTGGGTCAAAAAAAAAAATTCACCTCCTGGGCACAAAAATCCCTGACCCCGGCATCAGGAATTTTCTTCCCCGGAAAGTAAAAAACCTTGATTTTTAAAATCTATAAAAAACACCATTTTTAAGGAAGAAATTCAACCCCGAATCTAATTCTGGTGTCCGTTTTTACATTTGGGTCAAAAAAAAAATTTCACCTCCTGTGCACAAAAATCCCTGACTCCGGCATCAGGAATTTTCTTCCCCGGACACCAAAAAATCTTGATTTTTAAAATCTATGAAAAAACCATTTTTAAGGATTAAATTCAACCCTGAATCTCATACTGGCCTCGGTTTTTACATTTGTGTCAAAAAAAAAATTTACCTCCTGGGCACAAAAATCCCTGACCCCGGCATCACGAATTTTCTTCCCCGGACATCAAAAAATCTTGATTTTTAAAATCTATGAAAAAAACCATTTTTAAGGATGAAATTAAAACTCGAATCTAATTCTGGCCTCCGTTTTTACATTTGGGTAAAAAAAAATTTACCTCCTGGGCAAAAAAATCCCTGACCCCGGCATCAGTAATTTTCTTTCCCGGACAACAAAAAATTCTTGATTTTTAAAAACTATAAAAAACACCAGTTTTAAGCGTGAAATTCAACCCCGAATGTAATTCTGGTGTCCATTTTTACATTTGGGTCAAAAAAAAAATTCACCTCCTGGGCACAAAAAACCCTGACCCCCGGCATCATGAATTTTCTTGCCCGGATACCAAAAATGCCCTGTGAACCGCCCTGAGTCCCCAGGGAGAAGGGCGGTATATAAATTAAATAAAACGTAAACGTAAACGTAAAAATTCTTGATTTTTAAAATCTATGAAAAAAACCATTTTTAAGGATGCAATTAAAACTCGAATCTAATTCTGGTGTCTGTTTTTACATTTGGGTCAAAAAAAATTTACCTCCTGTGCACAAAAATCCTGACCCCGGCATCACGAATTTTCTTCCCTGGACACAAAAAAATCTTGATTTTTAAAATCTATTAAAAACACCATTTCCAAGGATGAAATTCAACCCCGAATCTCATACTGTCCTCGGTTTTTACATTTGTGTCAAAAAAAAATAATTCACCTCCTGGGCACAAAAATCCCTGACCCCGTCAACAGGAATTTTCTTCCCTGGACACCAAAAAACCTTGATTTTTAAAATCTATAAAAAACACCATTTCTAAGGATGAAATTCAACCCCGAATCTCATACTGGCCTCGGTTTTTACATTTGTGTCAAAAAATCTTTTTCACCTCCTGGGCACAAAAATCCCTGACTCCGGCATCAGAAATTTACTTGCCCGGACACCAAAAAATGCTTGATTTTTAAAAAGTATAAAAAACACCATTTTTAAGCGTGAAATTAAACCCCGAATGTAATTCTGGCATCCGTTTTTACATTTGGGTCAAAAAAAAAATTCACCTCCTGGGCACAAAAATCCCTGACCCCGGCATCAGGAATTTTCTTCCCCGGACACCAAAAAATCTTGATTTTTAAAATCTATGAAAAAACCATTTTTAAGGATTAAATTCAACCCTGAATCTCATACTGGCCTCGGTTTTTACATTTGTGTCAAAAAAAAAATTTACCTCCTGGGCACAAAAATCCCTGACCCCGGCATCACGAATTTTCTTCCCCGGACATCAAAAAATCTTGATTTTTAAAATCTATGAAAAAAACCATTTTTAAGGATGAAATTAAAACTCGAATCTAATTCTGGCGTCCGTTTTTACATTTGGGTAAAAAAAAATTTACCTCCTGGGCACAAAAATCCCTGACCCCGGCATCACAAATTTTCTTCCCCGGACATCAAAAAATCTTGATTTTTAAAATCTATGAAAAAAACCATTTTTAAGGATGAAATTAAAACTCGAATCTAATTCTGGCGTCCGTTTTTACATTTGGGTAAAAAAAAAATGTTCACCTCCTAGGGAAATAAAATCCATGACCCCGTCAACAGGAATTTTCTTCCCTGGACACCAAAAAACCTTGATTTTTAAAATCTATAAAAAACACCATTTCTAAGGATGAAATTCAACCCCGAATCTCATACTGTCCTCGGTTTTTACATTTGTGTCAAAAAAAAAAAAATTCACCTCCTGGGCACAAAAATCCCTGACCCCGTCAACAGGAATTTTCTTCCCTGGACACCAAAAAACCTTGATTTTTAAAATCTATAAAAAACACCATTTCTAAGGATGAAATTCAACCCCGAATCTCATACTGGCCTCGGTTTTTACTTTTGTGTCAAAAAATCTTTTTCACCTCCTGGGCACAAAAATCCCTGACTCCGGCATCAGGAATTTTCTTCCCCGGACACCAAAAAATCTTGATTTTTAAAATCTATGAAAAAACCATTTTTAAGGATTAAATTCAACCCTGAATCTCATACTGGCCTCGGTTTTTACATTTGTGTCAAAAAAAAAATTTACCTCCTGGGCACAAAAATCCCTGACCCCGGCATCACGAATTTTCTTCCCCGGACACCAAAAAATGCTTGATTTTTAAAAAGTATAAAAAACACCATTTTTAAGCGTGAAATTAAACCCCGAATGTAATTCTGGCATCCGTTTTTACATTTGGGTCAAAAAAAAAATTCACCTCCTGGGCACAAAAATCCCTGACCCCGGCATCAGGAATTTTCTTCCCTGGAAACTAAAAAACCTTGATTTTTAAAATCTATAAAAAACACCATTTTTAAGGAAGAAATTCAACCCCGAATCTAATTCTGGTGTCCGTTTTTACATTTGTGTCAAAAAATCTTTTTCACCTCCTGGGCACAAAAATCCCTGACTCCGGCATCAGAAATTTACTTGCCCGGACACCAAAAAATGCTTGATTTTTAAAATCTATAAAAAACACCATTTCTAAGGATGAAATTCAACCCCGAATCTCATACTGGCCTCGGTTTTTACATTTTTGTCAAAAAATCTTTTTCACCTCCTGGGCACAAAAATCCCTGACTCCGGCATCAGAAATTTACTTGCCCGGACACCAAAAAATGCTTGATTTTTAAAAAGTATAAAAAACACCATTTTTAAGCGTGAAATTAAACCCCGAATGTAATTCTGGCATCCGTTTTTACACTTGGGTCAAAAAAAAAATTCACCTCCTGGGCACAAAAATCCCTGACCCCGGCATCAGGAATTTTCTTCCCCGGAAACTAAAAAACCTTGATTTTTAAAATCTATAAAAAACACCATTTTTAAGGAAGAAATTCAACCCCGAATCTAATTCTGGTGTCCGTTTTTACATTTGGGTCAAAAAAAAAATTTCACCTCCTGTGCACAAAAATCCCTGACTCCGGCATCAGGAATTTTCTTCCCCGGACACCAAAAAATCTTGATTTTTAAAATCTATGAAAAAACCATTTTTAAGGATTAAATTCAACCCTGAATCTCATACTGGCCTCGGTTTTTACATTTGTGTCAAAAAAAAAATTTACCTCCTGGGCACAAAAATCCCTGACTCCGGCATCACGAATTTTCTTCCCCGGACATCAAAAAATCTTGATTTTTAAAATCTATGAAAAAAACCATTTTTAAGGATGAAATTAAAACTCGAATCTAATTCTGGCGTCCGTTTTTACATTTGGGTAAAAAAAAATTTACCTCCTGGGCACAAAAATCCCTGACCCCGGCATCACGAATTTTCTTCCCCGGACATCAAAAAATCTTGATTTTTAAAATCTATGAAAAAAACCATTTTTAAGGATGAAATTAAAACTCGAATCTAATTCTGGCGTCCGTTTTTACATTTGGGTAAAAAAAAAATGTTCACCTCCTAGGGAAATAAAATCCCTGACCCCGGCATCAGTAATTTTCTTTCCCGGACAACAAAAAATTCTTGATTTTTAAAAACTATAAAAAACACCAGTTTTAAGCGTGAAATTCAACCCCGAATGTAATTCTGGTGTCCATTTTTACATTTGGGTCAAAAAAAAAATTCACCTCCTGGGCACAAAAATCCCTGACCCCCGGCATCATGAATTTTCTTGCCCGGATACCAAAAAATTCTTGATTTTTAAAATCTATGAAAAAAACCATTTTTAAGGATGCAATTAAAACTCGAATCTAATTCTGGTGTCTGTTTTTACATTTGGGTCAAAAAAAATTTACCTCCTGTGCACAAAAATCCTGACCCCGGCATCACGAATTTTCTTCCCTGGACACAAAAAAATCTTGATTTTTAAAATCTATAAAAAACACCATTTCCAAGGATGAAATTCAACCCCGAATCTCATACTGTCCTCGGTTTTTACATTTGTGTCAAAAAAAAAAATTCACCTCCTGGGCACAAAAATCCCTGACCCCGTCAACAGGAATTTTCTTCCCTGGACACCAAAAAACCTTGATTTTTAAAATCTATAAAAAACACCATTTCTAAGGATGAAATTCAACCCCGAATCTCATACTGGCCTCGGTTTTTACATTTGTGTCAAAAAATCTTTTTCACCTCCTGGGCACAAAAATCCCTGACTCCGGCATCAGAAATTTACTTGCCCGGACACCAAAAAATGCTTGATTTTTAAAAAGTATAAAAAACACCATTTTTAAGCGTGAAATTAAACCCCGAATGTAATTCTGGCATCTGTTTTTACATTTGGGTCAAAAAAAAATTCACCTCCTGGGCACAAAAATCCCTGACCCCGGCATCAGGAATTTTCTTCCCCGGACACCAAAAAATCTTGATTTTTAAAATCTATGAAAAAACCATTTTTAAGGATTAAATTCAACCCTGAATCTCATACTGGCCTCGGTTTTTACATTTGTGTCAAAAAAAAAATTTACCTCCTGGGCACAAAAATCCCTGACCCCGGCATCACGAATTTTCTTCCCCGGACATCAAAAAATCTTGATTTTTAAAATCTATGAAAAAAACCATTTTTAAGGATGAAATTAAAACTCGAATCTAATTCTGGCGTCCGTTTTTACATTTGGGTAAAAAAAAATTTACCTCCTGGGCACAAAAATCCCTGACCCCGGCATCACGAATTTTCTTCCCCGGACATCAAAAAATCTTGATTTTTAAAATCTATGAAAAAAACCATTTTTAAGGATGAAATTAAAACTCGAATCTAATTCTGGCGTCCGTTTTTACATTTGGGTTAAAAAAAAATGTTCACCTCCTAGGGAAATAAAATCCCTGACCCCGTCAACAGGAATTTTCTTCCCTGGACACCAAAAAACCTTGATTTTTAAAATCTATAAAAAACACCATTTCTAAGGATGAAATTCAACCCCGAATCTCATACTGTCCTCGGTTTTTACATTTGTGTCAAAAAAAAAAAATTCACCTCCTGGGCACAAAAATCCCTGACCCCGTCAACAGGAATTTTCTTCCCTGGACACCAAAAAACCTTGATTTTTAAAATCTATAAAAAACACCATTTCTAAGGATGAAATTCAACCCCGAATCTCATACTGGCCTCGGTTTTTACATTTGTGTCAAAAAATCTTTTTCACCTCCTGGGCACAAAAATCCCTGACTCCGGCATCAGGAATTTTCTTCCCCGGACACCAAAAAATCTTGATTTTTAAAATCTATGAAAAAACCATTTTTAAGGATTAAATTCAACCCTGAATCTCATACTGGCCTCGGTTTTTACATTTGTGTCAAAAAAAAAATTTACCTCCTGGGCACAAAAATCCCTGACCCCGGCATCACGAATTTTCTTGCCCGGACACCAAAAAATGCTTGATTTTTAAAAAGTATAAAAAACACCATTTTTAAGCGTGAAATTAAACCCCGAATGTAATTCTGGCATCCGTTTTTACACTTGGGTCAAAAAAAAATTCACCTCCTGGACACAAAAATCCCTGACCCCGGCATCAGGAATTTTCTTCCCCGGAAACTAAAAAACCTTGATTTTTAAAATCTATAACAAACACCATTTTTAAGGAAGAAATTCAACCCCGAATCTAATTCTGGTGTCCGTTTTTACATTTGTGTCAAAAAATCTTTTTCACCTCCTGGGCACAAAAATCCCTGACTCCGGCATCAGAAATTTACTTGCCCGGACACCAAAAAATGCTTGATTTTTAAAATCTATAAAAAACACCATTTCTAAGGATGAAATTCAACCCCGAATCTCATACTGGCCTCGGTTTTTACATTTTTGTCAAAAAATCTTTTTCACCTCCTGGGCACAAAAATCCCTGACTCCGGCATCAGAAATTTACTTGCCCGGACACCAAAAAATGCTTGATTTTTAAAAAGTATAAAAAACACCATTTTTAAGCGTGAAATTAAACCCCGAATGTAATTCTGGCATCCGTTTTTACACTTGGGTCAAAAAAAAAATTCACCTCCTGGGCACAAAAATCCCTGACCCCGGCATCAGGAATTTTCTTCCCCGGAAACTAAAAAACCTTGATTTTTAAAATCTATGAAAAAACCATTTTTAAGGATTAAATTCAACCCTGAATCTCATACTGGCCTCGGTTTTTACATTTGTGTCAAAAAAAAAATTTACCTCCCGGGCACAAAAATCCCTGACCCCGGCATCACGAATTTTCTTCCCCGGACATCAAAAAATCTTGATTTTTAAAATCTATGAAAAAAACCATTTTTAAGGATGAAATTAAAACTCGAATCTAATTCTGGCGTCCGTTTTTACATTTGGGTAAAAAAAAATTTACCTCCTGGGCACAAAAATCCCTGACCCCGGCATCACGAATTTTCTTCCCCGGACATCAAAAAATCTTGATTTTTAAAATCTATGAAAAAAACCATTTTTAAGGATGAAATTAAAACTCGAATCTAATTCTGGCGTCCGTTTTTACATTTGGGTTAAAAAAAAATGTTCACCTCCTAGGGAAATAAAATCCCTGACCCCGTCAACAGGAATTTTCTTCCCTGGACACCAAAAAACCTTGATTTTTAAAATCTATAAAAAACACCATTTCTAAGGATGAAATTCAACCCCGAATCTCATACTGGCCTCGGTTTTTACATTTGTGTCAAAAAAAAAAAATTCACCTCCTGGGCACAAAAATCCCTGACTCCGGCATCAGGAATTTTCTTCCCCGGACACCAAAAAATCTTGATTTTTAAAATCTATGAAAAAACCATTTTTAAGGATTAAATTCAACCCTGAATCTCATACTGGCCTCGGTTTTTACATTTGTGTCAAAAAAAAAAATTTACCTCCTGGGCACAAAAATCCCTGACCCCGGCATCACGAATTTTCTTGCCCGGACACCAAAAAATGCTTGATTTTTAAAAAGTATAAAAAACACCATTTTTAAGCGTGAAATTAAACCCCGAATGTAATTCTGGCATCCGTTTTTACACTTGGGTCAAAAAAAAAATTCACCTCCTGGACACAAAAATCCCTGACCCCGGCATCAGGAATTTTCTTCCCCGGAAACTAAAAAACCTTGATTTTTAAAATCTATAACAAACACCATTTTTAAGGAAGAAATTCAACCCCGAATCTAATTCTGGTGTCCGTTTTTACATTTGTGTCAAAAAATCTTTTTCACCTCCTGGGCACAAAAATCCCTGACTCCGGCATCAGAAATTTACTTGCCCGGACACCAAAAAATGCTTGATTTTTAAAATCTATAAAAAACACCATTTCTAAGGATGAAATTCAACCCCGAATCTCATACTGGCCTCGGTTTTTACATTTTTGTCAAAAAATCTTTTTCACCTCCTGGGCACAAAAATCCCTGACTCCGGCATCAGAAATTTACTTGCCCGGACACCAAAAAATGCTTGATTTTTAAAAAGTATAAAAAACACCATTTTTAAGCGTGAAATTAAACCCCGAATGTAATTCTGGCATCCGTTTTTACACTTGGGTCAAAAAAAAAATTCACCTCCTGGGCACAAAAATCCCTGACCCCGGCATCAGGAATTTTCTTCCCCGGAAACTAAAAAACCTTGATTTTTAAAATCTATAAATAACACCATTTTTAAGGAAGAAATTCAACCCCGAATCTAATTTTGGTGTCCGTTTTTACATTTGTGTCAAAAAAAAAATTTCACCTCCTGTGCACAAAAATCCCTGACTCCGGCATCAGGAATTTTCTTCCCCGGACACCAAAAAATCTTGATTTTTAAAATCTATGAAAAAACCATTTTTAAGGATTAAATTCAACCCTGAATCTCATACTGGCCTCGGTTTTTACATTTGTGTCAAAAAAAAATTTTACCTCCTGGGCACAAAAATCCCTGACCCCGGCATCAATAATTTTCTTCCCCGGACATCAAAAAATCTTGATTTTTAAAATCTATGAAAAAAACCATTTTTAAGGATGAAATTAAAACTCGAATCTAATTCTGGCGTCCGTTTTTACATTTGGGTAAAAAAAAATTTACCTCCTGGGCACAAAAATCCCTGACCCCGGCATCACGAATTTTCTTCCCCGGACATCAAAAAATCTTGATTTTTAAAATCTATGAAAAAAACCATTTTTAAGGATGAAATTAAAACTCGAATCTAATTCTGGCGTCCGTTTTTACATTTGGGTAAAAAAAAAATGTTCACCTCCTAGGGAAATAAAATCCCTGACCCCGTCAACAGGAATTTTCTTCCCTGGACACCAAAAAACCTTGATTTTTAAAATCTATAAAAAACACCATTTCTAAGGATGAAATTCAACCCCGAATCTCATACTGTCCTCGGTTTTTACATTTGTGTCAAAAAAAAAATTCACCTCCTGGGCACAAAAATCCCTGACCCCGTCAACAGGAATTTTCTTCCCTGGACACCAAAAAACCTTGATTTTTAAAATCTATAAAAAACACCATTTCTAAGGATGAAATTCAACCCCGAATCTCATACTGGCCTCGGTTTTTACATTTGTGTCAAAAAATCTTTTTCACCTCCTGGGCACAAAAATCCCTGACTCCGGCATCAGGAATTTTCTTCCCCGGACACCAAAAAATCTTGATTTTTAAAATCTATGAAAAAACCATTTTTAAGGATTAAATTCAACCCTGAATCTCATACTGGCCTCGGTTTTTACATTTGTGTCAAAAAAAAAATTTACCTCCTGGGCACAAAAATCCCTGACCCCGGCATCACGAATTTTCTTGCCCGGACACCAAAAAATGCTTGATTTTTAAAAAGTATAAAAAACACCATTTTTAAGCGTGAAATTAAACCCCGAATGTAATTCTGGCATCCGTTTTTACATTTGGGTCAAAAAAAAAATTCACCTCCTGGGCACAAAAATCCCTGACCCCGGCATCAGGAATTTTCTTCCCTGGAAACTAAAAAACCTTGATTTTTAAAATCTATAAAAAACACCATTTTTAAGGAAGAAATTCAACCCCGAATCTAATTCTGGTGTCCGTTTTTACATTTGTGTCAAAAAATCTTTTTCACCTCCTGGGCACAAAAATCCCTGACTCCGGCATCAGAAATTTACTTGCCCGGACACCAAAAAATGCTTGATTTTTAAAATCTATAAAAAACACCATTTCTAAGGATGAAATTCAACCCCGAATCTCATACTGGCCTCGGTTTTTACATTTTTGTCAAAAAATCTTTTTCACCTCCTGGGCACAAAAATCCCTGACTCCGGCATCAGAAATTTACTTGCCCGGACACCAAAAAATGCTTGATTTTTAAAAAGTATAAAAAACACCATTTTTAAGCGTGAAATTAAACCCCGAATGTAATTCTGGCATCCGTTTTTACACTTGGGTCAAAAAAAAAATTCACCTCCTGGGCACAAAAATCCCTGACCCCGGCATCAGGAATTTTCTTCCCCGGAAACTAAAAAACCTTGATTTTTAAAATCTATAAAAAACACCATTTTTAAGGAAGAAATTCAACCCCGAATCTAATTCTGGTGTCCGTTTTTACATTTGGGTCAAAAAAAAAATTTCACCTCCTGTGCACAAAAATCCCTGACTCCGGCATCAGGAATTTTCTTCCCCGGACACCAAAAAATCTTGATTTTTAAAATCTATGAAAAAACCATTTTTAAGGATTAAATTCAACCCTGAATCTCATACTGGCCTCGGTTTTTACATTTGTGTCAAAAAAAAAATTTACCTCCTGGGCACAAAAATCCCTGACCCCGGCATCACGAATTTTCTTCCCCGGACATCAAAAAATCTTGATTTTTAAAATCTATGAAAAAAACCATTTTTAAGGATGAAATTAAAACTCGAATCTAATTCTGGCGTCCGTTTTTACATTTGGGTAAAAAAAAATTTACCTCCTGGGCACAAAAATCCCTGACCCCGGCATCACGAATTTTCTTCCCCGGACATCAAAAAATCTTGATTTTTAAAATCTATGAAAAAAACCATTTTTAAGGATGAAATTAAAACTCGAATCTAATTCTGGCGTCCGTTTTTACATTTGGGTAAAAAAAAAATGTTCACCTCCTAGGGAAATAAAATCCCTGACCCCGTCAACAGGAATTTTCTTCCCTGGACACCAAAAAACCTTGATTTTTAAAATCTATAAAAAACACCATTTCTAAGGATGAAATTCAACCCCGAATCTCATACTGTCCTCGGTTTTTACATTTGTGTCAAAAAAAAAAAATTCACCTCCTGGGCACAAAAATCCCTGACCCCGTCAACAGGAATTTTCTTCCCTGGACACCAAAAAACCTTGATTTTTAAAATCTATAAAAAACACCATTTCTAAGGATGAAATTCAACCCCGAATCTCATACTGGCCTCGGTTTTTACATTTGTGTCAAAAAATCTTTTTCACCTCCTGGGCACAAAAATCCCTGACTCCGGCATCAGGAATTTTCTTCCCCGGACACCAAAAAATCTTGATTTTTAAAATCTATGAAAAAACCATTTTTAAGGATTAAATTCAACCCTGAATCTCATACTGGCCTCGGTTTTTACATTTGTGTCAAAAAAAAAATTTACCTCCTGGGCACAAAAATCCCTGACCCCGGCATCACGAATTTTCTTCCCCGAACACCAAAAAATGCTTGATTTTTAAAAAGTATAAAAAACACCATTTTTAAGCGTGAAATTAAACCCCGAATGTAATTCTGGCATCCGTTTTTACACTTGGGTCAAAAAAAAAATTCACCTCCTGGGCACAAAAATCCCTGACCCCGGCATCAGGAATTTTCTTCCCCGGAAACTAAAAAACCTTGATTTTTAAAATCTATAAAAAACACCATTTTTAAGGAAGAAATTCAACCCCGAATCTAATTCTGGTGTCCGTTTTTACATTTGGGTCAAAAAAAAAAATTCACCTCCTGTGCACAAAAATCCCTGACTCCGGCATCAGGAATTTTCTTCCCCGGACACCAAAAAATCTTGATTTTTAAAATCTATGAAAAAACCATTTTTAAGGATTAAATTCAACCCTGAATCTCATACTGGCCTCGGTTTTTACATTTGTGTCAAAAAAAAAATTTACCTCCTGGGCACAAAAATCCCTGACCCCGGCATCACGAATTTTCTTCCCCGGACATCAAAAAATCTTGATTTTTAAAATCTATGAAAAAAACCATTTTTAAGGATGAAATTAAAACTCGAATCTAATTCTGGCATCCGTTTTTACATTTGGGTAAAAAAAAAATTACCTCCTGGGCACAAAAATCCCTGACCCCGGCATCACGAATTTTCTTCCCCGGACATCAAAAAATCTTGATTTTTAAAATCTATGAAAAAAACCATTTTTAAGGATGAAATTAAAACTCGAATCAAATTCTGGCGTCCGTTTTTACATTTGGGTAAAAAAAAATGTTCACCTCCTAGGGAAATAAAATCCCTGACCCCGGCATCAGTAATTTTCTTTCCCGGACAACAAAATTTCTTGATTTTTAAAAACTATAAAAAACACCAGTTTTAAGCGTGAAATTCAACCCCGAATGTAATTCTGGTGTCCATTTTTACATTTGGGTCAAAAAAAAAATTCACCTCCTGGGCACAAAAATCCCTGACCCCCGGCATCATGAATTTTCTTGCCCAGATACCAAAAAATTCTTGATTTTTAAAATCTATGAAAAAAACCATTTTTAAGGATGCAATAAAAACTCGAATCTAATTCTGGTGTCTGTTTTTACATTTGGGTCAAAAAAAATTTACCTCCTGTGCACAAAAATCCTGACCCCGGCATCACGAATTTTCTTCCCTGGACACAAAAAAATCTTGATTTTTAAAATCTATAAAAAACACCATTTCCAAGGATGAAATTCAACCCCGAATCTCATACTGTCCTCGGTTTTTACATTTGTGTCAAAAAAAAATAATTCACCTCCTGGGCACAAAAATCCCTGACCCCGTCAACAGGAATTTTCTTCCCCGGACATCAAAAAATCTTGATTTTTAAAATCTATGAAAAAAAACATTTTTAAGGATGAAATTAAAACTCGAATCTAATTCTGGCGTCCGTTTTTACATTTGGGTAAAAAAAAAATGTTCACCTCCTAGGGAAATAAAATCCCTGACCCCGTCAACAGGAATTTTCTTCCCTGGACACCAAAAAACCTTGATTTTTAAAATCTATAAAAAACACCATTTCTAAGGATGAAATTCAACCCCGAATCTCATACTGTCCTCGGTTTTTACATTTGTGTCAAAAAAAAATAATTCACCTCCTGGGCACAAAAATCCTTGACCCCGTCAACAGGAATTTTCTTCCCTGGACACCAAAAAACCTTGATTTTTAAAATCTATAAAAAACACCATTTCTAAGGATGAAATTCAACCCCGAATCTCATACTGGCCTCGGTTTTTACATTTGTGTCAAAAAATCTTTTTCACCTCCTGGGCACAAAAATCCCTGACTCCGGCATCAGGAATTTTCTTCCCTGGACACCAAAAAATCTTGATTTTTAAAATCTATGAAAAAACCATTTTTAAGGATTAAATTCAACCCTGAATCTCATACTGGCCTCGGTTTTTACATTTGTGTCAAAAAAAAAATTTACCTCCTGGGCACAAAAATCCCTGACCCCGGCATCACGAATTTTCTTGCCCGGACACCAAAAAATGCTTGATTTTTAAAAAGTATAAAAAACACCATTTTTAAGCGTGAAATTAAACCCCGAATGTAATTCTGGCATCCGTTTTTACACTTGGGTCAAAAAAAAAATTCACCTCCTGGGCACAAAAATCCCTGACCCCGGCATCAGGAATTTTCTTCCCCGGAAACTAAAAAACCTTGATTTTTAAAATCTATGAAAAAACCATTTTTAAGGATTAAATTCAACCCTGAATCTCATACTGGCCTCGGTTTTTACATTTGTGTCAAAAAAAAAATTTACCTCCTGGGCACAAAAATCCCTGACCCCGGCATCACGAATTTTCTTCCCCGGACATCAAAAAATCTTGATTTTTAAAATCTATGAAAAAAACCATTTTTAAGGATGAAATTAAAACTCGAATCTAATTCTGGCGTCCGTTTTTACATTTGGGTAAAAAAAAATTTACCTCCTGGGCACAAAAATCCCTGACCCCGGCATCACGAATTTTCTTCCCCGGACATCAAAAAATCTTGATTTTTAAAATCTATGAAAAAAACCATTTTTAAGGATGAAATTAAAACTCGAATCTAATTCTGGCGTCCGTTTTTACATTTGGGTTAAAAAAAAATGTTCACCTCCTAGGGAAATAAAATCCCTGACCCCGTCAACAGGAATTTTCTTCCCTGGACACCAAAAAACCTTGATTTTTAAAATCTATAAAAAACACCATTTCTAAGGATGAAATTCAACCCCGAATCTCATACTGTCCTCGGTTTTTACATTTGTGTCAAAAAAAAAAAATTCACCTCCTGGGCACAAAAATCCCTGACCCCGTCAACAGGAATTTTCTTCCCTGGACACCAAAAAACCTTGATTTTTAAAATCTATAAAAAACACCATTTCTAAGGATGAAATTCAACCCCGAATCTCATACTGGCCTCGGTTTTTACATTTGTGTCAAAAAATCTTTTTCACCTCCTGGGCACAAAAATCCCTGACTCCGGCATCAGGAATTTTCTTCCCCGGACACCAAAAAATCTTGATTTTTAAAATCTATGAAAAAACCATTTTTAAGGATTAAATTCAACCCTGAATCTCATACTGGCCTCGGTTTTTACATTTGTGTCAAAAAAAAAATTTACCTCCTGGGCACAAAAATCCCTGACCCCGGCATCACGAATTTTCTTGCCCGGACACCAAAAAATGCTTGATTTTTAAAAAGTATAAAAAACACCATTTTTAAGCGTGAAATTAAACCCCGAATGTAATTCTGGCATCCGTTTTTACATTTGGGTCAAAAAAAAAATTCACCTCCTGGGCACAAAAATCCCTGACCCCGGCATCAGGAATTTTCTTCCCTGGAAACTAAAAAACCTTGATTTTTAAAATCTATAAAAAACACCATTTTTAAGGAAGAAATTCAACCCCGAATCTAATTCTGGTGTCCGTTTTTACATTTGTGTCAAAAAATCTTTTTCACCTCCTGGGCACAAAAATCCCTGACTCCGGCATCAGAAATTTACTTGCCCGGACACCAAAAAATGCTTGATTTTTAAAATCTATAAAAAACACCATTTCTAAGGATGAAATTCAACCCCGAATCTCATACTGGCCTCGGTTTTTACATTTTTGTCAAAAAATCTTTTTCACCTCCTGGGCACAAAAATCCCTGACTCCGGCATCAGAAATTTACTTGCCCGGACACCAAAAAATGCTTGATTTTTAAAAAGTATAAAAAACACCATTTTTAAGCGTGAAATTAAACCCCGAATGTAATTCTGGCATCCGTTTTTACACTTGGGTCAAAAAAAAAATTCACCTCCTGGGCACAAAAATCCCTGACCCCGGCATCAGGAATTTTCTTCCCCGGAAACTAAAAAACCTTGATTTTTAAAATCTATAAAAAACACCATTTTTAAGGAAGAAATTCAACCCCGAATCTAATTCTGGTGTCCGTTTTTACATTTGGGTCAAAAAAAAAATTTCACCTCCTGTGCACAAAAATCCCTGACTCCGGCATCAGGAATTTTCTTCCCCGGACACCAAAAAATCTTGATTTTTAAAATCTATGAAAAAACCACTTTTAAGGATTAAATTCAACCCTGAATCTCATACTGGCCTCGGTTTTTACATTTGTGTCAAAAAAAAATTTACCTCCTGGGCACAAAAATCCCTGACCCCGGCATCAATAATTTTCTTCCCCGGACATCAAAAAATCTTGATTTTTAAAATCTATGAAAAAAACCATTTTTAAGGATGAAATTAAAACTCGAATCTAATTCTGGCGTCCGTTTTTACATTTGGGTAAAAAAAAATTTACCTCCTGGGCACAAAAATCCCTGACCCCGGCATCACGAATTTTCTTCCCCGGACATCAAAAAATCTTGATTTTTAAAATCTATGAAAAAAACCATTTTTAAGGATGAAATTAAAACTCGAATCTAATTCTGGCGTCCGTTTTTACATTTGGGTAAAAAAAAAATGTTCACCTCCTAGGGAAATAAAATCCCTGACCCCGTCAACAGGAATTTTCTTCCCTGGACACCAAAAAACCTTGATTTTTAAAATCTATAAAAAACACCATTTCTAAGGATGAAATTCAACCCCGAATCTCATACTGTCCTCGGTTTTTACATTTGTGTCAAAAAAAAAAAAATTCACCTCCTGGGCACAAAAATCCCTGACCCCGTCAACAGGAATTTTCTTCCCTGGACACCAAAAAACCTTGATTTTTAAAATCTATAAAAAACACCATTTCTAAGGATGAAATTCAACCCCGAATCTCATACTGGCCTCGGTTTTTACATTTGTGTCAAAAAATCTTTTTCACCTCCTGGGCACAAAAATCCCTGACTCCGGCATCAGGAATTTTCTTCCCCGGACACCAAAAAATCTTGATTTTTAAAATCTATGAAAAAACCATTTTTAAGGATTAAATTCAACCCTGAATCTCATACTGGCCTCGGTTTTTACATTTGTGTCAAAAAAAAAATTTACCTCCTGGGCACAAAAATCCCTGACCCCGGCATCACGAATTTTCTTCCCCGAACACCAAAAAATGCTTGATTTTTAAAAAGTATAAAAAACACCATTTTTAAGCGTGAAATTAAACCCCGAATGTAATTCTGGCATCCGTTTTTACACTTGGGTCAAAAAAAAAATTCACCTCCTGGGCACAAAAATCCCTGACCCCGGCATCAGGAATTTTCTTCCCCGGAAACTAAAAAACCTTGATTTTTAAAATCTATAAAAAACACCATTTTTAAGGAAGAAATTCAACCCCGAATCTAATTCTGGTGTCCGTTTTTACATTTGGGTCAAAAAAAAAAATTCACCTCCTGTGCACAAAAATCCCTGACTCCGGCATCAGGAATTTTCTTCCCCGGACACCAAAAAATCTTGATTTTTAAAATCTATGAAAAAACCATTTTTAAGGATTAAATTCAACCCTGAATCTCATACTGGCCTCGGTTTTTACATTTGTGTCAAAAAAAAAATTTACCTCCTGGGCACAAAAATCCCTGACCCCGGCATCACGAATTTTCTTCCCCGGACATCAAAAAATCTTGATTTTTAAAATCTATGAAAAAAACCATTTTTAAGGATGAAATTAAAACTCGAATCTAATTCTGGCATCCGTTTTTACATTTGGGTAAAAAAAAAATTACCTCCTGGGCACAAAAATCCCTGACCCCGGCATCACGAATTTTCTTCCCCGGACATCAAAAAATCTTGATTTTTAAAATCTATGAAAAAAACCATTTTTAAGGATGAAATTAAAACTCGAATCTAATTCTGGCGTCTGTTTTTACATTTGGGTAAAAAAAAAATGTTCACCTCCTAGGGAAATAAAATCCCTGACCCCGGCATCAGTAATTTTCTTTCCCGGACAACAAAATTTCTTGATTTTTAAAAACTATAAAAAACACCAGTTTTAAGCGTGAAATTCAACCCCGAATGTAATTCTGGTGTCCATTTTTACATTTGGGTCAAAAAAAAAATTCACCTCCTGGGCACAAAAATCCCTGACCCCCGGCATCATGAATTTTCTTGCCCAGATACCAAAAAATTCTTGATTTTTAAAATCTATGAAAAAAACCATTTTTAAGGATGCAATTAAAACTCGAATCTAATTCTGGTGTCTGTTTTTACATTTGGGTCAAAAAAAATTTACCTCCTGTGCACAAAAATCCTGACCCCGGCATCACGAATTTTCTTCCCTGGACACAAAAAAATCTTGATTTTTAAAATCTATAAAAAACACCATTTCCAAGGATGAAATTCAACCCCGAATCTCATACTGTCCTCGGTTTTTACATTTGTGTCAAAAAAAAATAATTCACCTCCTGGGCACAAAAATCCCTGACCCCGTCAACAGGAATTTTCTTCCCTGGACACCAAAAAACCTTGATTTTTAAAATCTATAAAAAACACCATTTCTAAGGATGAAATTCAACCCCGAATCTCATACTGGCCTCGGTTTTTACATTTGTGTCAAAAAATCTTTTTCACCTCCTGGGCACAAAAATCCCTGACTCCGGCATCAGAAATTTACTTGCCCGGACACCAAAAAATGCTTGATTTTTAAAAAGTATAAAAAACACCATTTTTAAGCGTGAAATTAAACCCCGAATGTAATTCTGGCATCCGTTTTTACATTTGGGTCAAAAAAAAAATTCACCTCCTGGGCACAAAAATCCCTGACCCCCGGCATCATGAATTTTCTTGCCCAGATACCAAAAAATTCTTGATTTTTAAAATCTATGAAAAAAACCATTTTTAAGGATGCAATTAAAACTCGAATCTAATTCTGGTGTCTGTTTTTACATTTGGGTCAAAAAAAATTTACCTCCTGTGCACAAAAATCCTGACCCCGGCATCACGAATTTTCTTCCCTGGACACAAAAAAATCTTGATTTTTAAAATCTATAAAAAACACCATTTCCAAGGATGAAATTCAACCCCGAATCTCATACTGTCCTCGGTTTTTACATTTGTGTCAAAAAAAAATAATTCACCTCCTGGGCACAAAAATCCCTGACTCCGGCATCAGAAATTTACTTGCCCGGACACCAAAAAATGCTTGATTTTTAAAAAGTATAAAAAACACCATTTTTAAGCGTGAAATTAAACCCCGAATGTAATTCTGGCATCCGTTTTTACATTTGGGTCAAAAAAAAAATTCACCTCCTGGGCACAAAAATCCCTGACCCCGGCATCAGGAATTTTCTTCCCTGGAAACTAAAAAACCTTGATTTTTAAAATCTATAAAAAACACCATTTTTAAGGAAGAAATTCAACCCCGAATCTAATTCTGGTGTCCGTTTTTACATTTGTGTCAAAAAATCTTTTTCACCTCCTGGGCACAAAAATCCCTGACTCCGGCATCAGAAATTTACTTGCCCGGACACCAAAAAATGCTTGATTTTTAAAATCTATAAAAAACACCATTTCTAAGGATGAAATTCAACCCCGAATCTCATACTGGCCTCGGTTTTTACATTTTTGTCAAAAAATCTTTTTCACCTCCTGGGCACAAAAATCCCTGACTCCGGCATCAGAAATTTACTTGCCCGGACACCAAAAAATGCTTGATTTTTAAAAAGTATAAAAAACACCATTTTTAAGCGTGAAATTAAACCCCGAATGTAATTCTGGCATCCGTTTTTACACTTGGGTCAAAAAAAAAATTCACCTCCTGGGCACAAAAATCCCTGACCCCGGCATCAGGAATTTTCTTCCCCGGAAACTAAAAAACCTTGATTTTTAAAATCTATAAAAAACACCATTTTTAAGGAAGAAATTCAACCCCGAATCTAATTCTGGTGTCCGTTTTTACATTTGGGTCAAAAAAAAAATTTCACCTCCTGTGCACAAAAATCCCTGACTCCGGCATCAGGAATTTTCTTCCCCGGACACCAAAAAATCTTGATTTTTAAAATCTATGAAAAAACCATTTTTAAGGATTAAATTCAACCCTGAATCTCATACTGGCCTCGGTTTTTACATTTGTGTCAAAAAAAAAAATTTACCTCCTGGGCACAAAAATCCCTGACCCCGGCATCACGAATTTTCTTCCCCGGACATCAAAAAATCTTGATTTTTAAAATCTATGAAAAAAACCATTTTTAAGGATGAAATTAAAACTCGAATCTAATTCTGGCGTCCGTTTTTACATTTGGGTAAAAAAAAATTTACCTCCTGGGCACAAAAATCCCTGACCCCGGCATCACGAATTTTCTTCCCCGGACATCAAAAAATCTTGATTTTTAAAATCTATGAAAAAAACCATTTTTAAGGATGAAATTAAAACTCGAATCTAATTCTGGCGTCCGTTTTTACATTTGGGTAAAAAAAAATGTTCACCTCCTAGGGAAATAAAATCCCTGACCCCGTCAACAGGAATTTTCTTCCCTGGACACCAAAAAACCTTGATTTTTAAAATCTATAAAAAACACCATTTCTAAGGATGAAATTCAACCCCGAATCTCATACTGTCCTCGGTTTTTACATTTGTGTCAAAAAAAAAAAATTCACCTCCTGGGCACAAAAATCCCTGACCCCGTCAACAGGAATTTTCTTCCCTGGACACCAAAAAACCTTGATTTTTAAAATCTATAAAAAACACCATTTCTAAGGATGAAATTCAACCCCGAATCTCATACTGGCCTCGGTTTTTACATTTGTGTCAAAAAATCTTTTTCACCTCCTGGGCACAAAAATCCCTGACTCCGGCATCAGGAATTTTCTTCCCCGGACACCAAAAAATCTTGATTTTTAAAATCTATGAAAAAACCATTTTTAAGGATTAAATTCAACCCTGAATCTCATACTGGCCTCGGTTTTTACATTTGTGTCAAAAAAAAAATTTACCTCCTGGGCACAAAAATCCCTGACCCCGGCATCACGAATTTTCTTCCCCGGACATCAAAAAATCTTGATTTTTAAAATCTATGAAAAAAACCATTTTTAAGGATGAAATTAAAACTCGAATCTAATTCTGGCATCCGTTTTTACATTTGGGTAAAAAAAAAATGTTCACCTCCTAGGGAAATAAAATCCCTGACCCCGGCATCAGTAATTTTCTTTCCCGGACAACAAAATTTCTTGATTTTTAAAAACTATAAAAAACACCAGTTTTAAGCGTGAAATTCAACCCCGAATGTAATTCTGGTGTCCATTTTTACATTTGGGTCAAAAAAAAAATTCACCTCCTGGGCACAAAAATCCCTGACCCCCGGCATCATGAATTTTCTTGCCCAGATACCAAAAAATTCTTGATTTTTAAAATCTATGAAAAAAACCATTTTTAAGGATGCAATTAAAACTCGAATCTAATTCTGGTGTCTGTTTTTACATTTGGGTCAAAAAAAATTTACCTCCTGTGCACAAAAATCCTGACCCCGGCATCACGAATTTTCTTCCCTGGACACAAAAAAATCTTGATTTTTAAAATCTATAAAAAACACCATTTCCAAGGATGAAATTCAACCCCGAATCTCATACTGTCCTCGGTTTTTACATTTGTGTCAAAAAAAAATAATTCACCTCCTGGGCACAAAAATCCCTGACTCCGGCATCAGAAATTTACTTGCCCGGACACCAAAAAATGCTTGATTTTTAAAAAGTATAAAAAACACCATTTTTAAGCGTGAAATTAAACCCCGAATGTAATTCTGGCATCCGTTTTTACATTTGGGTCAAAAAAAAAATTCACCTCCTGGGCACAAAAATCCCTGACCCCGGCATCAGGAATTTTCTTCCCTGGAAACTAAAAAACCTTGATTTTTAAAATCTATAAAAAACACCATTTTTAAGGAAGAAATTCAACCCCGAATCTAATTCTGGTGTCCGTTTTTACATTTGTGTCAAAAAATCTTTTTCACCTCCTGGGCACAAAAATCCCTGACTCCGGCATCAGAAATTTACTTGCCCGGACACCAAAAAATGCTTGATTTTTAAAATCTATAAAAAACACCATTTCTAAGGATGAAATTCAACCCCGAATCTCATACTGGCCTCGGTTTTTACATTTTTGTCAAAAAATCTTTTTCACCTCCTGGGCACAAAAATCCCTGACTCCGGCATCAGAAATTTACTTGCCCGGACACCAAAAAATGCTTGATTTTTAAAAAGTATAAAAAACACCATTTTTAAGCGTGAAATTAAACCCCGAATGTAATTCTGGCATCCGTTTTTACACTTGGGTCAAAAAAAAAATTCACCTCCTGGGCACAAAAATCCCTGACCCCGGCATCAGGAATTTTCTTCCCCGGAAACTAAAAAACCTTGATTTTTAAAATCTATAAAAAACACCATTTTTAAGGAAGAAATTCAACCCCGAATCTAATTCTGGTGTCCGTTTTTACATTTGGGTCAAAAAAAAAATTTCACCTCCTGTGCACAAAAATCCCTGACTCCGGCATCAGGAATTTTCTTCCCCGGACACCAAAAAATCTTGATTTTTAAAATCTATGAAAAAACCATTTTTAAGGATTAAATTCAACCCTGAATCTCATACTGGCCTCGGTTTTTATATTTGTGTCAAAAAAAAAAATTTACCTCCTGGGCACAAAAATCCCTGACCCCGGCATCACGAATTTTCTTCCCCGGACATCAAAAAATCTTGATTTTTAAAATCTATGAAAAAAACCATTTTTAAGGATGAAATTAAAACTCGAATCTAATTCTGGCGTCCGTTTTTACATTTGGGTAAAAAAAAATTTACCTCCTGGGCACAAAAATCCCTGACCCCGGCATCACGAATTTTCTTCCCCGGACATCAAAAAATCTTGATTTTTAAAATCTATGAAAAAAACCATTTTTAAGGATGAAATTAAAACTCGAATCTAATTCTGGCGTCCGTTTTTACATTTGGGTAAAAAAAAAATGTTCACCTCCTAGGGAAATAAAATCCCTGACCCCGTCAACAGGAATTTTCTTCCCTGGACACCAAAAAACCTTGATTTTTAAAATCTATAAAAAACACCATTTCTAAGGATGAAATTCAACCCCGAATCTCATACTGTCCTCGGTTTTTACATTTGTGTCAAAAAAAAAAAATTCACCTCCTGGGCACAAAAATCCCTGACCCCGTCAACAGGAATTTTCTTCCCTGGACACCAAAAAACCTTGATTTTTAAAATCTATAAAAAACACCATTTCTAAGGATGAAATTCAACCCCGAATCTCATACTGGCCTCGGTTTTTACATTTGTGTCAAAAAATCTTTTTCACCTCCTGGGCACAAAAATCCCTGACTCCGGCATCAGGAATTTTCTTCCCCGGACACCAAAAAATCTTGATTTTTAAAATCTATGAAAAAACCATTTTTAAGGATTAAATTCAACCCTGAATCTCATACTGGCCTCGGTTTTTACATTTGTGTCAAAAAAAAAATTTACCTCCTGGGCACAAAAATCCCTGACCCCGGCATCACGAATTTTCTTCCCCGGACATCAAAAAATCTTGATTTTTAAAATCTATGAAAAAAACCATTTTTAAGGATGAAATTAAAACTCGAATCTAATTCTGGCATCCGTTTTTACATTTGGGTAAAAAAAAAATGTTCACCTCCTAGGGAAATAAAATCCCTGACCCCGGCATCAGTAATTTTCTTTCCCGGACAACAAAATTTCTTGATTTTTAAAAACTATAAAAAACACCAGTTTTAAGCGTGAAATTCAACCCCGAATGTAATTCTGGTGTCCATTTTTACATTTGGGTCAAAAAAAAAATTCACCTCCTGGGCACAAAAATCCCTGACCCCCGGCATCATGAATTTTCTTGCCCAGATACCAAAAAATTCTTGATTTTTAAAATCTATGAAAAAAACCATTTTTAAGGATGCAATTAAAACTCGAATCTAATTCTGGTGTCTGTTTTTACATTTGGGTCAAAAAAAATTTACCTCCTGTGCACAAAAATCCTGACCCCGGCATCACGAATTTTCTTCCCTGGACACAAAAAAATCTTGATTTTTAAAATCTATAAAAAACACCATTTCCAAGGATGAAATTCAACCCCGAATCTCATACTGTCCTCGGTTTTTACATTTGTGTCAAAAAAAAATAATTCACCTCCTGGGCACAAAAATCCCTGACTCCGGCATCAGAAATTTACTTGCCGGGACACCAAAAAATGCTTGATTTTTAAAAAGTATAAAAAACACCATTTTTAAGCGTGAAATTAAACCCCGAATGTAATTCTGGCATCCGTTTTTACATTTGGGTCAAAAAAAAAATTCACCTCCTGGGCACAAAAATCCCTGACCCCGGCATCAGGAATTTTCTTCCCCGGACACCAAAAAATCTTGATTTTTAAAATCTATGAAAAAACCATTTTTAAGGATTAAATTCAACCCTGAATCTCATACTGGCCTCGGTTTTTACATTTGTGTCAAAAAAAAAATTTACCTCCTGGGCACAAAAATCCCTGACCCCGGCATCACGAATTTTCTTCCCCGGACATCAAAAAATCTTGATTTTTAAAATCTATGAAAAAAACCATTTTTAAGGATGAAATTAAAACTCGAATCTAATTCTGGCATCCGTTTTTACATTTGGGTAAAAAAAAAATGTTCACCTCCTAGGGAAATAAAATCCCTGACCCCGGCATCAGTAATTTTCTTTCCCGGACAACAAAATTTCTTGATTTTTAAAAACTATAAAAAACACCAGTTTTAAGCGTGAAATTCAACCCCGAATGTAATTCTGGTGTCCATTTTTACATTTGGGTCAAAAAAAAAATTCACCTCCTGGGCACAAAAATCCCTGACCCCCGGCATCATGAATTTTCTTGCCCAGATACCAAAAAATTCTTGATTTTTAAAATCTATGAAAAAAACCATTTTTAAGGATGCAATTAAAACTCGAATCTAATTCTGGTGTCTGTTTTTACATTTGGGTCAAAAAAAATTTACCTCCTGTGCACAAAAATCCTGACCCCGGCATCACGAATTTTCTTCCCTGGACACAAAAAAATCTTGATTTTTAAAATCTATAAAAAACACCATTTCCAAGGATGAAATTCAACCCCGAATCTCATACTGTCCTCGGTTTTTACATTTGTGTCAAAAAAAAATAATTCACCTCCTGGGCACAAAAATCCCTGACTCCGGCATCAGAAATTTACTTGCCCGGACACCAAAAAATGCTTGATTTTTAAAAAGTATAAAAAACACCATTTTTAAGCGTGAAATTAAACCCCGAATGTAATTCTGGCATCCGTTTTTACATTTGGGTCAAAAAAAAAATTCACCTCCTGGGCACAAAAATCCCTGACCCCGGCATCAGGAATTTTCTTCCCCGGACACCAAAAAATCTTGATTTTTAAAATCTATGAAAAAACCATTTTTAAGGATTAAATTCAACCCTGAATCTCATACTGGCCTCGGTTTTTACATTTGTGTCAAAAAAAAAAATTTACCTCCTGGGCACAAAAATCCCTGACCCCGGCATCACGAATTTTCTTCCCCGGACATCAAAAAATCTTGATTTTTAAAATCTATGAAAAAAACCATTTTTAAGGATGAAATTAAAACTCGAATCTAATTCTGGCGTCCGTTTTTACATTTGGGTAAAAAAAAATTTACCTCCTGGGCACAAAAATCCCTGACCCCGGCATCACGAATTTTCTTCCCCGGACATCAAAAAATCTTGATTTTTAAAATCTATGAAAAAAAACATTTTTAAGGATGAAATTAAAACTCGAATCTAATTCTGGCGTCCGTTTTTACATTTGGGTAAAAAAAAAATGTTCACCTCCTAGGGAAATAAAATCCCTGACCCCGTCAACAGGAATTTTCTTCCCTGGACACCAAAAAACCTTGATTTTTAAAATCTATAAAAAACACCATTTCTAAGGATGAAATTCAACCCCGAATCTCATACTGTCCTCGGTTTTTACATTTGTGTCAAAAAAAAAATAATTCACCTCCTGGGCACAAAAATCCCTGACCCCGTCAACAGGAATTTTCTTCCCTGGACACCAAAAAACCTTGATTTTTAAAATCTATAAAAAACACCATTTCTAAGGATGAAATTCAACCCCGAATCTCATACTGGCCTCGGTTTTTACATTTGTGTCAAAAAATCTTTTTCACCTCCTGGGCACAAAAATCCCTGACTCCGGCATCAGGAATTTTCTTCCCCGGACACCAAAAAATCTTGATTTTTAAAATCTATGAAAAAACCATTTTTAAGGATTAAATTCAACCCTGAATCTCATACTGGCCTCGGTTTTTACATTTGTGTCAAAAAAAAAATTTACCTCCTGGGCACAAAAATCCCTGACCCCGGCATCACGAATTTTCTTCCCCGGACACCAAAAAATGCTTGATTTTTAAAAAGTATAAAAAACACCATTTTTAAGCGTGAAATTAAACCCCGAATGTAATTCTGGCATCCGTTTTTACATTTGGGTCAAAAAAAAAATTCACCTCCTGGGCACAAAAATCCCTGACCCCGGCATCAGGAATTTTCTTCCCTGGAAACTAAAAAACCTTGATTTTTAAAATCTATAAAAAACACCATTTTTAAGGAAGAAATTCAACCCCGAATCTAATTCTGGTGTCCGTTTTTACATTTGTGTCAAAAAATCTTTTTCACCTCCTGGGCACAAAAATCCCTGACCCCGGCATCAGGAATTTTCTTCCCCGGACACCAAAAATATCTTCATTTACAAAAATTATAAAAAACACCATTTTTAAGGATGCAATGAAACCTCGAATCTAATTCTGGTGTCTGTTTTTACATTTGGGTGAAAAAACAATTTACCTGCTGGGCATAAAAATCCCCGGCATCACGAATTTTCTTCCCTGGACACAAAAAAATGTTCATTTTTAAAATCTATAAAAAACACCATTTCTAAGGATGAAATTCAACCCCGAATCTCATACTGGCCTCGGTTTTTACATTTGTGTCAAAAAATCTTTTTCACCTCCTGGGCACAAAAATCCCTGACCCCGGCATCAGGAATTTTCTTCCCCGGACACCAAAAAATCTTGATTTTTAAAATCTATGAAAAAACCATTTTTAAGGATTAAATTCAACCCTGAATCTCATACTGGCCTCGGTTTTTACATTTGTGTCAAAAAAAAAATTTACCTCCTGGGCACAAAAATCCCTGACCCCGGCATCACGAATTTTCTTCCCCGGACACCAAAAAATGCTTGATTTTTAAAAAGTATAAAAAACACCATTTTTAAGCGTGAAATTAAACCCCGAATGTAATTCTGGCATCCGTTTTTACATTTGGGTCAAAAAAAAAATTCACCTCCTGGGCACAAAAATCCCTGACCCCGGCATCAGGAATTTTCTTCCCTGGAAACTAAAAAACCTTGATTTTTAAAATCTATAAAAAACACCATTTTTAAGGAAGAAATTCAACCCCGAATCTAATTCTGGTGTCCGTTTTTACATTTGTGTCAAAAAATCTTTTTCACCTCCTGGGCACAAAAATCCCTGACCCCGGCATCAGGAATTTTCTTCCCCGGACACCAAAAATATCTTCATTTACAAAAATTATAAAAAACACCATTTTTAAGGATGCAATGAAACCTCGAATCTAATTCTGGTGTCTGTTTTTACATTTGGGTGAAAAAACAATTTACCTGCTGGGCATAAAAATCCCCGGCATCACGAATTTTCTTCCCTGGACACAAAAAAATGTTCATTTTTAAAATCTATAAAAAACACCATTTCTAAGGATGAAATTCAACCCCGAATCTCATACTGGCCTCGGTTTTTACATTTGTGTCAAAAAATCTTTTTCACCTCCTGGGCACAAAAATCCCTGACCCCGGCATCAGGAATTTTCTTGCCCGGACACCAAAAAATTCTTGATTTTTAAAAACTATAAAAAGCACCATTTTTAAGGACGAAATTCAACCCCAAAACTAATTCTAGTGTCCATTTTTACATTTGGGTCAAAAAAAAAAATTTCACCCCCTGGGCACAAAAATCCCTGACCCCGGCATCAGAAATTTACTTGCCCGGACACCAAAAAATGCTTGATTTTTAAAAAGTATAAAAAACACCATTTTTAAGCGTGAAATTAAACCCCGAATGTAATTCTGGCATCCGTTTTTACATTTGGGTCAACAAAAAAAATTCAACTCCTGGGCACAAAAATCCCTGACCCTGACATCACGAATTTTCTTCCCCTGACACCAAAAAATCTTGATTTTTAAAATCTATGAAAAACACCATTTTCAAGGGTGAAATTCAACCCCGAATTTAATTCTGGCGTCCATTTTTACATTTGGGTCAAAAAAAAATCTCACCTCCCGGGCACAAAAATCCCTGAATCCGGCATCAGGAATTCTCTTCCCCGGACACCAAAAAATCTTGATTTTTAAAATCTATGAAAAACACCATTTTCAAGGATGCAATTAAAACTCGAATCTAATTCTGGTGTCTGTTTTTACATTTGGGTCAAAAAAAATTTACCTCCTGGGCACAAAAATCCTGACCCCGGCATCACGAATTTTCTTCCCTGGACACAAAAAAATCTTGATTTTTAAAATCTATAAAAAACACCATTTCTAAGGATGAAATTCAACCCCGAATCTCATACTGTCCTCGGTTTTTACATTTGTGTCAAAAAAAAAAATTCTCCTCCTGGGCACAAAAATCCCTGACCCCGTCAACAGGAATTTTCTTCCCTGGACACCAAAAAACCTTGATTTTTAAAATCTATAAAAAACACCATTTTTAAGCATGAAATTAAACCCCAAATCTAATTCTGGCGTCCGTTTTTACATTTGGGTAAAAAAAAAAATGTTTACCTCCTAGGCAAATAAAATCCCTGACCCTGGCATCAGAAATTTACTTGGCCAGACACCAAAAAATGCTTGATTTTTAAAAGTATAAAAAACACCATTTTTAAGCGTGAAATTCAACCCCGAATGTAATTCTGGTGTCCATTTTTACATTTGGGTCAAAAAAAAATTCACCTCCTGGGCACAAAAGTCCCTGACCCCGGCATCAGGAATTTTCTTCCCCGGACACCAAAAATATCTTCATTTACAAAAATTATAAAAAACACCATTTTTAAGGATGCAATGAAACCTCGAATCTAATTCTGGTGTCTGTTTTTACATTTGGGTGAAAAAACAATTTACCTGCTGGGCATAAAAATCCCCGGCATCACGAATTTTCTTCCCTGGACACAAAAAAATGTTCATTTTTAAAATCTATAAAAAACACCATTTCTAAGGATGAAATTCAACCCCGAATCTCATACTGGCCTCGGTTTTTACATTTGTGTCAAAAAATCTTTTTCACCTCCTGGGCACAAAAATCCCTGACTCCGGCATCAGGAATTTACTTGCCCGGACACCAAAAAATGCTTGATTTTTAAAAAGTATAAAAAACACCATTTTTAAGCGTGAAATTAAACCCCGAATGTAATTCTGGCATCCGTTTTTACATTTGGGTCAAAAAAAAAAATTCACCTCCTGGGCACAAAAATCCCTGACCCCGGCATCAGGAATTTTCTTCCCCGGAAACTAAAAAACCTTGATTTTTAAAATCTATAAAAAACACCATTTTTAAGGAAGAAATTCAACCCCGAATCTAATTCTGGTGTCCGTTTTTACATTTGTGTCAAAAAATCTTTTTCACCTCCTGGGCACAAAAATCCCTGACTCCGGCATCAGAAATTTACTTGCCCGGACACCAAAAAATGCTTGATTTTTAAAAAGTATAAAAAACACCATTTTTAAGCGTGAAATTAAACCCCGAATGTAATTCTGGCATCCGTTTTTACATTTGGGTCAAAAAAAAAATTCACCTCCTGGGCACAAAAATCCCTGACCCCGGCATCACGAATTTTCTTCCCTGGACACAAAAAAATCTTGATTTTTAAAATCTATAAAAAACACCATTTCTAAGGATGAAATTCAACCCCGAATCTCATACTGGCCTCGGTTTTTACATTTGTGTCAAAAAATCTTTTTCACCTCCTGGGCACAAAAATCCCTGACCCCGGCATCAGGAATTTTCTTGCCCGGACACCAAAAAATTCTTGATTTTTAAAAACTATAAAAAGCACCATTTTTAAGGACGAAATTCAACCCCAAAACTAATTCTAGTGTCCATTTTTACATTTGGGTCAAAAAAAAATTTCACCCCCTGGGCACAAAAATCCCTGACCCCGGCATCAGAAATTTACTTGCCCGGACACCAAAAAATGCTTGATTTTTAAAAAGTATAAAAAACACCATTTTTAAGCGTGAAATTAAACCCCGAATGTAATTCTGGCATCCGTTTTTACATTTGGGTCAACAAAAAAAATTCAACTCCTGGGCACAAAAATCCCTGACCCTGACATCACGAATTTTCTTCCCCTGACACCAAAAAATCTTGATTTTTAAAATCTATGAAAAACACCATTTTCAAGGGTGAAATTCAACCCCGAATTTAATTCTGGCGTCCATTTTTACATTTGGGTCAAAAAAAAATCTCACCTCCCGGGCACAAAAATCCCTGACTCCGGCATCAGGAATTCTCTTCCCCGGACACCAAAAAAAATTGATTTTTAAAATCTATGAAAAACACCATTTTCAAGGATGAAATTCAACCCTGAATCTAATTCTGGCGTCCGTTTTTACATTTGGGTCAAAAAAAATTTTTCACCCGCTGGGCACAAAAATCCCTGAACCCGGAAACCAAAAAATGCTTGATTTTTAAAAACTATAAAAAACACCATTTTTAAGCGTGAAATTCAACCCCGAATGTAATTCTGGCGTCCGTTTTTACATTTGGGTCAAAAAAATGTCACCTCCTGGGCACAAAAATCCCTGACTACGAAATCAGAAATTTACTTGCCCGGACACCAAAAAATGCTTGATTTTTAAAAAGTATAAAAAACACCATTTCTAAGGATGAAATTCAACCCCGAATCTCATACTGGACTCGGTTTTTACATTTGTGTCAAAAAATCTTTTTCACCTCCTGGGCACAAAAATCCCTGACCCCGGCATCAGAAATTTACTAGCCCGGACACCAAAAAATGCTTGATTTTTAAAAAGTATAAAAAACACCATTTTTAAGCGTGAAATTAAACCCCGAATCTAATTCTGGCGTCCGTTTTTACATTTGAGTAAAAAAAAAATGTTCACCTCTTAGGCAAATAAAATCCCTGACCCCGGCATCAGTAATTTTCTTTCCCGGACAACAAAAATTCTTGATTTTTAAAAACTATAAAAAACACCATTTTTAAGCGTGAAATTCAACCCCGAATGTAATTCTGGTGTCCATTTTTACATTTGGGTCAAAAAAAAAATTCACCTCCTGGGCACAAAAATCCCTGACCCCGGCATCAAAAATTTACTTGCCCGGACACCAAAAAATGCTTGATTTTTAAAAAGTATAAAAAACACCATTTTTAAGCGTGAAATTAAACCCCGAATGTAATTCTGGCATCCGTTTTTACATTTGGGTCAACAACGAAAAATTCACCTCCTGGGCACAAAAATCCCTCACCCCGGCATCAGGAATTTTCTTCCCCGGACACCAAAAAGCCTTGATTTTTAAAATCTATAGAAAACACCATTTTTAAGCATGAAATTAAACCCCAAATCTAATTCTGGCGTCCGTTTTTACATTTGAGTAAAAAAAAAATGTTCACCTCTTAGGCAAATAAAATCCCTGACCCCGGCATAGGTAATTTTCTTTCCCGGACAACAAAAAATTCTTGATTTCTAAAAACTATACAAAACACCATTTTTAAGCGTGAAATTCAACCCCGAATGTAATTCTGGTGTCCATTTTTACATTTGGGTCAAAAAAAAAATTCACCTCCTGGGCACAAAAATCCCTGACCCCGGCATCAAAAATTTACTTGCCCGGACACCAAAAAATGCTTGATTTTTAAAAAGTATAAAAAACACCATTTTTAAGCGTGAAATTAAACCCCGAATGTAATTCTGGCATCCGTTTTTACATTTGGGTCAACAAAAAAAATTCAACTCCTGGGCACAAAAATCCCTGACCCTGACATCACGAATTTTCTTCCCCTGGAAACTAAAAAACCTTGATTTTTAAAATCTATAAAAAACACCATTTTTAAGGAAGAAATTCAACCCCGAATCTAATTCTGGTGTCCGTTTTTACATTTGTGTCAAAAAATCTTTTTCACCTCCTGGGCACAAAAATCCCTGACTCCGGCATCAGAAATTTACTTGCCCGGACACCAAAAAATGCTTGATTTTTAAAATCTATAAAAAACACCATTTCTAAGGATGAAATTCAACCCCGAATCTCATACTGGCCTCGGTTTTTACATTTTTGTCAAAAAATCTTTTTCACCTCCTGGGCACAAAAATCCCTGACCCCGGCATCAAAAATTTACTTGCCCGGACACCAAAAAATGCTTGATTTTTAAAAAGTATAAAAAACACCATTTTTAAGCGTGAAATTAAACCCCGAATGTAATTCTGGCATCCGTTTTTACATTTGGGTCAACAACGAAAAATTCACCTCCTGGGCACAAAAATCCCTCACCCCGGCATCAGGAATTTTCTTCCCCGGACACCAAAAAGCCTTGATTTTTAAAATCTATAGAAAACACCATTTTTAAGCATGAAATTAAACCCCAAATCTAATTCTGGCGTCCGTTTTTACATTTGAGTAAAAAAAAAATGTTCACCTCTTAGGCAAATAAAATCCCTGACCCCGGCATCAGTAATTTTCTTTCCCGGACAATAAAAAATTCTTGATTTCTAAAAACTATAAAAAACACCATTTTTAAGCGTGAAATTCAACCCCGAATGTAATTCTGGTGTCCATTTTTACATTTGGGTCAAAAAAAAAATTCACCTCCTGGGCACAAAAATCCCTGACCCCGGCATCAAAAATTTACTTGCCCGGACACCAAAAAATGCTTGATTTTTAAAAAGTATAAAAAACACCATTTTTAAGCGTGAAATTAAACCCCGAATGTAATTCTGGCATCCGTTTTTACATTTGAGTAAAAAAAAAATGTTCACCTCTTAGGCAAATAAAATCCCTGACCCCGGCATCAGGAATTTTCTTCCCCGGACACCAAAAAATCTTGATTTTTAAAATCTATGAAAAAAACCATTTTTAAGGATTAAATTCAACCCCGAATCTCATACTGGCCTCGGTTTTTAAATTTGTGTCAAAAAAAAAAATTTACCTCCTGGGCACAAAAATCCCTGACTCCGGCATCAGGAATTTTCTTCCCCGGACATCAAAAAATCTTGATTTTTAAAATCTATGAAAAAAACCATTTTTAAGGATGAAATTAAAACTCGAATCTAATTCTGGTGTCTGTTTTTACATTTGGGTCAAAAAAAATTTACCTCCTGGGCACAAAAATCCCTGACCCCGGCATCACGAATTTTCTTCCCTGGACACAAAAAAATCTTGATTTTTAAAATCTATAAAAAACACCATTTCTAAGGATGAAATTCAACCCCGAATCTCATACTGGCCTCGGTTTTTACATTTGTGTCAAAAAATCTTTTTCACCTCCTGGGCACAAAAATCCCTGACCCCGGCATCAGGAATTTTCTTGCCCGGACACCAAAAAATTCTTGATTTTTAAAAACTATAAAAAGCACCATTTTTAAGGACGAAATTCAACCCCAAAACTAATTCTAGTGTCCATTTTTACATTTGGGTCAAAAAAAAAATTTCACCCCCTGGGCACAAAAATCCCTGACCCCGGCATCAGAAATTTACTTGCCCAGACACCAAAAAATGCTTGATTTTTAAAAAGTATAAAATACACCATTTTAAGCGTGAAATTAAACCCCAAATGTAATTCTGGCATCCGTTTTTACATTTGGGTCAACAAAAAAAATTCAACTCCTGGGCACAAAAATCCCTGACCCCGGCATCACGAATTTTCTTCCCTGGACACAAAAAAATCTTGATTTTTAAAATCTATAAAAAACACCATTTCTAAGGATGAAATTCAACCCCGAATCTCATACTGGCCTCGGTTTTTACATTTGTGTCAAAAAATCTTTTTCACCTCCTGGGCACAAAAATCCCTGACCCCGGCATCAGGAATTTTCTTGCCCGGACACCAAAAAATTCTTGATTTTTAAAAACTATAAAAAGCACCATTTTTAAGGACGAAATTCAACCCCAAAACTAATTCTAGTGTCCATTTTTACATTTGGGTCAAAAAAAAATTTCACCCCCTGGGCACAAAAATCCCTGACCCCGGCATCAGAAATTTACTTGCCCGGACACCAAAAAATGCTTGATTTTTAAAAAGTATAAAAAACACCATTTTTAAGCGTGAAATTAAACCCCGAATGTAATTCTGGCATCCGTTTTTACATTTGGGTCAACAAAAAAAATTCAACTCCTGGGCACAAAAATCCCTGACCCTGACATCACGAATTTTCTTCCCCTGACACCAAAAAATCTTGATTTTTAAAATCTATGAAAAACACCATTTTCAAGGGTGAAATTCAACCCCGAATGTAATTCTGGTGTCCATTTTTACATTTGGGTCAAAAAAAAAATTCACCTCCTGGGCACAAAAATCCCTGACCCCGGCATCAAAAATTTACTTGCCCGGACACCAAAAAATGCTTGATTTTTAAAAAGTATAAAAAACACCATTTTTAAGCGTGAAATTAAACCCCGAATGTAATTCTGGCATCCGTTTTTACATTTGGGTCAAAAAAAAAATTTCACCTTCTGTGCACAAAAATCCCTGACTCCGGCATCAGGAATTTTCTTCCCCGGACACCAAAAAATCTTGATTTTTAAAATCTATGAAAAAAACCATTTTTAAGGATTAAATTCAACCCCGAATCTCATACTGGCCTCGGTTTTTAAATTTGTGTCAAAAAAAAAAAATTTACCTCCTGGGCACAAAAATCCCTGACTCCGGCATCAGGAATTTTCTTCCCCGGACATCAAAAAATCTTGATTTTTAAAATCTATGAAAAAAACCATTTTTAAGGATGAAATTAAAACTCGAATCTAATTCTGGTGTCTGTTTTTACATTTGGGTCAAAAAAAATTTACCTCCTGGGCACAAAAATCCCTGACCCCGGCATCACGAATTTTCTTCCCTGGACACAAAAAAATCTTGATTTTTAAAATCTATAAAAAACACCATTTCTAAGGATGAAATTCAACCCCGAATCTCATACTGGCCTCGGTTTTTACATTTGTGTCAAAAAATCTTTTTCACCTCCTGGGCACAAAAATCCCTGACCCCGGCATCAGGAATTTTCTTGCCCGGACACCAAAAAATTCTTGATTTTTAAAAACTATAAAAAGCACCATTTTTAAGGACGAAATTCAACCCCAAAACTAATTCTAGTGTCCATTTTTACATTTGGGTCAAAAAAAAAATTTCACCCCCTGGGCACAAAAATCCCTGACCCCGGCATCAGAAATTTACTTGCCCAGACACCAAAAAATGCTTGATTTTTAAAAAGTATAAAATACACCATTTTAAGCGTGAAATTAAACCCCAAATGTAATTCTGGCATCCGTTTTTACATTTGGGTCAACAAAAAAAATTCAACTCCTGGGCACAAAAATCCCTGACCCTGACATCACGAATTTTCTTCCCCTGACACCAAAAAATCTTGATTTTTAAAATCTATGAAAAACACCATTTTCAAGGGTGAAATTCAACCCCGAATTTAATTCTGGCGTCCATTTTTACATTTGGGTCAAAAAAAAATCTCACCTCCCGGGCACAAAAATCCCTGACTCCGGCATCAGGAATTCTCTTCCCCGGACACCAAAAAAAATTGATTTTTAAAATCTATGAAAAACACCATTTTCAAGGATGAAATTCAACCCTGAATCTAATTCTGGCGTCCGTTTTTACATTTGGGTCAAAAAAAATTTTTCACCCGCTGGGCACAAAAATCCCTGAACCCGGACACCAAAAAATGCTTGATTTTTAAAAACTATAAAAAACACCATTTTTAAGCGTGAAATTCAACCCCGAATGTAAATCTGGCGTCCGTTTTTACATTTGGGTCAAAAAAAATGTCACCTCCTGGGCACAAAAATCCCTGACTATGAAATCAGAAATTTACTGGCCCGGACACCAAAAAATGCTTGATTTTTAAAAAGTATAAAAAACACCATTTCTAAGGATGAAATTCAACCCCGAATCTCATACTGGACTTGGTTTTTACATTTGTGTCAAAAAATCTTTTTCACCTCCTGGGCACAAAAATCCCTGACCCCGGCATCAGAAATTTACTAGCCCGCACACCAAAAAATGCTTGATTTTTAAAAAGTATAAAAAACACCATTTTTAAGCGTGAAATTAAACCCCGAATGTAATTCTGGCATCCGTTTTTACATTTGGGTCAACAACGAAAAATTCACCTCCTGGGCACAAAAATCCCTCACCCCGGCATCAGGAATTTTCTTCCCCGGACACCAAAAAACCTTGATTTTTAAAATCTATAGAAAACACCATTTTTAAGCATGAAATTAAACCCCAAATCTAATTCTGGCGTCCGTTTTTACATTTGAGTAAAAAAAAAAATGTTCACCTCTTAGGCAAATAAAATCCCTGACCCCGGCATCAGTAATTTTCTTTCCCGGACAACAAAAAATTCTTGATTTTTAAAAACTATAAAAAGCACCATTTTTAAGCGTGAAATTCAACCCCGAATGTAATTCTGGTGTCCATTTTTACATTTGGGTCAAAAAAAAAATTCACCTCCTGGGCACAAAAATCCCTGACCCCGGCATCAGGAATTTTCTTTCCTGGACACCAAAAAATTCTTGATTTTTAAAATCTATAAAAAAACACCATTTTTAAGGAAGAAATTCAACCCCGAATCTAATTCTGGTGTCCGTTTTTACATTTGGGTCCAAAAAAAATTTCACCCCCTGGGCACAAAAATCCCTGACCCCGGCATCAAGAATTTACTTGCCCGGACACCAAAAAATGCTTGATTTTTAAAAAGTATAAAAAACACCATTTTTAAGTGTGAAATTAAACCCCGAATGTAATTCTGGCATCCGTTTTTACATTTGGGTCAAAAAAAAAATTTCACCTTCTGTGCACAAAAATCCCTGACTCCGGCATCAGGAATTTTCTTCCCCGGACACCAAAAAAACTTGATTTTTAAAATCTATGAAAAAAACCATTTTTAAGGATTAAATTCAATCCCGAATCTCATACTGGCCTCGGTTTTTAAATTTGTGTCAAAAAAAAATTTACCTCCTGGGCACAAAAATCCCTGACCCCGGCATCACGAATTTTCTTCCCCGGACATCAAAAAATCTTGATTTTTAAAATCTATGAAAAAAACCATTTTTAAGGATGAAATTAAAACTCGAATCTAATTCTGGTGTCTGTTTTTACATTTGGGTCAAAAAAAATTTACCTCCTGGGCACAAAAATCCCTGACCCCGGCATCACGAATTTTCTTCCCTGGACACAAAAAAATCTTGATTTTTAAAATCTATAAAAAACACCATTTCTAAGGATGAAATTCAACCCCGAATCTCATACTGGCCTTGGTTTTTACATTTGTGTCAAAAAATCTTTTTCACCTCCTGGGCACAAAAATCCCTGACCCCGACATCAGGAATTTTCTTGCCCGGACACCAAAAAATTCTTGATTTTTAAAAACTATAAATGCACCATTTTTAAGGACGAAATTCAACCCCAAAACTAATTCTAGTGTCCATTTTTACATTTGGGTCAAAAAAAAATTTTCACCCCCTGGGCACAAAAATCCCTGACCCCGGCATCAGAAATTTACTTGCCCGGACACCAAAAAATGCTTGATTTTTAAAAAGTATAAAAAACACCATTTTTAAGCGTGAAATTAAACCCCGAATGTAATTCTGGCATCCGTTTTTACATTTGGGTCAACAAAAAAATTCAACTCCTGGGCACAAAAATCCCTGACCCTGACATCACGAATTTTCTTCCCCTGACACCAAAAAATCTTGATTTTTAAAATCTATGAAAAACACCATTTTCAAGGGTGAAATTCAACCCCGAATTTAATTCTGGCGTCCATTTTTACATTTGGGTCAAAAAAAAATCTCACCTCCCGGACACAAAAATCCCTGACTCCGGCATCAGGAATTCTCTTCCCCGGACACCAAAAAATCTTGATTTTTAAAATCTATGAAAAACACCATTTTCAAGGATGAAATTCAACCCTGAATCTAATTCTGGCGTCCGTTTTTACATTTGGGTCAAAAAAAATTTCACCCGCTGTGCACAAAAATCCCTGAACAGGAATTTTCTTCCCCGGACACCAAAAAATGCTTGATTTTTAAAAACTATAAAAAACACCATTTTTAAGCGTGAAATTCAACCCCGAATGTAATTCTGGCATCCGTTTTTACATTTGGGTCAAAAAAAATGTCACCTCCTGGGCACAAAAATCCCTGACCCCCGGCATCATGAATTTTCTTGCCCGGATACCAAAAAATACTTGATTTTTAAAATCTATGAAAAAAACCATTTTTAAGGATGCAATTAAAACTCGAATCTAATTCTGGTGTCTGTTTTTACATTTGGGTCAAAAAAATTTTACCTCCTGGGCACAAAAATCCCTGACCCCGTCATCACGAATTTTCTTCCCTGGACACAAAAAATCTTGATTTTTAAAATCTATAAAAAACACCATTTCTAAGGATGAAATTCAACCCCGAATCTCATACTGTCCTCGGTTTTTACATTTGTGTCAAAAAAAAAATTCACCTCCTGGGCACAAAAATCCCTGACCCCGTCAACAGGAATTTTCTTCCCTGGACACCAAAAAACCTTGATTTTTAAAATCTATAAAAAACACCATTTCTAAGGATGAAATTCAACCCCGAATCTCATACTGGCCTCGGTTTTTACATTTGTGTCAAAAAATCTTTTTCACCTCCTGGGCACAAAAATCCCTGACTCCGGCATCAGGAATTTTCTTCCCCGGAAACTAAAAAACCTTGATTTTTAAAATCTGTAAAAAACACCATTTTTAAGGAAGAAATTCAACCCCGAATCTAATTCTGGTGTCCGTTTTTACATTTGGGTCAAAAAAAAAATTTCACCTCCTGTGCACAAAAATCCCTGACTGCGGAATCAGGAATTTTCTTCCCCGGACACCAAAAAATCTTGATTTTTGAAATCTATGAAAAAACCATTTTTAAGGATTAAATTCAACCCCGAATCTCATGCTGGCCTCGGTTTTTACATTTGTGTCAAAAAAAAAATTTACCTCCTGGGCACAAAAATCCCTGACCCCGGCATCACGAATTTTCTTGCCCGGACACCAAAAAATTCTTGATTTTTAAAAACTATAAAAAGCACCATTTTTAAGGACGAAATTCAACCCCAAAACTAATTCTAGTGTCCATTTTTACATTTGGGTCAAAAAAAAAATTTCACCCCCTGGGCACAAAAATCCCTGACCCCGGCATCAGAAATTTACTAGCCCGGACACCAAAAAATGCTTGATTTTTAAAAAGTATAAAAAACACCATTTTTAAGCGTGAAATTAAACTCCGAATGTAATTCTGGCATCCGTTTTTACATTTGGGTCAACAAAAAAAATTCAACTCCTGGGAACAAAAATCCCTGACCCTGACATCACGAATTTTCTTCCCCTGACACCAAAAAATCTTGATTTTTAAAATCTATGAAAAACACCATTTTCAAGGGTGAAATTCAACCCCGAATTTAATTCTGGCGTCCATTTTTACATTTGGGTCAAAAAAAAATCTCACCTCCCGGGCACAAAAATCCCTGACTCCGGCATCAGGAATTCTCTTCCCCGGACACCAAAAAATCTTGATTTTTAAAATCTATGAAAAACACCATTTTCAAGGATGCAATTAAAACTCGAATCTAATTCTGGTGTCTGTTTTTACATTTGGGTCAAAAAAAATTTACCTCCTGGGCACAAAAATCCTAACCCCGGCATCACGAATTTTCTTCCCTGGACACAAAAAAATCTTGATTTTTAAAATCTATAAAAAACACAATTTCTAAGGATGAAATTCAACCCCGAATCTCATACTGTCCTCGGTTTTTACATTTGTGTCAAAAAAAAAATTCACCTCCTGGGCACAAAAATCCCTGACCCCGTCAACAGGAATTTTCTTCCCTGGACACCAAAAAACCTTGATTTTTAAAATCTATAAAAAACACCATTTTTAAGCATGAAATTAAACCCCAAATCTAATTCTGGCGTCCGTTTTTACATTTGGGTAAAAAAAAAATGTTTACCTCCTAGGCAAATAAAATCCCTGACCCCGGCATCAGAAATTTACTTGGCCAGACACCAAAAAATGGTTGATTTTTAAAAGTATAAAAAAAACCATTTTTAAGCGTGAAATTCAACCCCGAATGTAATTCTGGTGTCCATTTTTACATTTGGGTCAAAAAAAAAATTCACCTCCTGGGCACAAAAGTCCCTGACCCCGGCATCAGGAATTTTCTTCCCCGGACACCAAAAATATCTTCATTTACAAAAATTATAAAAAACACCATTTTTAAGGATGCAATGAAACCTCGAATCTAATTCTGGTGTCTGTTTTTACATTTGGGTGAAAAAACAATTTACCTGCTGGGCATAAAAATCCCCGGCATCACGAATTTTCTTCCCTGGACACAAAAAAATGTTCATTTTTAAAATCTATAAAAAACACCATTTCTAAGGATGAAATTCAACCCCGAATCTCATACTGGCCTCGGTTTTTACATTTGTGTCAAAAAATCTTTTTCACCTCCTGGGCACAAAAATCCCTGACTCCGGCATCAGAAATTTACTTGCCCGGACACCAAAAAATGCTTGATTTTTAAAAAGTATAAAAAACACCATTTTTAAGCGTGAAATTAAACCCCGAATGTAATTCTGGCATCCGTTTTTACATTTGGGTCAAAAAAAAAACTTCACCTCCTGGGCACAAAAATCCCTGACCCCGGCATCACGAATTTTCTTCCCTGGACACAAAAAAATCTTGATTTTTAAAATCTATAAAAAACACCATTTCTAAGGATGAAATTCAACCCCGAATCTCATACTGGCCTCAGTTTTTACATTTGTGTCAAAAAATCTTTTTCACCTCCTGGGCACAAAAATCCCTGACTCCGGCATCAGGAATTTTCTTCCCCGGAAACTAAAAAACCTTGATTTTTAAAATCTATAAAAAACACCATTTTTAAGCATGAAATTAAACCCCAAATCTAATTCTGGCGTCCGTTTTTACATTTGGGTCAAAAAAAAATTTTCACCCGCTAGGCACAAAAATCCCTGAACCCGGACACCAAAAAATGCTTGATTTTTAAAAACTATAAAAAACACCATTTTTAAGCGTGAAATTCAACCCTGAATGTAATTCTGGCGTCCGTTTTTACATTTGGGTCAAAAAAAAAGTCACCTCCTGGGCACAAAAATCCCTGACTACGAAATCAGAAATTTACTGGCCCGGACACCAAAAAATGCTTGATTTTTAAAAAGTATAAAAAACACCATTTCTAAGGATGAAATTCAACCCCGAATCTCATACTGGACTTGGTTTTTACATTTGTGTCAAAAAATCTTTTTCACCTCCTGGGCACAAAAATCCCTGACCCCGGCATCAGAAATTTACTAGCTCGGACACCAAAAAATGCTTGATTTTTAAAAAGTATAAAAAACACCATTTTTAAGCGTGAAATTAAACCCCGAATGTAATTCTGGCATCCGTTTTTACATTTGGGTCAACAACGAAAAATTCACCTCCTGGGCACAAAAATCCCTCACCCCGGCATCAGGAATTTTCTTCCCCGGACACCAAAAAACCTTGATTTTTAAAATCTATAGAAAACACCATTTTTAAGCATGAAATTAAACCCCAAATCTAATTCTGGCGTCCGTTTTTACATTTGAGTAAAAAAAAAATGTTCACCTCTTAGGCAAATAAAATCCCTGACCCCGGCATCAGTAATTTTCTTTCCCGGACAACAAAAAATTCTTGATTTTTAAAAACTATAAAAAACACCATTTTTAAGGAAGAAATTCAACCCCGAATCTAATTCTGGTGTCCGTTTTTACATTTGGGTCAAAAAAAAAAATTCACCTCCTGGGCACAAAAATCCCTGACCCCGGCATCAGGAATTTTCTTTCCTGGACACCAAAAAATTCTTGATTTTTAAAATCTATAAAAAAACACCATTTTTAAGGAAGAAATTCAACCCCGAATCTAATTCTGGTGTCCGTTTTAACATTTGGGTCAAAAAAAATTTTTTACCCCCTGGGCACAAAAATCCCTGACCCCGGCATCACGAATTTTCTTCCCCGGACATCAAAAAATCTTGATTTTTAAAATCTATGAAAAAAACCATTTTTAAGGATGAAATTAAAACTCGAATTTAATTCTGGTGTCTGTTTTTACATTTGGGTCAAAAAAAATTTACCTCCTGGGCACAAAAATCCCTGACCCCGGCATCACGAATTTTCTTCCCTGGACACAAAAAAATCTTGATTTTTAAAATCTATAAAAAACACCATTTCTAAGGATGAAATTCAACCCCGAATCTCATACTGGCCTCGGTTTTTACATTTGTGTCAAAAAATCTTTTTCACCTCCTGGGCACAAAAATCCCTGACCCCGGCATCAGGAATTTTCTTGCCCGGACACCAAAAAATTCTTGATTTTTAAAAACTATAAAAAGCACCATTTTTAAGGACGAAATTCAACCCCAAAACTAATTCTAGTGTCCATTTTTACATTTGGGTCAAAAAAAAAATTCACCCCCTGGGCACAAAAATCCCTGACCCCGGCATCAGAAATTTACTTGCCCGGACACCAAAAAATGCTTGATTTTTAAAAAGTATAAAAAACACCATTTTTAAGCGTGAAATTAAACCCCGAATGTAATTCTGGCATCCGTTTTTACATTTGGGTCAACAAAAAAAATTCAACTCCTGGGCACAAAAATCCCTGACCCTGACATCACGAATTTTCTTCCCCTGACACCAAAAAATCTTGATTTTTAAAATCTATGAAAAACACCATTTTCAAGGGTGAAATTCAACCCGAAATTTAATTCTGGCGTCCATTTTTACATTTGGGTCAAAAAAAAATCTCACCTCCCGGGCACAAAAATCCCTGACTCCGGCATCAGGAATTCTCTTCCCCGGACACCAAAAAATCTTGATTTTTAAAATCTATGAAAAACACCATTTTCAAGGATGAAATTCAACCCTGAATCTAATTCTGGCGTCCGTTTTTACATTTGGGTCAAAAAAAAATTTTCACCCGCTGGGCACAAAAATCCCTGAACCCGGACACCAAAAAATGCTTGATTTTTAAAAACTATAAAAAACACCATTTTTAAGCGTGAAATTCAACCCCGAATGTAATTCTGGCGTCCGTTTTTACATTTGGGTCAAAAAAAATGTCACCTCCTGGGCACAAAAATCCCTGACTACGAAATCAGAAATTTACTTGCCCGGACACCAAAAAATGCTTGATTTTTAAAAAGTATAAAAAACACCATTTCTAAGGATGAAATTCAACCCCGAATCTCATACTGGACTCGGTTTTTACATTTGTGTCAAAAAATCTTTTCCACCTCCTGGGCACAAAAATCCCTGACCCCCGGAATCAGAAATTTACTAGCCCGGACACCAAAAAATGCTTGATTTTTAAAAAGTATAAAAAACACCATTTTTAAGCGTGAAATTAAACCCCGAATGTAATTCTGGCATCCGTTTTTACATTTGGGTCAAAAAAAATATTTCACCTTCTGTGCACAAAAATCCCTGACTCCGGCATCAGGAATTTTCTTCCCCGGACACCAAAAAATCTTGATTTTTAAAATCTATGAAAAAAACCATTTTTAAGGATTAAATTCAACCCCGAATCTCATTCTGGCCTCGGTTTTTAAATTTGTGTCAAAAAAAAAAAATTTACCTCCTGGGCACAAAAATCCCTGACCCCGGCATCACGAATTTTCTTCCCCGGACATCAAAAAATCTTGATTTTTAAAATCTATGAAAAAAACCATTTTTAAGGATGAAATTAAAACTCAAATCTAATTCTGGTGTCTGTTTTTACATTTGGGTCAAAAAAAATTTACCTCCTGGGCACAAAAATCCCTGACCCCGGCATCACGAATTTTCTTCCCTGGACACAAAAAAATCTTGATTTTTAAAATCTATAAAAAACACCATTTCTAAGGATGAAATTCAACCCCGAATCTCATACTGGCCTCGGTTTTTAAATTTGTGTCAAAAAATCTTTTTCACCTCCTGGGCACAAAAATCCCTCACCCCGGCATCAGGAATTTTCTTGCCCGGACACCAAAAAATTCTTGATTTTTAAAAACTATAAAAAGCACCATTTTTAAGGACGAAATTCAACCCCAAAACTAATTCTAGTGTCCATTTTTACATTTGGGTCAAAAAAAAAATTTCACCCCCTGGGCACAAAAATCCCTGACCCCGGCATCAGAAATTTACTTGCCCGGACACCAAAAAATGCTTGATTTTTAAAAAGTATAAAAAACACCATTTTTAAGCGTGAAATTAAACCCCGAATGTAATTCTGGCATCCGTTTTTACATTTGGGTCAACAAAAAAAATTCAACTCCTGGGCACAAAAATCCCTGACCCTGACATCACGAATTTTCTTCCCCTGACACCAAAAAATCTTGATTTTTAAAATCTATGAAAAACACCATTTTCAAGGGTGAAATTCAACCCCGAATTTAATTCTGGCGTCCATTTTTACATTTGGGTCAAAAAAAAATCTCACCTCCCGGGCACAAAAATCCCTGACTCCGGCATCAGGAATTCTCTTCCCCGGACACCAAAAAATCTTGATTTTTAAAATCTATGAAAAACACCATTTTCAAGGATGAAATTCAACCCTGAATCTAATTCTGGCGTCCGTTTTTACATTTGGGTCAAAAAAAAAATTTCACCCGCTGGGCACAAAAATCCCTGAACAGGAATTTTCTTCCCCGGACACCAAAAAATGCTTGATTTTTAAAAACTATAAAAAACACCATTTTTAAGCGTGAAATTCAACCCCGAATGTAATTCTGGCGTCCGTTTTTACATTTGGGTCAAAAAAAATGTCACCTCCTGGGCACAAAAATCCCTGACTACGAAATCAGAAATTTACTTGCCCGGACACCAAAAAATGCTTGATTTTTAAAAAGTATAAAAAACACCATTTCTAAGGATGAAATTCAACCCCGAATCTCATACTGGACTCGGTTTTTACATTTGTGTCAAAAAATCTTTTTCACCTCCTGGGCACAAAAATCCCTGACCCCGGCATCAGAAATTTACTAGCCCGGACACCAAAAAATGCTTGATTTTTAAAAAGTATAAAAAACACCATTTTTAAGCATGAAATTAAACCCCGAATGTAATTCTGGCATCCGTTTTTACATTTGGGTCAACAACGAAAAATTCACCTCCTGGGCACAAAAATCCCTGACCCCGGCATCAGGAATTTTCTTTCCTAGACACCAAAAAATTCTTGATTTTTAAAATCTATAAAAAAACACCATTTTTAAGGAAGAAATTCAACCCCGAATCTAATTCTGGTGTCCGTTTTTACATTTGGGTCAAAAAAAAATTTCATCCCCTGGGCACAAAAATCCCTGACCCCGGCATCAAAAATTTACTTGCCCGGACACCAAAAAATGCTTGATTTTTAAAAAGTATAAAAAACACCATTTTTAAGCGTGAAATTAAACCCCGAATGTAATTCTGGCATCCGTTTTTACATTTGGGTCAAAAAAAAAATTTCACCTTCTGTGCACAAAAATCCCTGACTCCGGCATCAGGAATTTTCTTCCCCGGACACCAAAAAATCTTGATTTTTAAAATCTATGAAAAAAACCATTTTTAAGGATTAAATTCAACCCCGAATCTCATACTGGCCTCGGTTTTTACATTTGTGTCAAAAAATCTTTTTCACCTCCTGGGCACAAAAATCCCTGACTCCGGCATCAGGAATTTACTTGCACGGATACCAAAAAATGCTTGATTTTTAAAAAGTATAAAAAACACCATTTTTAAGCGTGAAATTAAACCCCGAATGTAATTCTGGCATCCGTTTTTACATTTGGGTCAAAAAAAAAATTCACCTCCTGGGCACAAAAATCCCTGACCCCGGCATCAGGAATTTTCTTCCCCGGAAACTAAAAAACCTTGATTTTTAAAATCTATAAAAAACACCATTTTTAAGGAAGAAATTCAACCCTGAATCTAATTCTGGTGTCCGTTTTTACATTTCTGTCAAAAAATCTTTTTCACCTCCTGGGCACAAAAATCCCTGACTCCGGCATCAGAAATTTACTTGCCCGGACACCAAAAAATGCTTGATTTTTAAAATCTATAAAAAACACCATTTCTAAGGATGAAATTCAACCCCGAATCTCATACTGGCCTCGGTTTTTACATTTGTGTCAAAAAATCTTTTTCACCTCCTGGGCACAAAAATCCCTGACTCCGGCATCAGAAATTTACTTGCCCGGACACCAAAAAATGCTTGATTTTTAAAAAGTATAAAAAACACCATTTTTAAGCGTGAAATTAAACCCCGAATGTAATTCTGGCATCCGTTTTTACATTTGGGTCAAAAAAAAAACTTCACCTCATGGGCACAAAAATCCCTGACCCCGGCATCACGAATTTTCTTCCCTGGAAACTAAAAAACCTTGATTTTTAAAATCTATAAAAAACACCATTTTTAAGCATGAAATTAAACCCCAAATCTAATTCTGGCGTCCGTTTTTACATTTGGGTCAAAAAAAAATTTTCACCCGCTGGGCACAAAAATCCCTGAACCCGGACACCAAAAAATGCTTGATTTTTAAAAACTATAAAAAACACCATTTTTAAGCGTGAAATTCAACCCCGAATGTAATTCTGGCGTCCGTTTTTACATTTGGGTCAAAAAAAAGTCACCTCCTGGGCACAAAAATCCCTGACTACGAAATCAGAAATTTACTGGCCCGGACACCAAAAAATGCTTGATTTTTAAAAAGTATAAAAAACACCATTTCTAAGGATGAAATTCAACCCCGAATCTCATACTGGACTTGGTTTTTACATTTGTGTCAAAAAATCTTTTTCACCTCCTGGGCACAAAAATCCCTGACCCCGGCATCAGAAATTTACTAGCCCGGACACCAAAAAATGCTTGATTTTTAAAAAGTATAAAAAACACCATTTTTAAGCGTGAAATTAAACCCCGAATGTAATTCTGGCATCCGTTTTTACATTTGGGTCAAAAAAAAAACTTCACCTCATGGGCACAAAAATCCCTGACCCCGGCATCACGAATTTTCTTCCCTGGAAACTAAAAAACCTTGATTTTTAAAATCTATAAAAAACACCATTTTTAAGCATGAAATTAAACCCCAAATCTAATTCTGGCGTCCGTTTTTACATTTGGGTCAAAAAAAAATTTTCACCCGCTGGGCACAAAAATCCCTGAACCCGGACACCAAAAAATGCTTGATTTTTAAAAACTATAAAAAACACCATTTTTAAGCGTGAAATTCAACCCCGAATGTAATTCTGGCGTCCGTTTTTACATTTGGGTCAAAAAAAAGTCACCTCCTGGGCACAAAAATCCCTGACTACGAAATCAGAAATTTACTGGCCCGGACACCAAAAAATGCTTGATTTTTAAAAAGTATAAAAAACACCATTTCTAAGGATGAAATTCAACCCCGAATCTCATACTGGACTTGGTTTTTACATTTGTGTCAAAAAATCTTTTTCACCTCCTGGGCACAAAAATCCCTGACCCCGGCATCAGAAATTTACTAGCCCGGACACCAAAAAATGCTTGATTTTTAAAAAGTATAAAAAACACCATTTTTAAGCGTGAAATTAAACCCCGAATGTAATTCTGGCATCCGTTTTTACATTTGGGTCAACAACGAAAAATTCACCTCCTGGGCACAAAAATCCCTCACCCCGGCATCAGGAATTTTCTTCCCCGGACACCAAAAAACCTTGATTTTTAAAATCTATAGAAAACACCATTTTTAAGCATGAAATTAAACCCCAAATCTAATTCTGGCGTCCGTTTTTACATTTGAGTAAAAAAAAAATGTTCACCTCTTAGGCAAATAAAATCCCTGACCCCGGCATCAGTAATTTTCTTTCCCGGACAACAAAAAATTCTTGATTTTTAAAAACTATAAAAAACACCATTTTTAAGGAAGAAATTCAACCCCAAATCTAATTCTGGTGTCCGTTTTTACATTTGGGTCAAAAAAAAAATTCACCTCCTGGGCACAAAAATCCCTGACCCCGGCATCAGGAATTTTCTTTCCTGGACACCAAAAAATTCTTGATTTTTAAAATCTATAAAAAAACACCATTTTTAAGGAAGAAATTCAACCCCGAATCTAATTCTGGTGTCCGTTTTTACATTTGGGTCAAAAAAAAATTTCACCCCCTGGGCACAAAAATCCCTGACCCCGGCATCAAAAATTTACTTGCCCAGACACCAAAAAATGCTTGATTTTTAAAAAGTATAAAAAACACCATTTTTAAGCGTGAAATTAAACCCCGAATGTAATTCTGGCATCCGTTTTTACATTTGGGTCAAAAAAAAAATTTCACCTTCTGTGCACAAAAATCCCTGACTCCGGCATCAGGAATTTTCTTCCCCGGACACCAAAAAATCTTGATTTTTAAAATCTATGAAAAAAACCATTTTTAAGGATTAAATTCAACCCCGAATCTCATACTGGCCTCGGTTTTTAAATTTGTGTCAAAAAAAATTTTTTACCTCCTGGGCACAAAAATCCCTGACCCCGGCATCACGAATTTTCTTCCCCGGACATCAAAAAATCTTGATTTTTAAAATCTATGAAAAAAACCATTTTTAAGGATGAAATTAAAACTCGAATCTAATTCTGGTGTCTGTTTTTACATTTGGGTCAAAAAAAATTTACCTCCTGGGCACAAAAATCCCTGACCCCGGCATCACGAATTTTCTTCCCTGGACACAAAAAAATCTTGATTTTTAAAATCTATAAAAAACACCATTTCTAAGGATGAAATTCAACCCCGAATCTCATACTGGCCTCGGTTTTTACATTTGTGTCAAAAAATCTTTTTCACCTCCTGGGCACAAAAATCCCTGACCCCGGCATCAGGAATTTTCTTGCCCGGACACCAAAAAATTCTTGATTTTTAAAAACTATAAAAAGCACCATTTTTAAGGACGAAATTCAACCCCAAAACTAATTCTAGTGTCCATTTTTACATTTGGGTCAAAAAAAAATTTCACCCCCTGGGCACAAAAATCCCTGACCCCGGCATCAGAAATTTACTTGCCCGGACACCAAAAAATGCTTGATTTTTAAAAAGTATAAAAAACACCATTTTTAAGCGTGAAATTAAACCCCGAATGTAATTCTGGCATCCGTTTTTACATTTGGGTCAACAAAAAAAATTCAACTCCTGGGCACAAAAATCCCTGACCCTGACATCACGAATTTTCTTCCCCTGACACCAAAAAATCTTGATTTTTAAAATCTATGAAAAACACCATTTTCAAGGGTGAAATTCAACCCCGAATTTAATTCTGGCGTCCATTTTTACATTTGGGTCAAAAAAAAATCTCACCTCCCGGGCACAAAAATCCCTGACTCCGGCATCAGGAATTCTCTTCCCCGGACACCAAAAAATCTTGATTTTTAAAATCTATGAAAAACACCATTTTCAAGGATGAAATTCAACCCTGAATCTAATTCTGGCGTCCGTTTTTACATTTGGGTCAAAAAAAAATTTTCACCCGCTGGGCACAAAAATCCCTGAACCCGGACACCAAAAAATGCTTGATTTTTAAAAACTATAAAAAACACCATTTTTAAGCGTGAAATTCAACCCCGAATGTAATTCTGGCGTCCGTTTTTACATTTGGGTCAAAAAAAATGTCACCTCCTGGGCACAAAAATCCCTGACTACGAAATCAGAAATTTACTTGCCCGGACACCAAAAAATGCTTGATTTTTAAAAAGTATAAAAAACACCATTTCTAAGGATGAAATTCAACCCCGAATCTCATACTGGACTCGGTTTTTACATTTGTGTCAAAAAATCTTTTTCACCTCCTGGGCACAAAAATCCCTGACCCCGGCATCAGAAATTTACTAGCCCGGACACCAAAAAATGCTTGATTTTTAAAAAGTATAAAAAACACCATTTTTAAGCGTGAAATTAAACCCCGAATGTAATTCTGGCATGCGTTTTTACATTTGGGTCAACAACGAAAAATTCACCTCCTGGGCACAAAAATCCCTCACCCCGGCATCAGGAATTTTCTTCCCTGGACACCAAAAAGCCTTGATTTTTAAAATCTATAGAAAACACCATTTTTAAGCATGAAATTAAACCCCAAATCTAATTCTGGCGTCCGTTTTTACATTTGAGTAAAAAAAAAATGTTCACCTCTTAGGCAAATAAAATCCCTGACCCCGGCATCAGTAATTTTCTTTCCCGGACAACAAAAAATTCTTGATTTTTAAAAACTATAAAAAACACCATTTTTAAGCGTGAAATTCAACCCCGAATGTAATTCTGGTGTCCATTTTTACATTTGGGTCAAAAAAAAAATTCACCTTCTGTGCACAAAAATCCCTGACTCCGGCATCAGGAATTTTCTTCCCCGGACACCAAAAAATCTTGATTTTTAAAATCTATGAAAAAAACCATTTTTAAGGATTAAATTCAACCCCGAATCTCATTCTGGCCTCGGTTTTTAAATTTGTGTCAAAAAAAAAATTTACCTCCTGGGCACAAAAATCCCTGACCCCGGCATCACGAATTTTCTTCCCCGGACATCAAAAAATCTTGATTTTTAAAATCTATGAAAAAAACCATTTTTAAGGATGAAATTAAAACTCAAATCTAATTCTGGTGTCTGTTTTTACATTTGGGTCAAAAAAAATTTACCTCCTGGGCACAAAAATCCCTGACCCCGGCATCACGAATTTTCTTCCCTGGACACAAAAAAATCTTGATTTTTAAAATCTATAAAAAACACCATTTCTAAGGATGAAATTCAACCCCGAATCTCATACTGGCCTCGGTTTTTACATTTGTGTCAAAAAATCTTTTTCACCTCCTGGGCACAAAAATCCCTGACCCCGGCATCAGGAATTTTCTTGCCCGGACACCAAAAAATTCTTGATTTTTAAAAACTATAAAAAGCACCATTTTTAAGGACGAAATTCAACCCCAAAACTAATTCTAGTGTCCATTTTTACATTTGGGTCAAAAAAAAAATTTCACCCCCTGGGCACAAAAATCCCTGACCCCGGCATCAGAAATTTACTTGCCCGGACACCAAAAAATGCTTGATTTTTAAAAAGTATAAAAAACACCATTTTTAAGCATGAAATTAAACCCCGAATGTAATTCTGGCATCCGTTTTTACATTTGGGTCAACAAAAAAAATTCAACTCCTGGGCACAAAAATCCCTGACCCTGACATCACGAATTTTCTTCCCCTGACACCAAAAAATCTTAATTTTTAAAATCTATGAAAAACACCATTTTCAAGGGTGAAATTCAACCCCGAATTGAATTCTGGCGTCCATTTTTACATTTGGGTCAAAAAAAAATCTCACCTCCCGGGCACAAAAATCCCTGACTCCGGCATCAGGAATTCTCTTCCCCGGACACCAAAAAATCTTGATTTTTAAAATCTATGAAAAACACCATTTTCAAGGATGAAATTCAACCCTGAATCTAATTCTGGCGTCTGTTTTTACATTTGGGTCAAAAAAAAAATTTCACCCGCTGGGCACAAAAATCCCTGAACAGGAATTTTCTTCCCCGGACACCAAAAAATGCTTGATTTTTAAAAACTATAAAAAACACCATTTTTAAGCGTGAAATTCAACCCCGAATGTAATTCTGGCGTCCGTATTTACATTTGGGTCAAAAAAAATGTCACCTCCTGGGCACAAAAATCCCTGACTACGAAATCAGAAATTTACTTGCCCGGACACCAAAAAATGCTTGATTTTTAAAAAGTATAAAAAACACCATTTCTAAGGATGAAATTCAACCCCGAATCTCATACTGGACTCGGTTTTTACATTTGTGTCAAAAAATCTTTTTCACCTCCTGGGCACAAAAATCCCTGACCCCGGCATCAGAAATTTACTAGCCCGGACACCAAAAAATGCTAGATTTTTAAAAAGTATAAAAAACACCATTTTTAAGCATGAAATTAAACCCCGAATGTAATTCTGGCATCCGTTTTTACATTTGGGTCAACAACGAAAAATTCACCTCCTGGGCACAAAAATCCCTGACCCCGGCATCAGGAATTTTCTTTCCTAGACACCAAAAAATTCTTGATTTTTAAAATCTATAAAAAAACACCATTTTTAAGGAAGAAATTCAACCCCGAATCTAATTCTGGTGTCCGTTTTTACATTTGGGTCAAAAAAAAATTTCATCCCCTGGGCACAAAAATCCCTGACCCCGGCATCAAAAATTTACTTGCCCGGACACCAAAAAATGCTTGATTTTTAAAAAGTATAAAAAACACCATTTTTAAGCGTGAAATTAAACCCCGAATGTAATTCTGGCATCCGTTTTTACATTTGGGTCAAAAAAAAAATTTCACCTTCTGTGCACAAAAATCCCTGACTCCGGCATCAGGAATTTTTTTCCCCGGACACCAAAAAATCTTGATTTTTAAAATCTATGAAAAAAACCATTTTTAAGGATTAAATTCAACCCCGAATCTCATACTGGCCTCGGTTTTTAAATTTGTGTCAAAAAAATTTTTTTACCTCCTGGGCACAAAAATCCCTGACCCCGGCATCACGAATTTTCTTCCCCGGACATCAAAAAATCTTGATTTTTAAAATCTATGAAAAAAACCATTTTTAAGGATGAAATTAAAACTCGAATCTAATTCTGGTGTCTGTTTTTACATTTGGGTCAAAAAAAATTTACCTCCTGGGCACAAAAATCCCTGACCCCGGCATCACGAATTTTCTTCCCCGGACACAAAAAAATCTTGATTTTTAAAATCTATAAAAAACACCATTTCTAAGGATGAAATTCAACCCCGAATCTCATACTGGCCTCGGTTTTTACATTTGTGTCAAAAAATCTTTTTCACCTCCTGGGCACAAAAATCCCTGACCCCGGCATCAGGAATTTTCTTGCCCGGACACCAAAAAATTCTTGATTTTTAAAAACTATAAAAAGCACCATTTTTAAGGACGAAATTCAACCCGAAAACTAATTCTAGTGTCCATTTTTACATTTGGGTCAAAAAAAAAAATTCACCCCCTGGGCACAAAAATACCTGACCCCGGCATCAGAAATTTACTTGCCCGGACACCAAAAAATGCTTGATTTTTAAAAAGTATAAAAAACACCATTTTTAAGCGTGAAATTAAACCCCGAATGTAATTCTGGCATCCGTTTTTACATTTGGGTCAACAAAAAAAATTCAACTCCTGGGCACAAAAATCCCTGACCCTGACATCACGAATTTTCTTCCCCTGACACCAAAAAATCTTGATTTTTAAAATCTATGAAAAACACCATTTTCAAGGGTGAAATTCAACCCCGAATTTAATTCTGGCGTCCATTTTTACATTTGGGTCAAAAAAAATTTTTCACCCGCTGGGCACAAAAATCCCTGAACAGGAATTTTCTTCCCCGGACACCAAAAAATGCTTGATTTTTAAAACCTATAAAAAACACCATTTTTAAGCGTGAAATTCAACCCTGAATGTAATTCTGGCGTCCGTTTTTACATTTGGGTCAAAAAAAATGTCACCTCCTGGGCACAAAAATCCCTGACTACGAAATCAGAAATTTACTTGCCCGGACACCAAAAAATGCTTGATTTTTAAAAAGTATAAAAAACACCATTTCTAAGGATGAAATTCAACCCCGAATCTCATACTGGCCTCAGTTTTTACATTTGTGTCAAAAAATCTTTTTCACCTCCTGGGCACAAAAATCCCTGACTCCGGCATCAGGAATTTTCTTCCCCGGAAACTAAAAAACCTTGATTTTTAAAATCTATAAAAAACACCATTTTTAAGCATGAAATTAAACCCCAAATCTAATTCTGGCGTCCGTTTTTACATTTGGGTCAAAAAAAAATTTTCACCCGCTGGGCACAAAAATCCCTGAACCCGGACACCAAAAAATGCTTGATTTTTAAAAACTATAAAAAACACCATTTTTAAGCGTGAAATTCAACCCTGAATGTAATTCTGGCGTCCGTTTTTACATTTGGGTCAAAAAAAAGTCACCTCCTGGGCACAAAAATCCCTGACTACGAAATCAGAAATTTACTGGCCCGGACACCAAAAAATGCTTGATTTTTAAAAAGTATAAAAAACACCATTTCTAAGGATGAAATTCAACCCCGAATCTCATACTGGACTTGGTTTTTACATTTGTGTCAAAAAATCTTTTTCACCTCCTGGGCACAAAAATCCCTGACCCCGGCATCAGAAATTTACTAGCCCGGACACCAAAAAATGCTTGATTTTTAAAAAGTATAAAAAACACCATTTTTAAGCGTGAAATTAAACCCCGAATGTAATTCTGGCATCCGTTTTTACATTTGGGTCAACAACGAAAAATTCACCTCCTGGGCACAAAAATCCCTCACCCCGGCATCAGGAATTTTCTTCCCCGGACACCAAAAAACCTTGATTTTTAAAATCTATAGAAAACACCATTTTTAAGCATGAAATTAAACCCCAAATCTAATTCTGGCGTCCGTTTTTACATTTGAGTAAAAAAAAAATGTTCACCTCTTAGGCAAATAAAATCCCTGACCCCGGCATCAGTAATTTTCTTTCCCGGACAACAAAAAATTCTTGATTTTTAAAAACTATAAAAAACACCATTTTTAAGGAAGAAATTCAACCCCGAATCTAATTCTGGTGTCCGTTTTTACATTTGGGTCAAAAAAAAAAATTCACCTCCTGGGCACAAAAATCCCTGACCCCGGCATCAGGAATTTTCTTTCCTGGACACCAAAAAATTCTTGATTTTTAAAATCTATAAAAAAACACCATTTTTAAGGAAGAAATTCAACCCCGAATCTAATTCTGGTGTCCGTTTTTACATTTGGGTCAAAAAAAAATTTCACCCCCTGGGCACAAAAATCCCTGACCCCGGCATCAAAAATTTACTTGCCCGGACACCAAAAAATGCTTGATTTTTAAAAAGTATAAAAAACACCATTTTTAAGCGTGAAATTAAACCCCGAATGTAATTCTGGCATCCGTTTTTACATTTGGGTCAAAAAAAAAATTTCACCTTCTGTGCACAAAAATCCCTGACTCCGGCATCAGGAATTTTCTTCCCCGGACACCAAAAAATCTTGATTTTTAAAATCTATGAAAAAAACCATTTTTAAGGATTAAATTCAACCCCGAATCTCATACTGGCCTCGGTTTTTAAATTTGTGTCAAAAAAAAATTTTTACCCCCTGGGCACAAAAATCCCTGACCCCGGCATCACGAATTTTCTTCCCCGGACATCAAAAAATCTTGATTTTTAAAATCTATGAAAAAAACCATTTTTAAGGATGAAATTAAAACTCGAATCTAATTCTGGTGTCTGTTTTTACATTTGGGTCAAAAAAAATTTACCTCCTGGGCACAAAAATCCCTGACCCCGGCATCACGAATTTTCTTCCCTGGACACAAAAAAATCTTGATTTTTAAAATCTATAAAAAACACCATTTCTAAGGATGAAATTCAACCCCGAATCTCATACTGGCCTCGGTTTTTACATTTGTGTCAAAAAATCTTTTTCACCTCCTGGGCACAAAAATCCCTGACCCCGGCATCAGGAATTTTCTTGCCCGGACACCAAAAAATTCTTGATTTTTAAAAACTATAAAAAGCACCATTTTTAAGGACGAAATTCAACCCCAAAACTAATTCTAGTGTCCATTTTTACATTTGGGTCAAAAAAAAAATTCACCCCCTGGGCACAAAAATCCCTGACCCCGGCATCAGAAATTTACTTGCCCGGACACCAAAAAATGCTTGATTTTTAAAAAGTATAAAAAACACCATTTTTACGCGTGAAATTAAACCCCGAATGTAATTCTGGCATCCGTTTTTACATTTGGGTCAACAAAAAAAATTCAACTCCTGGGCACAAAAATCCCTGACCCTGACATCACGAATTTTCTTCCCCTGACACCAAAAAATCTTGATTTTTAAAATCTATGAAAAACACCATTTTCAAGGGTGAAATTCAACCCCAAATTTAATTCTGGCGTCCATTTTTACATTTGGGTCAAAAAAAAATCTCACCTCCCGGGCACAAAAATCCCTGACTCCGGCATCAGGAATTCTCTTCCCCGGACACCAAAAAATCTTGATTTTTAAAATCTATGAAAAACACCATTTTCAAGGATGAAATTCAACCCTGAATCTAATTCTGGCGTCCGTTTTTACATTTGGGTCAAAAAAAAATTTTCACCCGCTGGGCACAAAAATCCCTGAACCCGGACACCAAAAAATGCTTGATTTTTAAAAACTATAAAAAACACCATTTTTAAGCGTGAAATTTAACCCCGAATGTAATTCTGGCGTCCGTTTTTACATTTGGGTCAAAAAAAATGTCACCTCCTGGGCACAAAAATCCCTGACTACGAAATCAGAAATTTACTTGCCCGGACACCAAAAAATGCTTGATTTTTAAAAAGTATAAAAAACACCATTTCTAAGGATGAAATTCAACCCCGAATCTCATACTGGACTCGGTTTTTACATTTGTGTCAAAAAATCTTTTTCACCTCCTGGGCACAAAAATCCCTGACCCTGGCATCAGAAATTTACTAGCCCGGACACCAAAAAATGCTAGATTTTTAAAAAGTATAAAAAACACCATTTTTAAGCGTGAAATTAAACCCCGAATGTAATTCTGGCATCCGTTTTTACATTTGGGTCAACAACGAAAAATTCACCTCCTGGGCACAAAAATCCCTGACCCCGGCATCAGGAATTTTCTTTCCTAGACACCAAAAAATCTTGATTTTTAAAATCTATGAAAAACACCATTTTCAAGGATGAAATTCAACCCTGAATCTAATTCTGGCGTCCGTTTTTACATTTGGGTCAAAAAAAAATTTTCACCCGCTGGGCACAAAAATCCCTGAACCCGGACACCAAAAAATGCTTGATTTTTAAAAACTATAAAAAACACCATTTTTAAGCGTGAAATTCAACCCCGAATGTAATTCTGGCGTCCGTTTTTACATTTGGGTCAAAAAAAATGTCACCTCCTGGGCACAAAAATCCCTGACTACGAAATCAGAAATTTACTTGCCCGGACACCAAAAAATGCTTGATTTTTAAAAAGTATAAAAAACACCATTTCTAAGGATGAAATTCAACCCCGAATCTCATACTGGACTCGGTTTTTACATTTGTGTCAAAAAATCTTTTCCACCTCCTGGGCACAAAAATCCCTGACCCCCGGAATCAGAAATTTACTAGCCCGGACACCAAAAAATGCTTGATTTTTAAAAAGTATAAAAAACACCATTTTTAAGCGTGAAATTAAACCCCGAATGTAATTCTGGCATCCGTTTTTACATTTGGGTCAAAAAAAATATTTCACCTTCTGTGCACAAAAATCCCTGACTCCGGCATCAGGAATTTTCTTCCCCGGACACCAAAAAATCTTGATTTTTAAAATCTATGAAAAAAACCATTTTTAAGGATTAAATTCAACCCCGAATCTCATTCTGGCCTCGGTTTTTAAATTTGTGTCAAAAAAAAAAATTTACCTCCTGGGCACAAAAATCCCTGACCCCGGCATCACGAATTTTCTTCCCCGGACATCAAAAAATCTTGATTTTTAAAATCTATGAAAAAAACCATTTTTAAGGATGAAATTAAAACTCAAATCTAATTCTGGTGTCTGTTTTTACATTTGGGTCAAAAAAAATTTACCTCCTGGGCACAAAAATCCCTGACCCCGGCATCACGAATTTTCTTCCCTGGACACAAAAAAATCTTGATTTTTAAAATCTATAAAAAACACCATTTCTAAGGATGAAATTCAACCCCGAATCTCATACTGGCCTCGGTTTTTACATTTGTGTCAAAAAATCTTTTTCACCTCCTGGGCACAAAAATCCCTCACCCCGGCATCAGGAATTTTCTTGCCCGGACACCAAAAAATTCTTGATTTTTAAAAACTATAAAAAGCACCATTTTTAAGGACGAAATTCAACCCCAAAACTAATTCTAGTGTCCATTTTTACATTTGGGTCAAAAAAAAAATTTCACCCCCTGGGCACAAAAATCCCTGACCCCGGCATCAGAAATTTACTTGCCCGGACACCAAAAAATGCTTGATTTTTAAAAAGTATAAAAAACACCATTTTTAAGCGTGAAATTAAACCCCGAATGTAATTCTGGCATCCGTTTTTACATTTGGGTCAACAAAAAAAATTCAACTCCTGGGCACAAAAATCCCTGACCCTGACATCACGAATTTTCTTCCCCTGACACCAAAAAATCTTGATTTTTAAAATCTATGAAAAACACCATTTTCAAGGGTGAAATTCAACCCCGAATTTAATTCTGGCGTCCATTTTTACATTTGGGTCAAAAAAAAATCTCACCTCCCGGGCACAAAAATCCCTGACTCCGGCATCAGGAATTCTCTTCCCCGGACACCAAAAAATCTTGATTTTTAAAATCTATGAAAAACACCATTTTCAAGGATGAAATTCAACCCTGAATCTAATTCTGGCGTCCGTTTTTACATTTGGGTCAAAAAAAAAATTTCACCCGCTGGGCACAAAAATCCCTGAACAGGAATTTTCTTCCCCGGACACCAAAAAATGCTTGATTTTTAAAAACTATAAAAAACACCATTTTTAAGCGTGAAATTCAACCCCGAATGTAATTCTGGCGTCCGTTTTTACATTTGGGTCAAAAAAAATGTCACCTCCTGGGCACAAAAATCCCTGACTACGAAATCAGAAATTTACTTGCCCGGACACCAAAAAATGCTTGATTTTTAAAAAGTATAAAAAACACCATTTCTAAGGATGAAATTCAACCCCGAATCTCATACTGGACTTGGTTTTTACATTTGTGTCAAAAAATCTTTTTCACCTCCTGGGCACAAAAATCCCTGACCCCGGCATCAGAAATTTACTAGCCCGGACACCAAAAAATGCTAGATTTTTAAAAAGTATAAAAAACACCATTTTTAAGCGTGAAATTAAACCCCGAATGTAATTCTGGCATCCGTTTTTACATTTGGGTCAACAAAAAAAATTCAACTCCTGGGCACAAAAATCCCTGACCCTGACATCACGAATTTTCTTCCCCTGACACCAAAAAATCTTGATTTTTAAAATCTATGAAAAAAACCATTTTTAAGGATTAAATTCAACCCCGAATCTCATACTGGCCTCGGTTTTTACATTTGTGTCAAAAAATCTTTTTCACCTCCTGGGCACAAAAATCCCTGACTCCGGCATCAGGAATTTTCTTCCCCGGACACCAAAAAATCTTGATTTTTAAAATCTATGAAAAAAACCATTTTTAAGGATTAAATTCAACCCCGAATCTCATACTGGCCTCGGTTTTTACATTTGTGTCAAAAAATCTTTTTCACCTCCTGGGCACAAAAATCCCTGACTCCGGCATCAGGAATTTACTTGCACGGATACCAAAAAATGCTTGATTTTTAAAAAGTATAAAAAACACCATTTTTAAGCGTGAAATTAAACCCTGAATGTAATTCTGGCATCCGTTTTTACATTTGGGTCAAAAAAAAAATTCACCTCCTGGGCACAAAAATCCCTGACCCCGGCATCAGGAATTTTCTTCCCCGGAAACTAAAAAACCTTGATTTTTAAAATCTATAAAAAACACCATTTTTAAGGAAGAAATTCAACCCTGAATCTAATTCTGGTGTCCGTTTTTACATTTCTGTCAAAAAATCTTTTTCACCTCCTGGGCACAAAAATCCCTGACTCCGGCATCAGAAATTTACTTGCCCGGACACCAAAAAATGCTTGATTTTTAAAATCTATAAAAAACACCATTTCTAAGGATGAAATTCAACCCCGAATCTCATACTGGCCTCGGTTTTTACATTTGTGTCAAAAAATCTTTTTCACCTCCTGGGCACAAAAATCCCTGACTCCGGCATCAGAAATTTACTTGCCCGGACACCAAAAAATGCTTGATTTTTAAAAAGTATAAAAAACACCATTTTTAAGCGTGAAATTAAACCCCGAATGTAATTCTGGCATCCGTTTTTACATTTGGGTCAAAAAAAAAACTTCACCTCATGGGCACAAAAATCCCTGACCCCGGCATCACGAATTTTCTTCCCTGGAAACTAAAAAACCTTGATTTTTAAAATCTATAAAAAACACCATTTTTAAGCATGAAATTAAACCCCAAATCTAATTCTGGCGTCCGTTTTTACATTTGGGTCAAAAAAAAATTTTCACCCGCTGGGCACAAAAATCCCTGAACCCGGACACCAAAAAATGCTTGATTTTTAAAAACTATAAAAAACACCATTTTTAAGCGTGAAATTCAACCCCGAATGTAATTCTGGCGTCTGTTTTTACATTTGGGTCAAAAAAAAGTCACCTCCTGGGCACAAAAATCCCTGACTACGAAATCAGAAATTTACTGGCCCGGACACCAAAAAATGCTTGATTTTTAAAAAGTATAAAAAACACCATTTCTAAGGATGAAATTCAACCCCGAATCTCATACTGGACTTGGTTTTTACATTTGTGTCAAAAAATCTTTTTCACCTCCTGGGCACAAAAATCCCTGACCCCGGCATCAGAAATTTACTAGCCCGGACACCAAAAAATGCTTGATTTTTAAAAAGTATAAAAAACACCATTTTTAAGCGTGAAATTAAACCCCGAATGTAATTCTGGCATCCGTTTTTACATTTGGGTCAACAACGAAAAATTCACCTCCTGGGCACAAAAATCCCTCACCCCGGCATCAGGAATTTTCTTCCCCGGACACCAAAAAACCTTGATTTTTAAAATCTATAGAAAACACCATTTTTAAGCATGAAATTAAACCCCAAATCTAATTCTGGCGTCCGTTTTTACATTTGAGTAAAAAAAAAATGTTCACCTCTTAGGCAAATAAAATCCCTGACCCCGGCATCAGTAATTTTTTCCCGGACAACAAAAAATTCTTGATTTTTAAAAACTATAAAAAACACCATTTTTAAGGAAGAAATTCAACCCCAAATCTAATTCTGGTGTCCGTTTTTACATTTGGGTCAAAAAAAAATTCACCTCCTGGGCACAAAAATCCCTGACCCCGGCATCAGGAATTTTCTTTCCTGGACACCAAAAAATTCTTGATTTTTAAAATCTATAAAAAACACCATTTTTAAGGAAGAAATTCAACCCCGAATCTAATTCTGGTGTCCGTTTTTACATTTGGGTCAAAAAAAAATTTCACCCCCTGGGCACAAAAATCCCTGACCCCGGCATCAAAAATTTACTTGCCCGGACACCAAAAAATGCTTGATTTTTAAAAAGTATAAAAAACACCATTTTTAAGCGTGAAATTAAACCCCGAATGTAATTCTGGCATCCGTTTTTACATTTGGGTCAAAAAAAAAATTTCACCTTCTGTGCACAAAAATCCCTGACTCCGGCATCAGGAATTTTCTTCCCCGGACACCAAAAAATCTTGATTTTTAAAATCTATGAAAAAAACCATTTTTAAGGATTAAATTCAACCCCGAATCTCATACTGGCCTCGGTTTTTAAATTTGTGTCAAAAAAAAATTTTTACCTCCTGGGCACAAAAATCCCTGACCCCGGCATCACGAATTTTCTTCCCCGGACATCAAAAAATCTTGATTTTTAAAATCTATGAAAAAAACCATTTTTAAGGATGAAATTAAAACTCGAATCTAATTCTGGTGTCTGTTTTTACATTTGGGTCAAAAAAAATTTACCTCCTGGGCACAAAAATCCCTGACCCCGGCATCACGAATTTTCTTCCCTGGACACAAAAAAATCTTGATTTTTAAAATCTATAAAAAACACCATTTCTAAGGATGAAATTCAACCCCGAATCTCATACTGGACTCGGTTTTTACATTTGTGTCAAAAAATCTTTTTCACCTCCTGGGCACAAAAATCCCTGACCCCGGCATCAGGAATTTTCTTGCCCGGACACCAAAAAATTCTTGATTTTTAAAAACTATAAAAAGCACCATTTTTAAGGACGAAATTCAACCCCAAAACTAATTCTAGTGTCCATTTTTACATTTGGGTCAAAAAAAAATTTCACCCCCTGGGCACAAAAATCCCTGACCCCGGCATCAGAAATTTACTTGCCCGGACACCAAAAAATGCTTGATTTTTAAAAAGTATAAAAAACACCATTTTTAAGCGTGAAATTAAACCCCGAATGTAATTCTGGCATCCGTTTTTACATTTGGGTCAACAAAAAAAATTCAACTCCTGGGCACAAAAATCCCTGACCCTGACATCACGAATTTTCTTCCCCTGACACCAAAAAATCTTGATTTTTAAAATCTATGAAAAACACCATTTTCAAGGGTGAAATTCAACCCCGAATTTAATTCTGGCGTCCATTTTTACATTTGGGTCAAAAAAAAATCTCACCTCCCGGGCACAAAAATCCCTGACTCCGGCATCAGGAATTCTCTTCCCCGGACACCAAAAAATCTTGATTTTTAAAATCTATGAAAAACACCATTTTCAAGGATGAAATTCAACCCTGAATCTAATTCTGGCGTCCGTTTTTACATTTGGGTCAAAAAAAAATTTTCACCCGCTGGGCACAAAAATCCCTGAACCCGGACACCAAAAAATGCTTGATTTTTAAAAACTATAAAAAACACCATTTTTAAGCGTGAAATTCAACCCCGAATGTAATTCTGGCGTCCGTTTTTACATTTGGGTCAAAAAAAATGTCACCTCCTGGGCACAAAAATCCCTGACTACGAAATCAGAAATTTACTTGCCCGGACACCAAAAAATGCTTGATTTTTAAAAAGTATAAAAAACACCATTTCTAAGGATGAAATTCAACCCCGAATCTCATACTGGACTCGGTTTTTACATTTGTGTCAAAAAATCTTTTTCACCTCCTGGGCACAAAAATCCCTGACCCCGGCATCAGAAATTTACTAGCCCGGACACCAAAAAATGCTTGATTTTTAAAAAGTATAAAAAACACCATTTTTAAGCGTGAAATTAAACCCCGAATGTAATTCTGGCATCCGTTTTTACATTTGGGTCAACAACGAAAAATTCACCTCCTGGGCACAAAAATCCCTCACCCCGGCATCAGGAATTTTCTTCCCTGGACACCAAAAAGCCTTGATTTTTAAAATCTATAGAAAACACCATTTTTAAGCATGAAATTAAACCCCAAATCTAATTCTGGCGTCCGTTTTTACATTTGAGTAAAAAAAAAATGTTCACCTCTTAGGCAAATAAAATCCCTGACCCCGGCATCAGTAATTTTCTTTCCCGGACAACAAAAAATTCTTGATTTTTAAAAACTATAAAAAACACCATTTTTAAGCGTGAAATTCAACCCCGAATGTAATTCTGGTGTCCATTTTTACATTTGGGTCAAAAAAAAATTCACCTTCTGTGCACAAAAATCCCTGACTCCGGCATCAGGAATTTTCTTCCCCGGACACCAAAAAATCTTGATTTTTAAAATCTATGAAAAAAACCATTTTTAAGGATTAAATTCAACCCCGAATCTCATTCTGGCCTCGGTTTTTAAATTTGTGTCAAAAAAAAAAATTTACCTCCTGGGCACAAAAATCCCTGACCCCGGCATCACGAATTTTCTTCCCCGGACATCAAAAAATCTTGATTTTTAAAATCTATGAAAAAAACCATTTTTAAGGATGAAATTAAAACTCAAATCTAATTCTGGTGTCTGTTTTTACATTTGGGTCAAAAAAAATTTACCTCCTGGGCACAAAAATCCCTGACCCCGGCATCACGAATTTTCTTCCCTGGACACAAAAAAATCTTGATTTTTAAAATCTATAAAAAACACCATTTCTAAGGATGAAATTCAACCCCGAATCTCATACTGGCCTCGGTTTTTACATTTGTGTCAAAAAATCTTTTTCACCTCCTGGGCACAAAAATCCCTGACCCCGGCATCAGGAATTTTCTTGCCCGGACACCAAAAAATTCTTGATTTTTAAAAACTATAAAAAGCACCATTTTTAAGGACGAAATTCAACCCCAAAACTAATTCTAGTGTCCATTTTTACATTTGGGTCAAAAAAAAAATTTCACCCCCTGGGCACAAAAATCCCTGACCCCGGCATCAGAAATTTACTTGCCCGGACACCAAAAAATGCTTGATTTTTAAAAAGTATAAAAAACACCATTTTTAAGCGTGAAATTAAACCCCGAATGTAATTCTGGCATCCGTTTTTACATTTGGGTCAACAAAAAAAATTCAACTCCTGGGCACAAAAATCCCTGACCCTGACATCACGAATTTTCTTCCCCTGACACCAAAAAATCTTAATTTTTAAAATCTATGAAAAACACCATTTTCAAGGGTGAAATTCAACCCCGAATTTAATTCTGGCGTCCATTTTTACATTTGGGTCAAAAAAAAATCTCACCTCCCAGGCACAAAAATCCCTGACTCCGGCATCAGGAATTCTCTTCCCCGGACACCAAAAAATCTTGATTTTTAAAATCTATGAAAAACACCATTTTCAAGGATGAAATTCAACCCTGAATCTAATTCTGGCGTCTGTTTTTACATTTGGGTCAAAAAAAAAATTTCACCCGCTGGGCACAAAAATCCCTGAACAGGAATTTTCTTCCCCGGACACCAAAAAATGCTTGATTTTTAAAAACTATAAAAAACACCATTTTTAAGCGTGAAATTCAACCCCGAATGTAATTCTGGCGTCCGTTTTTACATTTGGGTCAAAAAAAATGTCACCTCCTGGGCACAAAAATCCCTGACTACGAAATCAGAAATTTACTTGCCCGGACACCAAAAAATGCTTGATTTTTAAAAAGTATAAAAAACACCATTTCTAAGGATGAAATTCAACCCCGAATCTCATACTGGACTCGGTTTTTACATTTGTGTCAAAAAATCTTTTTCACCTCCTGGGCACAAAAATCCCTGACCCCGGCATCAGAAATTTACTAGCCCGGACACCAAAAAATGCTAGATTTTTAAAAAGTATAAAAAACACCATTTTTAAGCGTGAAATTAAACCCCGAATGTAATTCTGGCATCCGTTTTTACATTTGGGTCAACAACGAAAAATTCACCTCCTGGGCACAAAAATCCCTGACCCCGGCATCAGGAATTTTCTTTCCTAGACACCAAAAAATTCTTGATTTTTAAAATCTATAAAAAAACACCATTTTTAAGGAAGAAATTCAACCCCGAATCTAATTCTGGTGTCCGTTTTTACATTTGGGTCAAAAAAAAATTTCATCCCCTGGGCACAAAAATCCCTGACCCCGGCATCAAAAATTTACTTGCCCGGACACCAAAAAATGCTTGATTTTTAAAAAGTATAAAAAACACCATTTTTAAGCGTGAAATTAAACCCCGAATGTAATTCTGGCATCCGTTTTTACATTTGGGTCAAAAAAAAAATTTCACCTTCTGTGCACAAAAATCCCTGACTCCGGCATCAGGAATTTTCTTCCCCGGACACCAAAAAATCTTGATTTTTAAAATCTATGAAAAAAACCATTTTTAAGGATTAAATTCAACCCCGAATCTCATACTGGCCTCGGTTTTTAAATTTGTGTCAAAAAAAATTTTTTACCTCCTGGGCACAAAAATCCCTGACCCCGGCATCACGAATTTTCTTCCCCGGACATCAAAAAATCTTGATTTTTAAAATCTATGAAAAAAACCATTTTTAAGGATGAAATTAAAACTCGAATCTAATTCTGGTGTCTGTTTTTACATTTGGGTCAAAAAAAATTTACCTCCTGGGCACAAAAATCCCTGACCCCGGCATCACGAATTTTCTTCCCCGGACACAAAAAAATCTTGATTTTTAAAATCTATAAAAAACACCATTTCTAAGGATGAAATTCAACCCCGAATCTCATACTGGCCTCGGTTTTTACATTTGTGTCAAAAAATATTTTTCACCTCCTGGGCACAAAAATCCCTGACCCCGGCATCAGGAATTTTCTTGCCCGGACACCAAAAAATTCTTGATTTTTAAAAACTATAAAAAGCACCATTTTTAAGGACGAAATTCAACCCCAAAACTAATTCTAGTGTCCATTTTTACATTTGGGTCAAAAAAAAAATTTCACCCCCTGGGCACAAAAATCCCTGACCCCGGCATCAGAAATTTACTTGCCCGGACACCAAAAAATGCTTGATTTTTAAAAAGTATAAAAAACACCATTTTTAAGCGTGAAATTAAACCCCGAATGTAATTCTGGCATCCGTTTTTACATTTGGGTCAACAAAAAAAATTCAACTCCTGGGCACAAAAATCCCTGACCCTGACATCACGAATTTTCTTCCCCTGACACCAAAAAATCTTAATTTTTAAAATCTATGAAAAACACCATTTTCAAGGGTGAAATTCAACCCCGAATTTAATTCTGGCGTCCATTTTTACATTTGGGTCAAAAAAAAATCTCACCTCCCGGGCACAAAAATCCCTGACTCCGGCATCAGGAATTCTCTTCCCCGGACACCAAAAAATCTTGATTTTTAAAATCTATGAAAAACACCATTTTCAAGGATGAAATTCAACCCTGAATCTAATTCTGGCGTCTGTTTTTACATTTGGGTCAAAAAAAAAATTTCACCCGCTGGGCACAAAAATCCCTGAACAGGAATTTTCTTCCCCGGACACCAAAAAATGCTTGATTTTTAAAAACTATAAAAAACACCATTTTTAAGCGTGAAATTCAACCCCGAATGTAATTCTGGCGTCCGTTTTTACATTTGGGTCAAAAAAAATGTCACCTCCTGGGCACAAAAATCCCTGACTACGAAATCAGAAATTTACTTGCCCGGACACCAAAAAATGCTTGATTTTTAAAAAGTATAAAAAACACCATTTCTAAGGATGAAATTCAACCCCGAATCTCATACTGGACTCGGTTTTTACATTTGTGTCAAAAAATCTTTTTCACCTCCTGGGCACAAAAATCCCTGACCCCGGCATCAGAAATTTACTAGCCCGGACACCAAAAAATGCTAGATTTTTAAAAAGTATAAAAAACACCATTTTTAAGCGTGAAATTAAACCCCGAATGTAATTCTGGCATCCGTTTTTACATTTGGGTCAACAACGAAAAATTCACCTCCTGGGCACAAAAATCCCTGACCCCGGCATCAGGAATTTTCTTTCCTAGACACCAAAAAATTCTTGATTTTTAAAATCTATAAAAAAACACCATTTTTAAGGAAGAAATTCAACCCCGAATCTAATTCTGGTGTCCGTTTTTACATTTGGGTCAAAAAAAAATTTCATCCCCTGGGCACAAAAATCCCTGACCCCGGCATCAAAAATTTACTTGCCCGGACACCAAAAAATGCTTGATTTTTAAAAAGTATAAAAAACACCATTTTTAAGCGTGAAATTAAACCCCGAATGTAATTCTGGCATCCGTTTTTACATTTGGGTCAAAAAAAAAATTTCACCTTCTGTGCACAAAAATCCCTGACTCCGGCATCAGGAATTTTCTTCCCCGGACACCAAAAAATCTTGATTTTTAAAATCTATGAAAAAAACCATTTTTAAGGATTAAATTCAACCCCGAATCTCATACTGGCCTCGGTTTTTAAATTTGTGTCAAAAAAATTTTTTTACCTCCTGGGCACAAAAATCCCTGACCCCGGCATCACGAATTTTCTTCCCCGGACATCAAAAAATCTTGATTTTTAAAATCTATGAAAAAAACCATTTTTAAGGATGAAATTAAAACTCGAATCTAATTCTGGTGTCTGTTTTTACATTTGGGTCAAAAAAAATTTACCTCCTGGGCACAAAAATCCCTGACCCCGGCATCACGAATTTTCTTCCCCGGACACAAAAAAATCTTGATTTTTAAAATCTATAAACAACACCATTTCTAAGGATGAAATTCAACCCCGAATCTCATACTGGCCTCGGTTTTTACATTTGTGTCAAAAAATCTTTTTCACCTCCTGGGCACAAAAATCCCTGACCCCGGCATCAGGAATTTTCTTGCCCGGACACCAAAAAATTCTTGATTTTTAAAAACTATAAAAAGCACCATTTTTAAGGACGAAATTCAACCCCAAAACTAATTCTAGTGTCCATTTTTACATTTGGGTCAAAAAAAAAATTCACCCCCTGGGCACAAAAATCCCTGACCCCGGCATCAGAAATTTACTTGCCCGGACACCAAAAAATGCTTGATTTTTAAAAAGTATAAAAAACACCATTTTTAAGCGTGAAATTAAACCCCGAATGTAATTCTGGCATCCGTTTTTACATTTGGGTCAACAAAAAAAATTCAACTCCTGGGCACAAAAATCCCTGACCCTGACATCAAAAAATCTTGATTTTTAAAATCTATGAAAAACACCATTTTCAAGGGTGAAATTCAACCCCGAATTTAATTCTGGCGTCCATTTTTACATTTGGGTCAAAAAAAATTTTTCACCCGCTGGGCACAAAAATCCCTGAACAGGAATTTTCTTCCCCGGACACCAAAAAATGCTTCATTTTTAAAACCTATAAAAAACACCATTTTTAAGCGTGAAATTCAACCCCGAATGTAATTCTGGCGTCCGTTTTTACATTTGGGTCAAAAAAAATGTCACCTCCTGGGCACAAAAATCCCTGACTACGAAATCAGAAATTTACTTGCCCGGACACCAAAAAATGTTTTAAAAAGTATAAAAAACACCATTTCTAAGGATGAAATTCAACCCCGAATCTCATACTGGACTCGGTTTTTACATTTGTGTCAAAAAATCTTTTTCACCTCCTGGGCACAAAAATCCCTGACCCCGGCATCAGAAATTTACTAGCACGGACACCAAAAAATGCTTGATTTTTAAAAAGTATAAAAAACACCATTTTTAAGCGTGAAATTAAACCCCGAATGTAATTCTGGCATCCGTTTTTACATTTGGGTCAACAACAAAAAATTCACCTCCTGGGCAGAAAAATCCCTCACCCCGGCATCAGGAATTTTCTTCCCCGGACACCAAAAAGCCTTGATTTTTAAAATCTATAGAAAACACCATTTTTAAGCATGAAATTAAACCCCAAATCTAATTCTGGCGTCCGTTTTTACATTTGAGTAAAAAAAAAATGTTCACCTCTTAGGCAAATAAAATCCCTGACCCCGGCATCAGTAATTTTCTTTCCCGGACAACAAAAAATTCTTGATTTTTAAAAACTATAAAAAACACAATTTTTAAGCGTGAAATTCAACCCCGAATGTTATTCTGGTGTCCATTTTTACATTTGGGTCAAAAAAAAAATTCACCTCCTGTGCACAAAAATCCCTGACTCCGGCATCAGGAATTTTCTTTCCTGGACACCAAAAAATTCTTGATTTTTAAAATCTATGAAAAAAACCATTTTTAAGGATGAAATTAAAACTCAAATCTAATTCTGGTGTCTGTTTTTACATTTGGGTCAAAAAAAAATTTACCTCCTGGGCACAAAAATCCCTGACTCCGGCATCACGAATTTTCTTCCCTGGACACAAAAAAATCTTGATTTTTAAAATCTATAAAAAACACCATTTCTAAGGATGAAATTCAACCCCGAATCTCATACTGGCCTCGGTTTTTACATTTGTGTCAAAAAATCTTTTTCACCTCCTGGGCACAAAAATCCTTGACTCTGGCATCAGGAATTTTCTTGCCCGGACACCAAAAAATTCTTGATTTTTAAAAACTATAAAAAGCACCATTTTTAAGGACGAAATTCAACCCCAAAACTAATTCTAGTGTCCATTTTTACATTTGGGTCAAAAAAAAAATTTCACCCCCTGGGCACAAAAATCCCTGACCCCGGCATCAGAAATTTACTTGCCCGGACACCAAAAAATGCTTGATTTTTAAAAAGTATAAAAAACACCATTTTTAAGCGTGAAATTAAACCCCGAATGTAATTCTGGCATCCGTTTTTACATTTGGGTCAACAAAAAAAATTCAACTCCTGGGCACAAAAATCCCTGACCCTGACATCACGAATTTTCTTCCCCTGACACCAAAAAATCTTAATTTTTAAAATCTATGAAAAACACCATTTTCAAGGGTGAAATTCAACCCCGAATTTAATTCTGGCGTCCATTTTTACATTTGGGTCAAAAAAAAATCTCACCTCCCGGGCACAAAAATCCCTGACTCCGGCATCAGGAATTCTCTTCCCCGGACACCAAAAAATCTTGATTTTTAAAATCTATGAAAAACACCATTTTCAAGGATGAAATTCAACCCTGAATCTAATTCTGGCGTCTGTTTTTACATTTGGGTCAAAAAAAAAATTTCACCCGCTGGGCACAAAAATCCCTGAACAGGAATTTTCTTCCCCGGACACCAAAAAATGCTTGATTTTTAAAAACTATAAAAAACACCATTTTTAAGCGTGAAATTCAACCCCGAATGTAATTCTGGCGTCCGTTTTTACATTTGGGTCAAAAAAAATGTCACCTCCTGGGCACAAAAATCCCTGACTACGAAATCAGAAATTTACTTGCCCGGACACCAAAAAATGCTTGATTTTTAAAAAGTATAAAAAACACCATTTCTAAGGATGAAATTCAACCCCGAATCTCATACTGGACTCGGTTTTTACATTTGTGTCAAAAAATCTTTTTCACCTCCTGGGCACAAAAATCCCTGACCCCGGCATCAGAAATTTACTAGCCCGGACACCAAAAAATGCTAGATTTTTAAAAAGTATAAAAAACACCATTTTTAAGCGTGAAATTAAACCCCGAATGTAATTCTGGCATCCGTTTTTACATTTGGGTCAACAACGAAAAATTCACCTCCTGGGCACAAAAATCCCTGACCCCGGCATCAGGAATTTTCTTTCCTAGACACCAAAAAATTCTTGATTTTTAAAATCTATAAAAAAACACCATTTTTAAGGAAGAAATTCAACCCCGAATCTAATTCTGGTGTCCGTTTTTACATTTGGGTCAAAAAAAAATTTCATCCCCTGGGCACAAAAATCCCTGACCCCGGCATCAAAAATTTACTTGCCCGGACACCAAAAAATGCTTGATTTTTAAAAAGTATAAAAAACACCATTTTTAAGCGTGAAATTAAACCCCGAATGTAATTCTGGCATCCGTTTTTACATTTGGGTCAAAAAAAAAATTTCACCTTCTGTGCACAAAAATCCCTGACTCCGGCATCAGGAATTTTCTTCCCCGGACACCAAAAAATCTTGATTTTTAAAATCTATGAAAAAAACCATTTTTAAGGATTAAATTCAACCCCGAATCTCATTCTTGCCTCGGTTTTTAAATTTGTGTCAAAAAAAAAAATTTACCTCCTGGGCACAAAAATCCCTGACCCCGGCATCACGAATTTTCTTCCCCGGACATCAAAAAATCTTGATTTTTAAAATCTATGAAAAAAACCATTTTTAAGGATGAAATTAAAACTCGAATCTAATTCTGGTGTCTGTTTTTACATTTGGGTCAAAAAAAATTTACCTCCTGGGCACAAAAATCCCTGACCCCGGCATCACGAATTTTCTTCCCCGGACACAAAAAAATCTTGATTTTTAAAATCTATAAAAAACACCATTTCTAAGGATGAAATTCAACCCCGAATCTCATACTGGCCTCGGTTTTTACATTTGTGTCAAAAAATCTTTTTCACCTCCTGGGCACAAAAATCCCTGACCCCGGCATCAGGAATTTTCTTGCCCGGACACCAAAAAATTCTTGATTTTTAAAAACTATAAAAAGCACCATTTTTAAGGACGAAATTCAACCCCAAAACTAATTCTAGTGTCCATTTTTACATTTGGGTCAAAAAAAAAATTCACCCCCTGGGCACAAAAATCCCTGACCCCGGCATCAGAAATTTACTTGCCCGGACACCAAAAAATGCTTGATTTTTAAAAAGTATAAAAAACACCATTTTTAAGCGTGAAATTAAACCCCGAATGTAATTCTGGCATCCGTTTTTACATTTGGGTCAACAAAAAAAATTCAACTCCTGGGCACAAAAATCCCTGACCCTGACATCAAAAAATCTTGATTTTTAAAATCTATGAAAAACACCATTTTCAAGGGTGAAATTCAACCCCGAATTTAATTCTGGCGTCCATTTTTACATTTGGGTCAAAAAAAATTTTTCACCCGCTGGGCACAAAAATCCCTGAACAGGAATTTTCTTCCCCGGACACCAAAAAATGCTTCATTTTTAAAACCTATAAAAAACACCATTTTTAAGCGTGAAATTCAACCCCGAATGTAATTCTGGCGTCCGTTTTTACATTTGGGTCAAAAAAAATGTCACCTCCTGGGCACAAAAATCCCTGACTACGAAATCAGAAATTTACTTGCCCGGACACCAAAAAATGTTTTAAAAAGTATAAAAAACACCATTTCTAAGGATGAAATTCAACCCCGAATCTCATACTGGACTCGGTTTTTACATTTGTGTCAAAAAATCTTTTTCACCTCCTGGGCACAAAAATCCCTGACCCCGGCATCAGAAATTTACTAGCACGGACACCAAAAAATGCTTGATTTTTAAAAAGTATAAAAAACACCATTTTTAAGCGTGAAATTAAACCCCGAATGTAATTCTGGCATCCGTTTTTACATTTGGGTCAACAACAAAAAATTCACCTCCTGGGCAGAAAAATCCCTCACCCCGGCATCAGGAATTTTCTTCCCCGGACACCAAAAAGCCTTGATTTTTAAAATCTATAGAAAACACCATTTTTAAGCATGAAATTAAACCCCAAATCTAATTCTGGCGTCCGTTTTTACATTTGAGTAAAAAAAAAATGTTCACCTCTTAGGCAAATAAAATCCCTGACCCCGGCATCAGTAATTTTCTTTCCCGGACAACAAAAAATTCTTGATTTTTAAAAACTATAAAAAACACAATTTTTAAGCGTGAAATTCAACCCCGAATGTTATTCTGGTGTCCATTTTTACATTTGGGTCAAAAAAAAAATTCACCTCCTGTGCACAAAAATCCCTGACTCCGGCATCAGGAATTTTCTTTCCTGGACACCAAAAAATTCTTGATTTTTAAAATCTATGAAAAAAACCATTTTTAAGGATGAAATTAAAACTCAAATCTAATTCTGGTGTCTGTTTTTACATTTGGGTCAAAAAAAAATTTACCTCCTGGGCACAAAAATCCCTGACTCCGGCATCACGAATTTTCTTCCCTGGACACAAAAAAATCTTGATTTTTAAAATCTATAAAAAACACCATTTCTAAGGATGAAATTCAACCCCGAATCTCATACTGGCCTCGGTTTTTACATTTGTGTCAAAAAATCTTTTTCACCTCCTGGGCACAAAAATCCTTGACTCTGGCATCAGGAATTTTCTTGCCCGGACACCAAAAAATTCTTGATTTTTAAAAACTATAAAAAGCACCATTTTTAAGGACGAAATTCAACCCCGAAACTAATTCTAGTGTCCATTTTTACATTTGGGTCAAAAAAAATTTTCACCCCCTGGGCACAAAAATCCCTGACCCCGGCATCAAAAATTTACTTGCCCGGACACCAAAAAATGCTTGATTTTTAAAAAGTATAAAAAACACCATTTTTAAGCGTGAAATTAAACCCCGAATGTAATTCTGGCATCCGTTTTTACATTTGGGTCAACAACGAAATATTCACCTCCTGGGCACAAAAATCCCTCACCCCGGCACCAGGAATTTTCTTCCCCGGACATCAAAAAACCTTGATTTTTAAAATCTATAGAAAACACCATTTTTAAGCATGAAATTAAACCCCAAATCTAATTCTGGCGTCCGTTTTTACATTTGAGTAAAAAAAAAATGTTCACCTCCTAGGCAAATAAAATCCCTAACCCCGGCAAAAGTAATTTTCTTTCCCGGACAACAAAAAATTCTTGATTTTTAAAAACTATAAAAAACACCAGTTTTAAGCGTGAAATTCAACCCCGAATGTAATTCTGGCATCCGTTTTTACATTTGGGTCAAAAAAAAAATTTCACCTTCTGTGCACAAAAATCCCTGACTCCGGCATCAGGAATTTTCTTCCCCGGACACCAAAAAATCTTGATTTTTAAAATCTATGAAAAAAACCATTTTTAAGGATTAAATTCAACCCCGAATCTCATTCTTGCCTCGGTTTTTAAATTTGTGTCAAAAAAAAAAATTTACCTCCTGGGCACAAAAATCCCTGACCCCGGCATCACGAATTTTCTTCCCCGGACATCAAAAAATCTTGATTTTTAAAATCTATGAAAAAAACCATTTTTAAGGATGAAATTAAAACTCGAATCTAATTCTGGTGTCTGTTTTTACATTTGGGTCAAAAAAAATTTACCTCCTGGGCACAAAAATCCCTGACCCCGGCATCACGAATTTTCTTCCCTGGACACAAAAAAATCTTGATTTTTAAAATCTATAAAAAACACCATTTCTAAGGATGAAATTCAACCCCGAATCTCATACTGGCCTCGGTTTTTACATTTGTGTCAAAAAATCTTTTTCACCTCCTGGGCACAAAAATCCCTGACCCCGGCATCAGGAATTTTCTTGCCCGGACACCAAAAAATTCTTGATTTTTAAAAACTATAAAAAGCACCATTTTTAAGGACGAAATTCAACCCCAAAACTAATTCTAGTGTCCATTTTTACATTTGGGTCAAAAAAAAAATTTCACCCCCTGGGCACAAAAATCCCTGACCCCGGCATCAGAAATTTACTTGCCCGGACACCAAAAAATGCTTGATTTTTAAAAAGTATAAAAAACACCATTTTTAAGCGTGAAATTAAACCCCGAATGTAATTCTGGCATCCGTTTTTACATTTGGGTCAACAAAAAAAATTCAACTCCTGGGCACAAAAATCCCTGACCCTGACATCACGAATTTTCTTCCCCTGACACCAAAAAATCTTGATTTTTAAAATCTATGAAAAACACCATTTTCAAGGGTGAAATTCAACCCCGAATTTAATTCTGGCGTCCATTTTTACATTTGGGACAACAACGAAAAATTCACCTCCTGGGCACAAAAATCCCTCACCCCGGCATCAGGAATTTTCTTCCCCGGACACCAAAAAGCCTTGATTTTTAAAATCTATAGAAAACACCATTTTTAAGCATGAAATTAAACCCCAAATCTAATTCTGGCGTCCGTTTTTACATTTGAGTAAAAAAAAAATGTTCACCTCTTAGGCAAATAAAATCCCTGACCCCGGCATCAGTAATTTTCTTTCCCGGACAACAAAAAATTCTTGATTTTTAAAAACTATAAAAAACACAATTTTTAAGCGTGAAATTCAACCCCGAATGTAATTCTGGTGTCCATTTTTACATTTGGGTCAAAAAAAAATTCACCTCCTGGGCACAAAAATCCCTGACCCCGGCATCAAAAATTTACTTGCCCGGACACCAAAAAATGCTTGATTTTTAAAAAGTATAAAAAACACCATTTTTAAGCGTGAAATTAAACCCCGAATGTAATTCTGGCATCCGTTTTTACATTTGGGTCAACAACGAAATATTCACCTCCTGGGCACAAAAATCCCTCACCCCGGCACCAGGAATTTTCTTCCCCGGACATCAAAAAACCTTGATTTTTAAAATCTATAGAAAACACCATTTTTAAGCATGAAATTAAACCCCAAATCTAATTCTGGCGTCCGTTTTTACATTTGAGTAAAAAAAAAATGTTCACCTCCTAGGCAAATAAAATCCCTAACCCCGGCAAAAGTAATTTTCTTTCCCGGACAACAAAAAATTCTTGATTTTTAAAAACTATAAAAAACACCAGTTTTAAGCGTGAAATTCAACCCCGAATGTAATTCTGGCATCCGTTCTTACATTTGGGTCAAAAAAAAAATTTCACCTTCTGTGCACAAAAATCCCTGACTCCGGCATCAGGAATTTTCTTCCCCGGACACCAAAAAATCTTGATTTTTAAAATCTATGAAAAAAACCATTTTTAAGGATTAAATTCAACCCCGAATCTCATTCTTGCCTCGGTTTTTAAATTTGTGTCAAAAAAAAAAATTTACCTCCTGGGCACAAAAATCCCTGACCCCGGCATCACGAATTTTCTTCCCCGGACATCAAAAAATCTTGATTTTTAAAATCTATGAAAAAAACCATTTTTAAGGATGAAATTAAAACTCGAATCTAATTCTGGTGTCTGTTTTTACATTTGGGTCAAAAAAATTTTACCTCCTGGGCACAAAAATCCCTGACCCCGGCATCACGAATTTTCTTCCCTGGACACAAAAAAATCTTGATTTTTAAAATCTATAAAAAACACCATTTCTAAGGATGAAATTCAACCCCGAATCTCATACTGGCCTCGGTTTTTACATTTGTGTCAAAAAATCTTTTTCACCTCCTGGGCACAAAAATCCCTGACCCCGGCATCAGGAATTTTCTTGCCCGGACACCAAAAAATTCTTGATTTTTAAAAACTATAAAAAGCACCATTTTTAAGGACGAAATTCAACCCCAAAACTAATTCTAGTGTCCATTTTTACATTTGGGTCAAAAAAAAAATTTCACCCCCTGGGCACAAAAATCCCTGACCCCGGCATCAGAAATTTACTTGCCCGGACACCAAAAAATGCTTGATTTTTAAAAAGTATAAAAAACACCATTTTTAAGCGTGAAATTAAACCCCGAATGTAATTCTGGCATCCGTTTTTACATTTGGGTCAACAAAAAAAATTCAACTCCTGGGCACAAAAATCCCTGACCCTGACATCACGAATTTTCTTCCCCTGACACCAAAAAATCTTGATTTTTAAAATCTATGAAAAACACCATTTTCAAGGGTGAAATTCAACCCCGAATTTAATTCTGGCGTCCATTTTTACATTTGGGTCAACAACGAAAAATTCACCTCCTGGGCACAAAAATCCCTCACCCCGGCATCAGGAATTTTCTTCCCCGGACACCAAAAAGCCTTGATTTTTAAAATCTATAGAAAACACCATTTTTAAGCATGAAATTAAACCCCAAATCTAATTCTGGCGTCCGTTTTTACATTTGAGTAAAAAAAAATGTTCACCTCTTAGGCAAATAAAATCCCTGACCCCGGCATCAGTAATTTTCTTTCCCGGACAACAAAAAATTCTTGATTTTTAAAAACTATAAAAAACACAATTTTTAAGCGTGAAATTCAACCCCGAATGTAATTCTGGTGTCCATTTTTACATTTGGGTCAAAAAAAAAATTCACCTCCTGTGCACAAAAATCCCTGACTCCGGCATCAGGAATTTTCTTTCCTGGACACCAAAAAATTCTTGATTTTTAAAATCTATGAAAAAAACCATTTTTAAGGATGAAATTAAAACTCAAATCTAATTCTGGTGTCTGTTTTTACATTTGGGTCAAAAAAAAATTTACCTCCTGGGCACAAAAATCCCTGACTCCGGCATCACGAATTTTCTTCCCTGGACACAAAAAAATCTTGATTTTTAAAATCTATAAAAAACACCATTTCTAAGGATGAAATTCAACCCCGAATCTCATACTGGCCTCGGTTTTTACATTTGTGTCAAAAAATCTTTTTCACCTCCTGGGCACAAAAATCCCTGACCCCGGCATCAGGAATTTTCTTGCCCGGACACCAAAAAATTCTTGATTTTTAAAAACTATAAAAAGCACCATTTTTAAGGACGAAATTCAACCCCGAAACTAATTCTAGTGTCCATTTTTACATTTGGGTCAAAAAAAAAATTTCACCCCCTGGGCACAAAAATCCCTGACCCCGGCATCAGAAATTTACTTGCCCGGACACCAAAAAATGCTTGATTTTTAAAAAGTATAAAAAACACCATTTTTAAGTGTGAAATTAAACCCCGAATGTAATTCTGGCATCCGTTTTTACATTTGGGTCAACAAAAAAAATTCAACTCCTGGGCACAAAAATCCCTGACCCTGACATCACGAATTTTCTTCCCCTGACACCAAAAAATCTTGATTTTTAAAATCTATGAAAAACACCATTTTCAAGGGTGAAATTCAACCCCGAATTTAATTCTGGCGTCCATTTTTACATTTGGGTCAAAAAAAAATCTCACCTCCCGGGCACAAAAATCCCTGACTCCGGCATCAGGAATTCTCTTCCCCGGACACCAAAAAATCTTGATTTTTAAAATCTATGAAAAACACCATTTTCAAGGATGAAATTCAACCCTGAATCTAATTCTGGCGTCCGTTTTTACATTTGGGTCAAAAAAAAAATTTCACCCGCTGGGCACAAAAATCCCTAAACAGGAATTTTCTTCCCCGGACACCAAAAAATGCTTGATTTTTAAAAACTATAAAAAACACCATTTTTAAGCGTGAAATTCAACCCCGAATGTAATTCTGGCGTCCGTTTTTACATTTGGGTCAAAAAAAATGTCACCTCCTGGGCACAAAAATCCCTGACTACGAAATCAGAAATTTACTTGCCCGGACACCAAAAAATGCTTGATTTTTAAAAAGTATAAAAAACACCATTTCTAAGGATGAAATTCAACCCCGAATCTCATACTGGACTCGGTTTTTACATTTGTGTCAAAAAATCTTTTTCACCTCCTGGGCACAAAAATCCCTGACCCCGGCATCAGAAATTTACTAGCCCGGACACCAAAAAATTCTTGATTTTTAAAAAGTATAAAAAACACCATTTTTAAGCGTGAAATTAAACCCCGAATGTAATTCTGGCATCCGTTTTTACATTTGGGTCAACAACAAAAAATTCACCTCCTGGGCACAAAAATCCCTGACCCCGGCATCAGGAATTTTCTTTCCTAGACACCAAAAAATTCTTGATTTTTAAAATCTATAAAAAAACACCATTTTTAAGGAAGAAATTCAACCCCGAATCTAATTCTGGTGTCCGTTTTTACATTTGGGTCAAAAAAAAATTTCATCCCCTGGGCACAAAAATCCCTGACCCCGGCATCAAAAATTTACTTGCCCGGACACCAAAAAATGCTTGATTTTTAAAAAGTATAAAAAACACCATTTTTAAGCGTGAAATTAAACCCCGAATGTAATTCTGGCATCCGTTTTTACATTTGGGTCAAAAAAAAAATTTCACCTTCTGTGCACAAAAATCCCTGACTCCGGCATCAGGAATTTTCTTCCCCGGACACCAAAAAATCTTGATTTTTAAAATCTATGAAAAAAACCATTTTTAAGGATTAAATTCAACCCCGAATCTCATACTGGCCTCGGTTTTTAAATTTGTGTCAAAAAAAAAAATTTTACCTCCTGGGCACAAAAATCCCTGACCCCGGAATCACGAATTTTCTTCCCCGGACATCAAAAAATCTTGATTTTTAAAATCTATGAAAAAAACCATTTTTAAGGATGAAATTAAAACTCGAATCTAATTCTGGTGTCTGTTTTTACATTTGGGTCAAAAAAAATTTACCTCCTGGGCACAAAAATCCCTGACCCCGGAATCACGAATTTTCTTCCCCGGACACAAAAAAATCTTGATTTTTAAAATCTATAAAAAACACCATTTCTAAGGATGAAATTCAACCCCGAATCTCATACTGGCCTCGGTTTTTACATTTGTGTCAAAAAATCTTTTTCACCTCCTGGGCACAAAAATCCCTGACCCCGGCATCAGGAATTTTCTTGCCCGGACACCAAAAAATGCTTGATTTTTAAAAACTATAAAAAGCACCATTTTTAAGGACGAAATTCAACCCCAAAACTAATTCTAGTGTCCATTTTTACATTTGGGTCAAAAAAAAAAATTCACCCCCTGGGCACAAAAATCCCTGACCCCGGCATCAGAAATTTACTCGCCCAGACACCAAAAAATGCTTGATTTTTAAAAAGTATAAAAAACACCATTTTTAAGCGTGAAATTAAACCCCGAATGTAATTCTGGCATCCGTTTTTACATTTGGGTCAACAAAAAAAATTCAACTCCTGGGCACAAAAATCCCTGACCCTGACATCACGAATTTTCTTCCCCTGACACCAAAAAATCTTGATTTTTAAAATCTATGAAAAACACCATTTTCAAGGGTGAAATTCAACCCCGAATTTAATTCTGGCGTCCATTTTTACATTTGGGTCAAAAAAAAATCTCACCTCCCGGGCACAAAAATCCCTGACTCCGGCATCAGGAATTCTCTTCCCCGGACACCAAAAAATCTTGATTTTTAAAATCTATGAAAAACACCATTTTCAAGGATGAAATTCAACCCTGAATCTAATTCTGGCGTCCGTTTTTACATTTGGGTCAAAAAAAAAATTTCACCCGCTGGGCACAAAAATCCCTAAACAGGAATTTTCTTCCCCGGACACCAAAAAATGCTTGATTTTTAAAAACTATAAAAAACACCATTTTTAAGCGTGAAATTCAACCCCGAATGTAATTCTGGCGTCCGTTTTTACATTTGGGTCAAAAAAAATGTCACCTCCTGGGCACAAAAATCCCTGACTACGAAATCAGAAATTTACTTGCCCGGACACCAAAAAATGCTTGATTTTTAAAAAGTATAAAAAACACCATTTCTAAGGATGAAATTCAACCCCGAATCTCATACTGGACTCGGTTTTTACATTTGTGTCAAAAAATCTTTTTCACCTCCTGGGCACAAAAATCCCTGACCCCGGCATCAGAAATTTACTAGCCCGGACACCAAAAAATTCTTGATTTTTAAAAAGTATAAAAAACACCATTTTTAAGCGTGAAATTAAACCCCGAATGTAATTCTGGCATCCGTTTTTACATTTGGGTCAACAACAAAAAATTCACCTCCTGGGCACAAAAATCCCTGACCCCGGCATCAGGAATTTTCTTTCCTAGACACCAAAAAATTCTTGATTTTTAAAATCTATAAAAAAACACCATTTTTAAGGAAGAAATTCAACCCCGAATCTAATTCTGGTGTCCGTTTTTACATTTGGGTCAAAAAAAAATTTCATCCCCTGGGCACAAAAATCCCTGACCCCGGCATCAAAAATTTACTTGCCCGGACACCAAAAAATGCTTGATTTTTAAAAAGTATAAAAAACACCATTTTTAAGCGTGAAATTAAACCCCGAATGTAATTCTGGCATCCGTTTTTACATTTGGGTCAAAAAAAAAATTTCACCTTCTGTGCACAAAAATCCCTGACTCCGGCATCAGGAATTTTCTTCCCCGGACACCAAAAAATCTTGATTTTTAAAATCTATGAAAAAAACCATTTTTAAGGATTAAATTCAACCCCGAATCTCATACTGGCCTCGGTTTTTAAATTTGTGTCAAAAAAAAAAATTTTACCTCCTGGGCACAAAAATCCCTGACCCCGGAATCACGAATTTTCTTCCCCGGACATCAAAAAATCTTGATTTTTAAAATCTATGAAAAAAACCATTTTTAAGGATGAAATTAAAACTCGAATCTAATTCTGGTGTCTGTTTTTACATTTGGGTCAAAAAAAATTTACCTCCTGGGCACAAAAATCCCTGACCCCGGAATCACGAATTTTCTTCCCCGGACACAAAAAAATCTTGATTTTTAAAATCTATAAAAAACACCATTTCTAAGGATGAAATTCAACCCCGAATCTCATACTGGCCTCGGTTTTTACATTTGTGTCAAAAAATCTTTTTCACCTCCTGGGCACAAAAATCCCTGACCCCGGCATCAGGAATTTTCTTGCCCGGACACCAAAAAATGCTTGATTTTTAAAAACTATAAAAAGCACCATTTTTAAGGACGAAATTCAACCCCAAAACTAATTCTAGTGTCCATTTTTACATTTGGGTCAAAAAAAAAAATTCACCCCCTGGGCACAAAAATCCCTGACCCCGGCATCAGAAATTTACTCGCCCAGACACCAAAAAATGCTTGATTTTTAAAAAGTATAAAAAACACCATTTTTAAGCGTGAAATTAAACCCCGAATGTAATTCTGGCATCCGTTTTTACATTTGGGTCAACAAAAAAAATTCAACTCCTGGGCACAAAAATCCCTGACCCTGACATCACGAATTTTCTTCCCCTGACACCAAAAAATCTTGATTTTTAAAATCTATGAAAAACACCATTTTCAAGGGTGAAATTCAACCCCGAATTTAATTCTGGCGTCCATTTTTACATTTGGGTCAAAAAAAAATTTTCACCCGCTGGGCACAAAAATCCCTGAACAGGAATTTTCTTCCCCGGACACCAAAAAATGCTTGATTTTTAAAAACTATAAAAAACACCATTTTTAAGCGTGAAATTCAACCCCGAATGTAATTCTGGCGTCCGTTTTTACATTTGGGTCAAAAAAAATGTCACCTCCTGGGCACAAAAATCCCTGACTACGAAATCAGAAATTTACTTGCCCGGACACCAAAAAATGCTTGATTTTTAAAAAGTATAAAAAACACCATTTCTAAGGATGAAATTCAACCCCGAATCTCATACTGGACTCGGTTTTTACATTTGTGTCAAAAAATCTTTTTCACCTCCTGGGCACAAAAATCCCTGACCCCGGCATCAGAAATTTACTAGCCCGGACACCAAAAAATGCTTGATTTTTAAAAAGTATAAAAAACACCATTTTTAAGCGTGAAATTAAACCCCGAATGTAATTCTGGCATCCGTTTTTACATTTGGGTCAACAACGAAAAATTCACCTCCTGGGCACAAAAGTCCCTCACCCCGGCATCAGGAATTTTCTTCCCCGGACACCAAAAAGCCTTGATTTTTAAAATCTATAGAAAACACCATTTTTAAGCATGAAATTAAACCCCAAATCTAATTCTGGCGTCCGTTTTTACATTTGAGTAAAAAAAAAATGTTCACCTCTTAGGCAAATAAAATCCCTGACCCCGGCATCAGTAATTTTCTTTGCCGGACAACAAAAAATTCTTGATTTTTAAAAACTATAAAAAACACCATTTTTAAGCGTGAAATTCAACCCCGAATGTAATTCTGGTGTCCATTTTTACATTTGGGTCAAAAAAAAATTCACCTCCTGTGCACAAAAATCCCTGACCCCGGCATCAGGAATTTTCTTTCCTGGACACCAAAAAATTCTTGATTTTTAAAATCTATGAAAAAAACCATTTTTAAGGATGAAATTAAAACTCAAATCTAATTCTGGTGTCTGTTTTTACATTTGGGTCAAAAAAAAATTTACCTCCTGGGCACAAAAATCCCTGACTCCGGCATCACGAATTTTCTTCCCTGGACACAAAAAAATCTTGATTTTTAAAATCTATAAAAAACACCATTTCTAAGGATGAAATTCAACCCCGAATCTCATACTGGCCTCGGTTTTTACATTTGTGTCAAAAAATCTTTTTCACCTCCTGGGCACAAAAATCCTTGACTCTGGCATCAGGAATTTTCTTGCCCGGACACCAAAAAATTCTTGATTTTTAAAAACTATAAAAAGCACCATTTTTAAGGACGAAATTCAACCCCGAAACTAATTCTAGTGTCCATTTTTACATTTGGGTCAAAAAAAAATTTCACCCCCTGGGCACAAAAATCCCTGACCCTAGCATCAAAAATTTACTTGCCCGGACACCAAAAAATGCTTGATTTTTAAAAAGTATAAAAAACACAATTTTTAAGCGTGAAATTAAACCCCGAATGTAATTCTGGCATCCGTTTTTACATTTGGGTCAACAACGAAATATTCACCTCCTGGGCACAAAAATCCCTCACCCCGGCACCAGGAATTTTCTTCCCCGGACACCAAAAAACCTTGATTTTTAAAATCTATAGAAAACACCATTTTTAAGCATGAAATTAAACCCCAAATCTAATTCTGGCGTCCGTTTTTACATTTGAGTAAAAAAAAAATGTTCACCTCCTAGGCAAATAAAATCCCTGACCCCGGCAAAAGTAATTTTCTTTCCCGGACAACAAAAAATTCTTGATTTTTAAAAACTATAAAAAACACCAGTTTTAAGCGTGAAATTCAACCCCGAATGTAATTCTGGCATCCGTTTTTACATTTGGGTCAAAAAAAAATTTCACCTTCTGTGCACAAAAATCCCTGACTCCGGCATCAGGAATTTTCTTCCCCGGACACCAAAAAATCTTGATTTTTAAAATCTATGAAAAAAACCATTTTTAAGGATTAAATTCAACCCGAAACTAATTCTAGTGTCCATTTTTACATTTGGGTCAAAAAAAAATTTCACCCCCTGGGCACAAAAATCCCTGACCCCGGCATCAGAAATTTACTTGCCCGGACACCAAAAAATGCATGATTTTTAAAAAGTATAAAAAACACCATTTTTAAGCGTGAAATTAAACCCCGAATGTAATTCTGGCATCCGTTTTTACATTTGGGTCAACAAAAATAATTCAACTCCTGGGCACAAAAATCCCTGACCCTGACATCACGAATTTTCTTCCCCTGACACCAAAAAATCTTGATTTTTAAAATCTATGAAAAACACCATTTTCAAGGGTGAAATTCAACCCCGAATTTAATTCTGGCGTCCATTTTTACATTTGGGTCAAAAAAAAATCTCACCTCCCGGGCACAAAAATCCCTGACTCCGGCATCAGGAATTCTCTTCCCCCGGACACCAAAAAATCTTGATTTTTAAAATCTATGAAAAACACCATTTTCAAGGATGAAATTCAACCCTGAATCTAATTCTGGCGTCCGTTTTTACATTTGGGTCAAAAAAAAATTTTCACCTGCTGGGCACAAAAATCCCTGAACAGGAATTTTGTCCCCCGGACACCAAAAAATGCTTGATTTTTAAAATCTATGAAAAACACCAGTCTTAAGCGTGAAATTCAACCCCGAATGTAATTCTGGCATCCGTTTTTACATTTGGGTCAAAAAAAAAATTTCACCTTCTGTGCACAAAAATCCCTGACTCCGGCATCAGGAATTTTCTTCCCCGGACACCAAAAAATCTTGATTTTAAAAATCTATGAAAAAAACCATTTTTAAGGATTAAATTCAACCCCGAAACTAATTCTAGTGTCCATTTTTACATTTGGGTCAAAAAAAAAATTTCACCCCCTGGGCACAAAAATCCCTGAACAGGAATTTTCTTCCCCGGACACCAAAAAATGCTTGATTTTTAAAAACTATAAAAAACACCATTTTTAAGCGTGAAATTCAACCCCGAATGTAATTCTGGCGTCCGTTTTTACATTTGGGTCAAAAAAAATGTCACCTCCTGGGCACAAAAATCCCTGACTACGAAATCAGAAATTTACTGGCCCGGACACCAAAAAATGCTTGATTTTTAAAAAGTATAAAAAACACCATTTCTAAGGATGAAATTCAACCCCGAATCTCATACTGGACTTGGTTTTTACATTTGTGTCAAAAAATCTTTTTCACCTCCTGGGCACAAAAATCCCTGACCCCGGCATCAGAAATTTACTAGCCCGGACACCAAAAACTGCTTGATTTTTAAAAAGTATAAAAAGCACCATTTTTAAGCGTGAAATTCAACCCCGAATGTAATTCTGGCGTCCGTTTTTACATTTGGGTCAAAAAAAATGTCACCTCCTGGGCACAAAAATCCCTGACTACGAAATCAGAAATTTACTTGCCCGGACACCAAAAAATGCTTGATTTTTAAAAAGTATAAAAAACACCATTTCTAAGGATGAAATTCAACCCCGAATGTAATTCTGGCATCCGTTTTTACATTTGGGTCAAAAAAAAAACTTCACCTCCTGGGCACAAAAATCCCTGACCCCGGCATCACGAATTTTCTTCCCTGGACACAAAAAAATCTTGATTTTTAAAATCTATAAAAAACACCATTTCTAAGGATGAAATTCAACCCCGAATCTCATACTGGCCTCGGTTTTTACATTTGTGTCAAAAAATCTTTTTCACCTCCTGGGCACAAAAATCCTTGACTCTGGCATCAGGAATTTTCTTGCCCGGACACCAAAAAATTCTTGATTTTTAAAAACTATAAAAAGCACCATTTTTAAGGACGAAATTCAACCCCGAAACTAATTCTAGTGTCCATTTTTACATTTGGGTCAAAAAAAAATTTCACCCCCTGGGCACAAAAATCCCTGACCCCGGCATCAAAAATTTACTTGCCCGGACACCAAAAAATGCTTGATTTTTAAAAAGTATAAAAAACACAATTTTTAAGCGTGAAATTAAACCCCGAATGTAATTCTGGCATCCGTTTTTACATTTGGGTCAACAACGAAATATTCACCTCCTGGGCACAAAAATCCCTCACCCCGGCACCAGGAATTTTCTTCCCCGGACACCAAAAAACCTTGATTTTTAAAATCTATAGAAAACACCATTTTTAAGCATGAAATTAAACCCCAAATCTAATTCTGGCGTCCGTTTTTACATTTGAGTAAAAAAAAAATGTTCACCTCTTAGGCAAATAAAATCCCTGACCCCAGCATCAGTAATTTTCTTTCCCGGACAACAAAAAATTCTTGATTTTTAAAAACTATAAAAAACACCATTTTTAAGCGTGAAATTCAACCCCGAATGTAATTCTGGTGTCCGTTTTTACATTTGGGTCAAAAAAAAATTTCACCCCCTGGGCACAAAAATCCCTGACCCCGGCATCAAAAATTTACTTGCCCGGACACCAAAAAATGCTTGATTTTTAAAAAGTATAAAAAACACCATTTTTAAGCGTGAAATTAAACCCCGAATGTAATTCTGGCATCCGTTTTTACATTTGGGTCAAAAAAAAAATTTCACCTTCTGTGCACAAAAATCCCTGACTCCGGCATCAGGAATTTTCTTCCCCGGACACCAAAAAATCTTGATTTTTAAAATCTATAAAAAAAACCATTTTTAAGGATTAAATTCAACCCCGAATCTCATACTGGCCTCGGTTTTTAAATTTGTGTCAAAAAAAAAAATTACCTCCTTGGCACAAAAATCCCTGACCCCGGCATCACGAATTCTCTTCCCCGGACATCAAAAAATCTTGATTTTTAAAATCTATGAAAAAAACCATTTTTAAGGATGAAATTAAAACTCGAATCTAATTCTGGTGTCTGTTTTTACATTTGGGTCAAAAAAAATTTACCTCCTGGGCACAAAAATCCCTGACCCCGGCATCACGAATTTTCTTCCCTGGACACAAAAAAATCTTGATTTTTAAAATCTATAAAAAACACCATTTCTAAGGATGAAATTCAACCCCGAATCTCATACTGGCCTCGGTTTTTACATTTGTGTCAAAAAATCTTTTTCACCTCCTGGGCACAAAAATCCCTGACCCCGGCATCAGGAATTTTCTTGCCCGGACACCAAAAAATTCTTGATTTTTAAAAACTATAAAAAGCACCATTTTTAAGGACGAAATTCAACCCCAAAACTAATTCTAGTGTCCATTTTTACATTTGGGTCAAAAAAAAAATTTCACCCCCTGGGCACAAAAATCCCTGACCCCGGCATCAGAAATTTACTTGCCCGGACACCAAAAAATGCTTGATTTTTAAAAAGTATAAAAAACACCATTTTTAAGCGTGAAATTAAACCCCGAATGTAATTCTGGCATCCGTTTTTACATTTGGGTCAACAAAAAAAATTCAACTCCTGGGCACAAAAATCCCTGACTACGAAATCAGAAATTTACTTGCCCGGACACCAAAAAATGCTTGATTTTTAAAAAGTATAAAAAACACCATTTCTAAGGATGAAATTCAACCCCGAATCTCATACTGGACTCGGTTTTTACATTTGTGTCAAAAAATCTTTTTCACCTCCTGGGCACAAAAATCCCTGACCCCGGCATCAGAAATTTACTAGCCCGGACACCAAAAAATGCTTGATTTTTAAAAAGTATAAAAAACACCATTTTTAAGCGTGAAATTAAACCCCGAATGTAATTCTGGCATCCGTTTTTACATTTGGGTCAACAACGAAAAATTCACCTTCTGGGCACAAAAATCCCTCACCCCGGCATCAGGAATTTTCTTCCCCGGACACCAAAAAGCCTTGATTTTTAAAATCTATAGAAAACACCATTTTTAAGCATGAAATTAAACCCCAAATCTAATTCTGGCGTCCGTTTTTACATTTGAGTAAAAAAAAAATGTTCACCTCTTAGGCAAATAAAATCCCTGACCCCGGCATCAGTAATTTTCTTTCCCGGACAACAAAAAATTCTTGATTTTTAAAAACTATAAAAAGCACCATTTTTAAGGACGAAATTCAACCCCAAAACTAATTCTAGTGTCCATTTTTACATTTGGGTCAAAAAAAAATTTCACCCCCTGGGCACAAAAATCCCTGACCCCGGCATCAGAAATTTACTTGCCCGGACACCAAAAAATGCTTGATTTTTAAAAAGTATAAAAAACACCATTTTTAAGCGTGAAATTAAACCCCGAATGTAATTCTGGCATCCGTTTTTACATTTGGGTCAACAAAAAAAATTCAACTCCTGGGCACAAAAATCCCTGACCCTGACATCACGAATTTTCTTCCCCTGACACCAAAAAATCTTGATTTTTAAAATCTATGAAAAACACCATTTTCAAGGGTGAAATTCAACCCCGAATTTAATTCTGGCGTCCATTTTTACATTTGGGTCAAAAAAAAATCTCACCTCCCGGACACAAAAATCCCTGACTCCGGCATCAGGAATTTTCTTCCCCGGACACCAAAAAAAAATGATTTTTAAAATCTATGAAAAACACCATTTTCAAGGATGAAATTCAACCCTGAATCTAATTCTGGCGTCCGTTTTTACATTTGGGTCAAAAAAAATTTTTCACCCGCTGGGCACAAAAATCCCTGAACCCGGACACCAAAAAATGCTTGATTTTTAAAAACTATAAAAAACACCATTTTTAAGCGTGAAATTCAACCCCGAATGTAATTCTGGCGTCTGTTTTTACATTTGGGTCAAAAAAAATGTCACCTCCTGGGCACAAAAATCCCTGACTACGAAATCAGAAATTTACTGGCCCGGACACCAAAAAATGCTTGATTTTTAAAAAGTATAAAAAACACCATTTCTAAGGATGAAATTCAACCCCGAATCTCATACTGGACTTGGTTTTTACATTTGTGTCAAAAAATCTTTTTCACCTCCTGGGCACAAAAATCCCTGACCCCGGCATCAGAAATTTACTAGCCCGGACACCAAAAAATGCTTGATTTTTAAAAAGTATAAAAAAACACCATTTTTAAGCGTGAAATTAAACCCCGAATGTAATTCTGGCATCCGTTTTTACATTTGGGTCAACAACGAAAAATTCACCTCCTGGGCACAAAAATCCCTCACCCCGGCATCAGGAATTTTCTTCCCCGGACACCAAAAAACCTTGATTTTTAAAATCTATAGAAAACACCATTTTTAAGCATGAAATTAAACCCCAAATCTAATTCTGGCGTCCGTTTTTACATTTGAGTAAAAAAAAAATGTTCACCTCTTAGGCAAATAAAATCCCTGACCCCGGCATCAGTAATTTTCTTTCCCGGACAACAAAAAATTCTTGATTTTTAAAAACTATAAAAAGCACCATTTTTAAGCGTGAAATTCAACCCCGAATGTAATTCTGGTGTCCATTTTTACATTTGGGTAAAAAAAAAAATTCACCTCCTGGGCACAAAAATCCCTGACCCCGGCATCAGGAATTTTCTTTCCTGGACACCAAAAAATTCTTGATTTTTAAAATCTATAAAAAAACACCATTTTTAAGGAAGAAATTCAACCCCGAATCTAATTCTGGTGTCCGTTTTTACATTTGTGTCAAAAAAAAATTCACCCCCTGGGCACAAAAATCCCTGACCCCGGCATCAAAAATTTACTTGCCCGGACACCAAAAAATTCTTGATTTTTAAAAAGTATAAAAAACACCATTTTTAAGCGTGAAATTAAACCCCGAATGTAATTCTGGCATCCGTTTTTACATTTGGGTCAAAAAAAAAATTTCACCTTCTGTGCACAAAAATCCCTGACTCCGGCATCAGGAATTTTCTTCCCCGGACATCAAAAAATCTTGATTTTTAAAATCTATGAAAAAAACCATTTTTAAGGATGAAATTAAAACTCGAATCTAATTCTGGTGTCTGTTTTTACATTTGGGTCAAAAAAAATTTACCTCCTGGGCACAAAAATCCCTGACCCCGGCATCACGAATTTTCTTCCCTGGACACAAAAAAATCTTGATTTTTAAAATCTATAAAAAACACCATTTCTAAGGATGAAATTCAACCCCGAATCTCATACTGGCCTCGGTTTTTACATTTGTGTCAAAAAATCTTTTTCACCTCCTGGGCACAAAAATCCCTGACCCCGGCATCAGGAATTTTCTTGCCCGGACACCAAAAAATTCTTGATTTTTAAAAACTATAAAAAGCACCATTTTTAAGGACGAAATTCAACCCCAAAACTAATTCTAGTGTCCATTTTTACATTTGGGTCAAAAAAAAATTTCACCCCCTGGGCACAAAAATCCCTGACCCCGGCATCAGAAATTTAGTTGCCCGGACACCAAAAAATGCTTGATTTTTAAAAAGTATAAAAAACACCATTTTTAAGCGTGAAATTAAACCCCGAATGTAATTCTGGCATCCGTTTTTACATTTGGGTCAACAAAAAAAATTCAACTCCTGGGCACAAAAATCCCTGACCCTGACATCACGAATTTTCTTCCCCTGACACCAAAAAATCTTGATTTTTAAAATCTATGAAAAACACCATTTTCAAGGGTGAAATTCAACCCCGAATTTAATTCTGGCGTCCATTTTTACATTTGGGTCAAAAAAAAATCTCACCTCCCGGGCACAAAAATCCCTGACTCTGGCATCAGGAATTCTCTTCCCCGGACACCAAAAAATCTTGATTTTTAAAATCTATGAAAAACACCATTTTCAAGGATGAAATTCAACCCTGAATCTAATTCTGGCGTCCGTTTTTACATTTGGGTCAAAAAAAAATTTTCACCCGCTGGGCACAAAAATCCCTGAACCCGGACACCAAAAAATGCTTGATTTTTAAAAACTATAAAAAACACCATTTTTAAGCATGAAATTCAACCCCGAATGTAATTCTGGCGTCCGTTTTTACATTTGGGTCAAAAAAAATGTCACCTCCTGGGCACAAAAATCCCTGACTACGAAATCAGAAATTTACTTGCCCGGACACCAAAAAATGCTTGATTTTTAAAAAGTATAAAAAACACCATTTCTAAGGATGAAATTCAACCCCGAATCTCATACTGGACTCGGTTTTTACATTTGTGTCAAAAAATCTTTTTCACCTCCTGGGCACAAAAATCCCTGACCCCGGCATCAGAAATTTACTAGCCCGGACACCAAAAAATGCTTGATTTTTAAAAAGTATAAAAAACACCATTTTTAAGCGTGAAATTAAACCCCGAATGTAATTCTGGCATCCGTTTTTACATTTGGGTCAAAAAAAAAATTTCACCTTCTGTGCACAAAAATCCCTGACTCCGGCATCAGGAATTTTCTTCCCCGGACACCAAAAAATCTTGATTTTTAAAATCTATGAAAAAAACCATTTTTAAGGATTAAATTCAACCCCGAATCTCATACTGGCCTCGGTTTTTAAATTTGTGTCAAAAAAAAAAATTTTACCTCCTGGGCACAAAAATCCCTGACCCCGGAATCACGAATTTTCTTCCCCGGACATCAAAAAATCTTGATTTTTAAAATCTATGAAAAAAACCATTTTTAAGGATGAAATTAAAACTCGAATCTAATTCTGGTGTCTGTTTTTACATTTGGGTCAAAAAAAATTTACCTCCTGGGCACAAAAATCCCTGACCCCGGCATCACGAATTTTCTTCCCCGGACACAAAAAAATCTTGATTTTTAAAATCTATAAAAAACACCATTTCTAAGGATGAAATTCAACCCCGAATCTCATACTGGCCTCGGTTTTTACATTTGTGTCAAAAAATCTTTTTCACCTCCTGGGCACAAAAATCCCTGACCCCGGCATCAGGAATTTTCTTGCCCGGACACCAAAAAATGCTTGATTTTTAAAAACTATAAAAAGCACCATTTTTAAGGACGAAATTCAACCCCAAAACTAATTCTAGTGTCCATTTTTACATTTGGGTCAAAAAAAAAAATTCACCCCCTGGGCACAAAAATCCCTGACCCCGGCATCAGAAATTTACTCGCCCGGACACCAAAAAATGCTTGATTTTTAAAAAGTATAAAAAACACCATTTTTAAGCGTGAAATTAAACCCCGAATGTAATTCTGGCATCCGTTTTTACATTTGGGTCAACAAAAAAAATTCAACTCCTGGGCACAAAAATCCCTGACCCTGACATCACGAATTTTCTTCCCCTGACACCAAAAAATCTTGATTTTTAAAATCTATGAAAAACACCATTTTCAAGGGTGAAATTCAACCCCGAATTTAATTCTGGCGTCCATTTTTACATTTGGGTCAAAAAAAAATTTTCACCCGCTGGGCACAAAAATCCCTGAACAGGAATTTTCTTCCCCGGACACCAAAAAATGCTTGATTTTTAAAAACTATAAAAAACACCATTTTTAAGCGTGAAATTCAACCCCGAATGTAATTCTGGCGTCCGTTTTTACATTTGGGTCAAAAAAAATGTCACCTCCTGGGCACAAAAATCCCTGACTACGAAATCAGAAATTTACTTGCCCGGACACCAAAAAATGCTTGATTTTTAAAAAGTATAAAAAACACCATTTCTAAGGATGAAATTCAACCCCGAATCTCATACTGGACTCGGTTTTTACATTTGTGTCAAAAAATCTTTTTCACCTCCTGGGCACAAAAATCCCTGACCCCGGCATCAGAAATTTACTAGCCCGGACACCAAAAAATGCTTGATTTTTAAAAAGTATAAAAAACACCATTTTTAAGCGTGAAATTAAACCCCGAATGTAATTCTGGCATCCGTTTTTACATTTGGGTCAACAACGAAAAATTCACCTCCTGGGCACAAAAGTCCCTCACCCCGGCATCAGGAATTTTCTTCCCCGGACACCAAAAAGCCTTGATTTTTAAAATCTATAGAAAACACCATTTTTAAGCATGAAATTAAACCCCAAATCTAATTCTGGCGTCCGTTTTTACATTTGAGTAAAAAAAAAATGTTCACCTCTTAGGCAAATAAAATCCCTGACCCCGGCATCAGTAATTTTCTTTGCCGGACAACAAAAAATTCTTGATTTTTAAAAACTATAAAAAACACCATTTTTAAGCGTGAAATTCAACCCCGAATGTAATTCTGGTGTCCATTTTTACATTTGGGTCAAAAAAAAAATTCACCTCCTGTGCACAAAAATCCCTGACCCCGGCATCAGGAATTTTCTTTCCTGGACACCAAAAAATTCTTGATTTTTAAAATCTATGAAAAAAACCATTTTTAAGGATGAAATTAAAACTCAAATCTAATTCTGGTGTCTGTTTTTACATTTGGGTCAAAAAAAAATTTACCTCCTGGGCACAAAAATCCCTGACTCCGGCATCACGAATTTTCTTCCCTGGACACAAAAAAATCTTGATTTTTAAAATCTATAAAAAACACCATTTCTAAGGATGAAATTCAACCCCGAATCTCATACTGGCCTCGGTTTTTACATTTGTGTCAAAAAATCTTTTTCACCTCCTGGGCACAAAAATCCTTGACTCTGGCATCAGGAATTTTCTTGCCCGGACACCAAAAAATTCTTGATTTTTAAAAACTATAAAAAGCACCATTTTTAAGGACGAAATTCAACCCCGAAACTAATTCTAGTGTCCATTTTTACATTTGGGTCAAAAAAAAAATTCACCCCCTGGGCACAAAAATCCCTGACCCTGGCATCAAAAATTTACTTGCCCGGACACCAAAAAATGCTTGATTTTTAAAAAGTATAAAAAACACAATTTTTAAGCGTGAAATTAAACCCCGAATGTAATTCTGGCATCCGTTTTTACATTTGGGTCAACAACGAAATATTCACCCCCTGGGCACAAAAATCCCTGACTACGAAATCAGAAATTTACTTGCCCGGACACCAAAAAATGCTTGATTTTTAAAAAGAATAAAAAACACCATTTTTAAGGATGAAATTCAACCCCGAATCTCATACTGGACTCCTTTTTTACATTTGTGTCAAAAAATCTTTTTCACCTCCTGGGCACAAAAATCCCTGACCCCGGCATCAGGAATTTTCTTCCCCGGACACCAAAAAGCCTTGATTTTTAAAATCTATAGAAAACACCATTTTTAAGCATGAAATTAAACCCCAAATCTAATTCTGGCGTCCGTTTTTACATTTGAGTAAAAAAAAAAATGTTCACCTCTTAGGCAAATAAAATCCCTGACCCCGGCATCAGTAATTTTCTTTCCCGGACAACAAAAAATTCTTGATTTTTAAAAACTATAAAAAGCACCATTTTTAAGGACGAAATTCAACCCCAAAACTAATTCTAGTGTCCATTTTTACATTTGGGTCAAAAAAAAATTTCACCCCCTGGGCACAAAAATCCCTGACCCGGGCATCAGAAATTTACTTGCCCGGACACCAAAAAATGCTTGATTTTTAAAAAGTATAAAAAACACCATTTTTAAGCGTGAAATTAAACCCCGAATGTAATTCTGGCATCCGTTTTTACATTTGGGTCAACAAAAAAAATTCAACTCCTGGGCACAAAAATCCCTGACCCTGACATCACGAATTTTCTTCCCCTGACACCAAAAAATCTTGATTTTTAAAATCTATGAAAAACACCATTTTCAAGGGTGAAATTCAACCCCGAATTTAATTCTGGCGTCCATTTTTACATTTGGGTCAAAAAAAAATCTCACCTCCTGGACACAAAAATCCCTGACTCCGGCATCAGGAATTTTCTTCCCCGGACACCAAAAAAAATTGATTTTTAAAATCTATGAAAAACACCATTTTCAAGGATGAAATTCAACCCTGAATCTAATTCTGGCGTCCGTTTTTACATTTGGGTCAAAAAAAATTTTTCACCCGCTGGGCACAAAAATCCCTGAACCCGGACACCAAAAAATGCTTGATTTTTAAAAACTATAAAAAACACCATTTTTAAGCGTGAAATTCAACCCCGAATGTAATTCTGGCGTCTGTTTTTACATTTGGGTCAAAAAAATGTCACCTCCTGGGCACAAAAATCCCTGACTACGAAATCAGAAATTTACTGGCCCGGACACCAAAAAATGCTTGATTTTTAAAAAGTATAAAAAACACCATTTCTAAGGATGAAATTCAACCCCGAATCTCATACTGGACTTGGTTTTTACATTTGTGTCAAAAAATCTTTTTCACCTCCTGGGCACAAAAATCCCTGACCCCGGCATCAGAAATTTACTAGCCCGGACAACAAAAAATGCTTGATTTTTAAAAAGTATAAAAAAACACCATTTTTAAGCGTGAAATTAAACCCCGAATGTAATTCTGGCATCCGTTTTTACATTTGGGTCAACAACGAAAAATTCACCTCCTGGGCACAAAAATCCCTCACCCCGGCATCAGGAATTTTCTTCCCCGGACACCAAAAAACCTTGATTTTTAAAATCTATAGAAAACACCATTTTTAAGCATGAAATTAAACCCCAAATCTAATTCTGGCGTCCGTTTTTACATTTGAGTAAAAAAAAAATGTTCACCTCTTAGGCAAATAAAATCCCTGACCCCGGCATCAGTAATTTTCTTTCCCGGACAACAAAAAATTCTTGATTTTTAAAAACTATAAAAAGCACCATTTTTAAGCGTGAAATTCAACCCCGAATGTAATTCTGGTGTCCATTTTTACATTTGGGTCAAAAAAAAAATTCACCTCCTGGGCACAAAAATCCCTGACCCCGGCATCAGGAATTTTCTTTCCTGGACACCAAAAAATTCTTGATTTTTAAAATCTATAAAAAAACACCATTTTTAAGGAAGAAATTCAACCCCGAATCTAATTCTGGTGTCCGTTTTTACATTTGTGTCAAAAAAAATTTCACCCCCTGGGCACAAAAATCCCTGACCCCGGCATCAAAAATTTACTTGCCCGGACACCAAAAAATTCTTGATTTTTAAAAAGTATAAAAAACACCATTTTTAAGCGTGAAATTAAACCCCGAATGTAATTCTGGCATCCGTTTTTACATTTGGGTCAAAAAAAAAATTTCACCTTCTGTGCACAAAAATCCCTGACTCCGGCATCAGGAATTTTCTTCCCCGGACATCAAAAAATCTTGATATTTAAAATCTATGAAAAAAACCATTTTTAAGGATGAAATTAAAACTCGAATCTAATTCTGGTGTCTGTTTTTACATTTGGGTCAAAAAAAATTTACCTCCTGGGCACAAAAATCCCTGACCCCGGCATCACGAATTTTCTTGCCCGGACACCAAAAAATTCTTGATTTTTAAAAACTATAAAAAGCACCATTTTTAAGGACGAAATTCAACCCCAAAACTAATTCTAGTGTCCATTTTTACATTTGGGTCAAAAAAAAAATTTCACCCCCTGGGCACAAAAATCCCTGACCCCGGCATCAGAAATTTACTTGCCCGGACACCAAAAAATCTTGATATTTAAAATCTATGAAAAACACCATTTTTAAGCGTGAAATTAAACCCCGAATGTAATTCTGGCATCCGTTTTTACATTTGGGTCAAAAAAAAAATTTCACCTTCTGTGCACAAAAATCCCTGACTCCGGCATCAGGAATTTTCTTCCCCGGACATCAAAAAATCTTGATATTTAAAATCTATGAAAAACACCATTTTTAAGCGTGAAATTAAACCCCGAATGTAATTCTGGCATCCGTTTTTACATTTGGGTCAACAAAAAAAATTCAACTCCTGGGCACAAAAATCCCTGACCCTGACATCACGAATTTTCTTCCCCTGACACCAAAAAATCTTGATTTTTAAAATCTATGAAAAACACCATTTTCAAGGGTGAAATTCAACCCCGAATTTAATTCTGGCGTCCATTTTTACATTTGGGTCAAAAAAAAATCTCACCTCCCGGGCACAAAAATCCCTGAATCCGGCATCAGGAATTCTCTTCCCCGGACACCAAAAAATCTTGATTTTTAAAATCTATGAAAAACACCATTTTCAAGGATGCAATTAAAACTCGAATCTAATTCTGGTGTCTGTTTTTACATTTGGGTCAAAAAAAATTTACCTCCTGGGCACAAAAATCCTGACCCCGGCATCACGAATTTTCTTCCCTGGACACAAAAAAATCTTGATTTTTAAAATCTATAAAAAACACCATTTCTAAGGATGAAATTCAACCCCGAATCTCATACTGTCCTCGGTTTTTACATTTGTGTCAAAAAAAAAATTCTCCTCCTGGGCACAAAAATCCCTGACCCCGTCAACAGGAATTTTCTTCCCTGGACACCAAAAAACCTTGATTTTTAAAATCTATAAAAAACACCATTTTTAAGCATGAAATTAAACCCCAAATCTAATTCTGGCGTCCGTTTTTACATTTGGGTAAAAAAAAAAATGTTTACCTCCTAGGCAAATAAAATCCCTGACCCTGGCATCAGAAATTTACTTGGCCAGACACCAAAAAATGCTTGATTTTTAAAAGTATAAAAAACACCATTTTTAAGCGTGAAATTCAACCCCGAATGTAATTCTGGTGTCCATTTTTACATTTGGGTCAAAAAAAAATTCACCTCCTGGGCACAAAAGTCCCTGACCCCGGCATCAGGAATTTTCTTCCCCGGACACCAAAAATATCTTCATTTACAAAAATTATAAAAAACACCATTTTTAAGGATGCAATGAAACCTCGAATCTAATTCTGGTGTCTGTTTTTACATTTGGGTGAAAAAACAATTTACCTGCTGGGCATAAAAATCCCCGGCATCACGAATTTTCTTCCCTGGACACAAAAAAATGTTCATTTTTAAAATCTATAAAAAACACCATTTCTAAGGATGAAATTCAACCCCGAATCTCATACTGGCCTCGGTTTTTACATTTGTGTCAAAAAATCTTTTTCACCTCCTGGGCACAAAAATCCCTGACTCCGGCATCAGGAATTTACTTGCCCGGACACCAAAAAATGCTTGATTTTTAAAAAGTATAAAAAACACCATTTTTAAGCGTGAAATTAAACCCCGAATGTAATTCTGGCATCCGTTTTTACATTTGGGTCAAAAAAAAAAATTCACCTCCTGGGCACAAAAATCCCTGACCCCGGCATCAGGAATTTTCTTCCCCGGAAACTAAAAAACCTTGATTTTTAAAATCTATAAAAAACACCATTTTTAAGGAAGAAATTCAACCCCGAATCTAATTCTGGTGTCCGTTTTTACATTTGTGTCAAAAAATCTTTTTCACCTCCTGGGCACAAAAATCCCTGACTCCGGCATCAGAAATTTACTTGCCCGGACACCAAAAAATGCTTGATTTTTAAAAAGTATAAAAAACACCATTTTTAAGCGTGAAATTAAACCCCGAATGTAATTCTGGCATCCGTTTTTACATTTGGGTCAAAAAAAAATTCACCTCCTGGGCACAAAAATCCCTGACCCCGGCATCACGAATTTTCTTCCCTGGACACAAAAAAATCTTGATTTTTAAAATCTATAAAAAACACCATTTCTAAGGATGAAATTCAACCCCGAATCTCATACTGGCCTCGGTTTTTACATTTGTGTCAAAAAATCTTTTTCACCTCCTGGGCACAAAAATCCCTGACCCCGGCATCAGGAATTTTCTTGCCCGGACACCAAAAAATTCTTGATTTTTAAAAACTATAAAAAGCACCATTTTTAAGGACGAAATTCAACCCCAAAACTAATTCTAGTGTCCATTTTTACATTTGGGTCAAAAAAAAATTTCACCCCCTGGGCACAAAAATCCCTGACCCCGGCATCAGAAATTTACTTGCCCGGACACCAAAAAATGCTTGATTTTTAAAAAGTATAAAAAACACCATTTTTAAGCGTGAAATTAAACCCCGAATGTAATTCTGGCATCCGTTTTTACATTTGGGTCAACAAAAAAAATTCAACTCCTGGGCACAAAAATCCCTGACCCTGACATCACGAATTTTCTTCCCCTGACACCAAAAAATCTTGATTTTTAAAATCTATGAAAAACACCATTTTCAAGGGTGAAATTCAACCCCGAATTTAATTCTGGCGTCCATTTTTACATTTGGGTCAAAAAAAAATCTCACCTCCCGGGCACAAAAATCCCTGACTCCGGCATCAGGAATTCTCTTCCCCGGACACCAAAAAAAATTGATTTTTAAAATCTATGAAAAACACCATTTTCAAGGATGAAATTCAACCCTGAATCTAATTCTGGCGTCCGTTTTTACATTTGGGTCAAAAAAAATTTTTCACCCGCTGGGCACAAAAATCCCTGAACCCGGAAACCAAAAAATGCTTGATTTTTAAAAACTATAAAAAACACCATTTTTAAGCGTGAAATTCAACCCCGAATGTAATTCTGGCGTCCGTTTTTACATTTGGGTCAAAAAAAATGTCACCTCCTGGGCACAAAAATCCCTGACTACGAAATCAGAAATTTACTTGCCCGGACACCAAAAAATGCTTGATTTTTAAAAAGTATAAAAAACACCATTTCTAAGGATGAAATTCAACCCCGAATCTCATACTGGACTCGGTTTTTACATTTGTGTCAAAAAATCTTTTTCACCTCCTGGGCACAAAAATCCCTGACCCCGGCATCAGAAATTTACTAGCCCGGACACCAAAAAATGCTTGATTTTTAAAAAGTATAAAAAACACCATTTTTAAGCGTGAAATTAAACCCCGAATCTAATTCTGGCGTCCGTTTTTACATTTGAGTAAAAAAAAAATGTTCACCTCTTAGGCAAATAAAATCCCTGACCCCGGCATCAGTAATTTTCTTTCCCGGACAACAAAAATTCTTGATTTTTAAAAACTATAAAAAACACCATTTTTAAGCGTGAAATTCAACCCCGAATGTAATTCTGGTGTCCATTTTTACATTTGGGTCAAAAAAAAAATTCACCTCCTGGGCACAAAAATCCCTGACCCCGGCATCAAAAATTTACTTGCCCGGACACCAAAAAATGCTTGATTTTTAAAAAGTATAAAAAACACCATTTTTAAGCGTGAAATTAAACCCCGAATGTAATTCTGGCATCCGTTTTTACATTTGGGTCAACAACGAAAAATTCACCTCCTGGGCACAAAAATCCCTCACCCCGGCATCAGGAATTTTCTTCCCCGGACACCAAAAAGCCTTGATTTTTAAAATCTATAGAAAACACCATTTTTAAGCATGAAATTAAACCCCAAATCTAATTCTGGCGTCCGTTTTTACATTTGAGTAAAAAAAAAATGTTCACCTCTTAGGCAAATAAAATCCCTGACCCCGGCATAGGTAATTTTCTTTCCCGGACAACAAAAAATTCTTGATTTCTAAAAACTATAAAAAACACCATTTTTAAGCGTGAAATTCAACCCCGAATGTTTATTCTGGTGTCCATTTTTACATTTGGGTCAAAAAAAAAATTCACCTCCTGGGCACAAAAATCCCTGACCCCGGCATCAAAAATTTACTTGCCCGGACACCAAAAAATGCTTGATTTTTAAAAAGTATAAAAAACACCATTTTTAAGCGTGAAATTAAACCCCGAATGTAATTCTGGCATCCGTTTTTACATTTGGGTCAACAAAAAAAATTCAACTCCTGGGCACAAAAATCCCTGACCCTGACATCACGAATTTTCTTCCCCTGGAAACTAAAAAACCTTGATTTTTAAAATCTATAAAAAACACCATTTTTAAGGAAGAAATTCAACCCCGAATCTAATTCTGGTGTCCGTTTTTACATTTGTGTCAAAAAATCTTTTTCACCTCCTGGGCACAAAAATCCCTGACTCCGGCATCAGAAATTTACTTGCCCAGACACCAAAAAATGCTTGATTTTTAAAATCTATAAAAAACACCATTTCTAAGGATGAAATTCAACCCCGAATCTCATACTGGCCTCGGTTTTTACATTTTTGTCAAAAAATCTTTTTCACCTCCTGGGCACAAAAATCCCTGACTCCGGCATCAGAAATTTACTTGCCCGGACACCAAAAAATGCTTGATTTTTAAAAAGTATAAAAAACACCATTTTTAAGCGTGAAATTAAACCCCGAATGTAATTCTGGCATCCGTTTTTACACTTGGGTCAAAAAAAAAATTCACCTCCTGGGCACAAAAATCCCTGACCCCGGCATCAGGAATTTTCTTCCCCGGAAACTAAAAAACCTTGATTTTTAAAATCTATAAAAAACACCATTTTTAAGGAAGAAATTCAACCCCGAATCTAATTCTGGTGTCCGTTTTTACATTTGGGTCAAAAAAAAAATTTCACCTCCTGTGCACAAAAATCCCTGACTCCGGCATCAGGAATTTTCTTCCCCGGACACCAAAAAATCTTGATTTTTAAAATCTATGAAAAAACCATTTTTAAGGATTAAATTCAACCCTGAATCTCATACTGGCCTCGGTTTTTACATTTGTGTCAAAAAAAAAATTTACCTCCTGGGCACAAAAATCCCTGACCCCGGCATCACGAATTTTCTTCCCCGGACATCAAAAAATCTTGATTTTTAAAATCTATGAAAAAAACCATTTTTAAGGATGAAATTAAAACTCGAATCTAATTCTGGCGTCCGTTTTTACATTTGGGTAAAAAGAAATTTACCTCCTGGGCACAAAAATCCCTGACCCCGGCATCACGAATTTTCTTCCCCGGACATCAAAAAATCTTGATTTTTAAAATCTATGAAAAAAACCATTTTTAAGGATGAAATTAAAACTCGAATCTAATTCTGGCGTCCGTTTTTACATTTGGGTAAAAAAAAAATGTTCACCTCCTAGGGAAATAAAATCCCTGACCCCGGCATCAGTAATTTTCTTTCCCGGACAACAAAAAATTCTTGATTTTTAAAAACTATAAAAAACACCAGTTTTAAGCGTGAAATTCAACCCCGAATGTAATTCTGGTGTCCATTTTTACATTTGGGTCAAAAAAAAAATTCACCTCCTGGGCACAAAAATCCCTGACCCCCGGCATCATGAATTTTCTTGCCCGGATACCAAAAAATTCTTGATTTTTAAAATCTATGAAAAAAACCATTTTTAAGGATGCAATTAAAACTCGAATCTAATTCTGGTGTCTGTTTTTACATTTGGGTCAAAAAAAATTTACCTCCTGTGCACAAAAATCCTGACCCCGGCATCACGAATTTTCTTCCCTGGACACAAAAAAATCTTGATTTTTAAAATCTATAAAAAACACCATTTCCAAGGATGAAATTCAACCCCGAATCTCATACTGTCCTCGGTTTTTACATTTGTGTCAAAAAAAAAAAATTCACCTCCTGGGCACAAAAATCCCTGACCCCGTCAACAGGAATTTTCTTCCCTGGACACCAAAAAACCTTGATTTTTAAAATCTATAAAAAACACCATTTCTAAGGATGAAATTCAACCCCGAATCTCATACTGGCCTCGGTTTTTACATTTGTGTCAAAAAATCTTTTTCACCTCCTGGGCACAAAAATCCCTGACTCCGGCATCAGAAATTTACTTGCCCGGACACCAAAAAATGCTTGATTTTTAAAATCTATAAAAAACACCATTTCTAAGGATGAAATTCAACCCCGAATCTCATACTGGCCTCGGTTTTTACATTTTTGTCAAAAAATCTTTTTCACCTCCTGGGCACAAAAATCCCTGACTCCGGCATCAGAAATTTACTTGCCCGGACACCAAAAAATGCTTGATTTTTAAAAAGTATAAAAAACACCATTTTTAAGCGTGAAATTAAACCCCGAATGTAATTCTGGCATCCGTTTTTACACTTGGGTCAAAAAAAAAATTCACCTCCTGGGCACAAAAATCCCTGACCCCGGCATCAGGAATTTTCTTCCCCGGAAACTAAAAAACCTTGATTTTTAAAATCTATAAATAACACCATTTTTAAGGAAGAAATTCAACCCCGAATCTAATTTTGGTGTCCGTTTTTACATTTGGGTCAAAAAAAAAATTTCACCTCCTGTGCACAAAAATCCCTGACTCCGGCATCAGGAATTTTCTTCCCCGGACACCAAAAAATCTTGATTTTTAAAATCTATGAAAAAACCATTTTTAAGGATTAAATTCAACCCTGAATCTCATACTGGCCTCGGTTTTTACATTTGTGTCAAAAAAAAAATTTACCTCCTGGGCACAAAAATCCCTGACCCCGGCATCAATAATTTTCTTCCCCGGACATCAAAAAATCTTGATTTTTAAAATCTATGAAAAAAACCATTTTTAAGGATGAAATTAAAACTCGAATCTAATTCTGGCGTCCGTTTTTACATTTGGGTAAAAAAAAATTTACCTCCTGGGCACAAAAATCCCTGACCCCGGCATCACGAATTTTCTTCCCCGGACACCAAAAAATCTTGATTTTTAAAATCTATGAAAAAAACCATTTTTAAGGATGAAATTAAAACTCGAATCTAATTCTGGCGTCCGTTTTTACATTTGGGTAAAAAAAAAATGTTCACCTCCTAGGGAAATAAAATCCCTGACCCCGTCAACAGGAATTTTCTTCCCTGGACACCAAAAAACCTTGATTTTTAAAATCTATAAAAAACACCATTTCTAAGGATGAAATTCAACCCCGAATCTCATACTGTCCTCGGTTTTTACATTTGTGTAAAAAAAAAAAATTCACCTCCTGGGCACAAAAATCCCTGACCCCGTCAACAGGAATTTTCTTCCCTGGACACCAAAAAACCTTGATTTTTAAAATCTATAAAAAACACCATTTCTAAGGATGAAATTCAACCCCGAATCTCATACTGGCCTCGGTTTTTACATTTGTGTCAAAAAATCTTTTTCACCTCCTGGGCACAAAAATCCCTGACTCCGGCATCAGGAATTTTCTTCCCCGGACACCAAAAAATCTTGATTTTTAAAATCTATGAAAAAACCATTTTTAAGGATTAAATTCAACCCTGAATCTCATACTGGCCTCGGTTTTTACATTTGTGTCAAAAAAAAAATTTACCTCCTGGGCACAAAAATCCCTGACCCCGGCATCACGAATTTTCTTGCCCGGACACCAAAAAATGCTTGATTTTTAAAAAGTATAAAAAACACCATTTTTAAGCGTGAAATTAAACCCCGAATGTAATTCTGGCATCCGTTTTTACATTTGGGTCAAAAAAAAAATTCACCTCCTGGGCACAAAAATCCCTGACCCCGGCATCAGGAATTTTCTTCCCTGGAAACTAAAAAACCTTGATTTTTAAAATCTATAAAAAACACCATTTTTAAGGAAGAAATTCAACCCCGAATCTAATTCTGGTGTCCGTTTTTACATTTGTGTCAAAAAATCTTTTTCACCTCCTGGGCACAAAAATCCCTGACTCCGGCATCAGAAATTTACTTGCCCGGACACCAAAAAATGCTTGATTTTTAAAATCTATAAAAAACACCATTTCTAAGGATGAAATTCAACCCCGAATCTCATACTGGCCTCGGTTTTTACATTTTTGTCAAAAAATCTTTTTCACCTCCTGGGCACAAAAATCCCTGACTCCGGCATCAGAAATTTACTTGCCCGGACACCAAAAAATGCTTGATTTTTAAAAAGTATAAAAAACACCATTTTTAAGCGTGAAATTAAACCCCGAATGTAATTCTGGCATCCGTTTTTACACTTGGGTCAAAAAAAAAATTCACCTCCTGGGCACAAAAATCCCTGACCCCGGCATCAGGAATTTTCTTCCCCGGAAACTAAAAAACCTTGATTTTTAAAATCTATAAAAAACACCATTTTTAAGGAAGAAATTCAACCCCGAATCTAATTCTGGTGTCCGTTTTTACATTTGGGTCAAAAAAAAAATTTCACCTCCTGTGCACAAAAATCCCTGACTCCGGCATCAGGAATTTTCTTCCCCGGACACCAAAAAATCTTGATTTTTAAAATCTATGAAAAAACCATTTTTAAGGATTAAATTCAACCCTGAATCTCATACTGGCCTCGGTTTTTACATTTGTGTCAAAAAAAAAATTTACCTCCTGGGCACAAAAATCCCTGACCCCGGCATCACGAATTTTCTTCCCCGGACATCAAAAAATCTTGATTTTTAAAATCTATGAAAAAAACCATTTTTAAGGATGAAATTAAAACTCGAATCTAATTCTGGCGTCCGTTTTTACATTTGGGTAAAAAAAATTTTACCTCCTGGGCACAAAAATCCCTGACCCCGGCATCACGAATTTTCTTCCCCGGACATCAAAAAATCTTGATTTTTAAAATCTATGAAAAAAACCATTTTTAAGGATGAAATTAAAACTCGAATCTAATTCTGGCGTCCGTTTTTACATTTGGGTAAAAAAAAAATGTTCACCTCCTAGGGAAATAAAATCCCTGACCCCGTCAACAGGAATTTTCTTCCCTGGACACCAAAAAACCTTGATTTTTAAAATCTATAAAAAACACCATTTCTAAGGATGAAATTCAACCCCGAATCTCATACTGTCCTCGGTTTTTACATTTGTGTCAAAAAAAAAAAATTCACCTCCTGGGCACAAAAATCCCTGACCCCGTCAACAGGAATTTTCTTCCCTGGACACCAAAAAACCTTGATTTTTAAAATCTATAAAAAACACCATTTCTAAGGATGAAATTCAACCCCGAATCTCATACTGGCCTCGGTTTTTACATTTGTGTCAAAAAATCTTTTTCACCTCCTGGGCACAAAAATCCCTGACTCCGGCATCAGGAATTTTCTTCCCCGGACACCAAAAAATCTTGATTTTTAAAATCTATGAAAAAAACATTTTTAAGGATTAAATTCAACCCTGAATCTCATACTGGCCTCGGTTTTTACATTTGTGTCAAAAAAAAAATTTACCTCCTGGGCACAAAAATCCCTGACCCCGGCATCACGAATTTTCTTCCCCGGACACCAAAAAATGCTTGATTTTTAAAAAGTATAAAAAACACCATTTTTAAGCGTGAAATTAAACCCCGAATGTAATTCTGGCATCCGTTTTTACACTTGGGTCAAAAAAAAAATTCACCTCCTGGGCACAAAAATCCCTGACCCCGGCATCAGGAATTTTCTTCCCCGGAAACTAAAAAACCTTGATTTTTAAAATCTATAAAAAACACCATTTTTAAGGAAGAAATTCAACCCCGAATCTAATTCTGGTGTCCGTTTTTACATTTGGGTCAAAAAAAAAAATTCACCTCCTGTGCACAAAAATCCCTGACTCCGGCATCAGGAATTTTCTTCCCCGGACACCAAAAAATCTTGATTTTTAAAATCTATGAAAAAACCATTTTTAAGGATTAAATTCAACCCTGAATCTCATACTGGCCTCGGTTTTTACATTTGTGTCAAAAAAAAAATTTACCTCCTGGGCACAAAAATCCCTGACCCCGGCATCACGAATTTTCTTCCCCGGACATCAAAAAATCTTGATTTTTAAAATCTATGAAAAAAACCATTTTTAAGGATGAAATTAAAACTCGAATCTAATTCTGGCATCCGTTTTTACATTTGGGTAAAAAAAAATTTACCTCCTGGGCACAAAAATCCCTGACCCCGGCATCACGAATTTTCTTCCCCGGACATCAAAAAATCTTGATTTTTAAAATCTATGAAAAAAACCATTTTTAAGGATGAAATTAAAACTCGAATCTAATTCTGGCGTCCGTTTTTACATTTGGGTAAAAAAAAAATGTTCACCTCCTAGGGAAATAAAATCCCTGACCCCGGCATCAGTAATTTTCTTTCCCGGACAACAAAATTTCTTGATTTTTAAAAACTATAAAAAACACCAGTTTTAAGCGTGAAATTCAACCCCGAATGTAATTCTGGTGTCCATTTTTACATTTGGGTCAAAAAAAAAATTCACCTCCTGGGCACAAAAATCCCTGACCCCCGGCATCATGAATTTTCTTGCCCAGATACCAAAAAATTCTTGATTTTTAAAATCTATGAAAAAAACCATTTTTAAGGATGCAATTAAAACTCGAATCTAATTCTGGTGTCTGTTTTTACATTTGGGTCAAAAAAAATTTACCTCCTGTGCACAAAAATCCTGACCCCGGCATCACGAATTTTCTTCCCTGGACACAAAAAAATCTTGATTTTTAAAATCTATAAAAAACACCATTTCCAAGGATGAAATTCAACCCCGAATCTCATACTGTCCTCGGTTTTTACATTTGTGTCAAAAAATAATAATTCACCTCCTGGGCACAAAAATCCCTGACCCCGTCAACAGGAATTTTCTTCCCTGGACACCAAAAAACCTTGATTTTTAAAATCTATAAAAAACACCATTTCTAAGGATGAAATTCAACCCCGAATCTCATACTGGCCTCGGTTTTTACATTTGTGTCAAAAAATCTTTTTCACCTCCTGGGCACAAAAATCCCTGACTCCGGCATCAGAAATTTACTTGCCCGGACACCAAAAAATGCTTGATTTTTAAAAAGTATAAAAAACACCATTTTTAAGCGTGAAATTAAACCCCGAATGTAATTCTGGCATCCGTTTTTACATTTGGGTCAAAAAAAAAATTCACCTCCTGGGCACAAAAATCCCTGACCCCGGCATCAGGAATTTTCTTCCCCGGACACCAAAAAATCTTGATTTTTAAAATCTATGAAAAAACCATTTTTAAGGATTAAATTCAACCCTGAATCTCATACTGGCCTCGGTTTTTACATTTGTGTCAAAAAAAAAAATTTACCTCCTGGGCACAAAAATCCCTGACCCCGGCATCACGAATTTTCTTCCCCGGACATCAAAAAATCTTGATTTTTAAAATCTATGAAAAAAACCATTTTTAAGGATGAAATTAAAACTCGAATCTAATTCTGGCGTCCGTTTTTACATTTGGGTAAAAAAAAATTTACCTCCTGGGCACAAAAATCCCTGACCCCGGCATCACGAATTTTCTTCCCCGGACATCAAAAAATCTTGATTTTTAAAATCTATGAAAAAAAACATTTTTAAGGATGAAATTAAAACTCGAATCTAATTCTGGCGTCCGTTTTTACATTTGGGTAAAAAAAAAATGTTCACCTCCTAGGGAAATAAAATCCCTGACCCCGTCAACAGGAATTTTCTTCCCTGGACACCAAAAAACCTTGATTTTTAAAATCTATAAAAAACACCATTTCTAAGGATGAAATTCAACCCCGAATCTCATACTGTCCTCGGTTTTTACATTTGTGTCAAAAAAAAATAATTCACCTCCTGGGCACAAAAATCCCTGACCCCGTCAACAGGAATTTTCTTCCCTGGACACCAAAAAACCTTGATTTTTAAAATCTATAAAAAACACCATTTCTAAGGATGAAATTCAACCCCGAATCTCATACTGGCCTCGGTTTTTACATTTGTGTCAAAAAATCTTTTTCACCTCCTGGGCACAAAAATCCCTGACTCCGGCATCAGGAATTTTCTTCCCCGGACACCAAAAAATCTTGATTTTTAAAATCTATGAAAAAACCATTTTTAAGGATTAAATTCAACCCTGAATCTCATACTGGCCTCGGTTTTTACATTTGTGTCAAAAAAAAAATTTACCTCCTGGGCACAAAAATCCCTGACCCCGGCATCACGAATTTTCTTCCCCGGACACCAAAAAATGCTTGATTTTTAAAAAGTATAAAAAACACCATTTTTAAGCGTGAAATTAAACCCCGAATGTAATTCTGGCATCCGTTTTTACATTTGGGTCAAAAAAAAAATTCACCTCCTGGGCACAAAAATCCCTGACCCCGGCATCAGGAATTTTCTTCCCTGGAAACTAAAAAACCTTGATTTTTAAAATCTATAAAAAACACCATTTTTAAGGAAGAAATTCAACCCCGAATCTAATTCTGGTGTCCGTTTTTACATTTGTGTCAAAAAATCTTTTTCACCTCCTGGGCACAAAAATCCCTGACCCCGGCATCAGGAATTTTCTTCCCCGGACACCAAAAATATCTTCATTTACAAAAATTATAAAAAACACCATTTTTAAGGATGCAATGAAACCTCGAATCTAATTCTGGTGTCTGTTTTTACATTTGGGTGAAAAAACAATTTACCTGCTGGGCATAAAAATCCCCGGCATCACGAATTTTCTTCCCTGGACACAAAAAAATGTTCATTTTTAAAATCTATAAAAAACACCATTTCTAAGGATGAAATTCAACCCCGAATCTCATACTGGCCTCGGTTTTTACATTTGTGTCAAAAAATCTTTTTCACCTCCTGGGCACAAAAATCCCTGACCCCGGCATCAGGAATTTTCTTGCCCGGACACCAAAAAATTCTTGATTTTTAAAAACTATAAAAAGCACCATTTTTAAGGACGAAATTCAACCCCAAAACTAATTCTAGTGTCCATTTTTACATTTGGGTCAAAAAAAAAATTTCACCCCCTGGGCACAAAAATCCCTGACCCCGGCATCAGAAATTTACTTGCCCGGACACCAAAAAATGCTTGATTTTTAAAAAGTATAAAAAACACCATTTTTAAGCGTGAAATTAAACCCCGAATGTAATTCTGGCATCCGTTTTTACATTTGGGTCAACAAAAAAAATTCAACTCCTGGGCACAAAAATCCCTGACCCTGACATCACGAATTTTCTTCCCCTGACACCAAAAAATCTTGATTTTTAAAATCTATGAAAAACACCATTTTCAAGGGTGAAATTCAACCCCGAATTTAATTCTGGCGTCCATTTTTACATTTGGGTCAAAAAAAAATCTCACCTCCCGGGCACAAAAATCCCTGAATCCGGCATCAGGAATTCTCTTCCCCGGACACCAAAAAGTCTTGATTTTTAAAATCTATGAAAAACACCATTTTCAAGGATGCAATTAAAACTCGAATCTAATTCTGGTGTCTGTTTTTACATTTGGGTCAAAAAAAATTTACCTCCTGGGCACAAAAATCCTGACCCCGGCATCACGAATTTTCTTCCCTGGACACAAAAAAATCTTGATTTTTAAAATCTATAAAAAACACCATTTCTAAGGATGAAATTCAACCCCGAATCTCATACTGTCCTCGGTTTTTACATTTGTGTCAAAAAAAAAATTCTCCTCCTGGGCACAAAAATCCCTGACCCCGTCAACAGGAATTTTCTTCCCTGGACACCAAAAAACCTTGATTTTTAAAATCTATAAAAAACACCATTTTTAAGCATGAAATTAAACCCCAAATCTAATTCTGGCGTCCGTTTTTACATTTGGGTAAAAAAAAAAATGTTTACCTCCTAGGCAAATAAAATCCCTGACCCTGGCATCAGAAATTTACTTGGCCAGACACCAAAAAATGCTTGATTTTTAAAAGTATAAAAAACACCATTTTTAAGCGTGAAATTCAACCCCGAATGTAATTCTGGTGTCCATTTTTACATTTGGGTCAAAAAAAAATTCACCTCCTGGGCACAAAAGTCCCTGACCCCGGCATCAGGAATTTTCTTCCCCGGACACCAAAAATATCTTCATTTACAAAAATTATAAAAAACACCATTTTTAAGGATGCAATGAAACCTCGAATCTAATTCTGGTGTCTGTTTTTACATTTGGGTGAAAAAACAATTTACCTGCTGGGCATAAAAATCCCCGGCATCACGAATTTTCTTCCCTGGACACAAAAAAATGTTCATTTTTAAAATCTATAAAAAACACCATTTCTAAGGATGAAATTCAACCCCGAATCTCATACTGGCCTCGGTTTTTACATTTGTGTCAAAAAATCTTTTTCACCTCCTGGGCACAAAAATCCCTGACTCCGGCATCAGGAATTTACTTGCCCGGACACCAAAAAATGCTTGATTTTTAAAAAGTATAAAAAACACCATTTTTAAGCGTGAAATTAAACCCCGAATGTAATTCTGGCATCCGTTTTTACATTTGGGTCAAAAAAAAAAATTCACCTCCTGGGCACAAAAATCCCTGACCCCGGCATCAGGAATTTTCTTCCCCGGAAACTAAAAAACCTTGATTTTTAAAATCTATAAAAAACACCATTTTTAAGGAAGAAATTCAACCCCGAATCTAATTCTGGTGTCCGTTTTTACATTTGTGTCAAAAAATCTTTTTCACCTCCTGGGCACAAAAATCCCTGACTCCGGCATCAGAAATTTACTTGCCCGGACACCAAAAAATGCTTGATTTTTAAAAAGTATAAAAAACACCATTTTTAAGCGTGAAATTAAACCCCGAATGTAATTCTGGCATCCGTTTTTACATTTGGGTCAAAAAAAAAATTCACCTCCTGGGCACAAAAATCCCTGACCCCGGCATCACGAATTTTCTTCCCTGGACACAAAAAAATCTTGATTTTTAAAATCTATAAAAAAACACCATTTCTAAGGATGAAATTCAACCCCGAATCTCATACTGGCCTCGGTTTTTACATTTGTGTCAAAAAATCTTTTTCACCTCCTGGGCACAAAAATCCCTGACCCCGGCATCAGGAATTTTCTTGCCCGGACACCAAAAAATTCTTGATTTTTAAAAACTATAAAAAGCACCATTTTTAAGGACGAAATTCAACCCCAAAACTAATTCTAGTGTCCATTTTTACATTTGGGTCAAAAAAAAATTTCACCCCCTGGGCACAAAAATCCCTGACCCCGGCATCAGAAATTTACTTGCCCGGACACCAAAAAATGCTTGATTTTTAAAAAGTATAAAAAACACCATTTTTAAGCGTGAAATTAAACCCCGAATGTAATTCTGGCATCCGTTTTTACATTTGGGTCAACAAAAAAAATTCAACTCCTGGGCACAAAAATCCCTGACCCTGACATCACGAATTTTCTTCCCCTGACACCAAAAAATCTTGATTTTTAAAATCTATGAAAAACACCATTTTCAAGGGTGAAATTCAACCCCGAATTTAATTCTGGCGTCCATTTTTACATTTGGGTCAAAAAAAAATCTCACCTCCCGGGCACAAAAATCCCTGACTCCGGCATCAGGAATTCTCTTCCCCGGACACCAAAAAAAATTGATTTTTAAAATCTATGAAAAACACCATTTTCAAGGATGAAATTCAACCCTGAATCTAATTCTGGCGTCCGTTTTTACATTTGGGTCAAAAAAAATTTTTCACCCGCTGGGCACAAAAATCCCTGAACCCGGAAACCAAAAAATGCTTGATTTTTAAAAACTATAAAAAACACCATTTTTAAGCGTGAAATTCAACCCCGAATGTAATTCTGGCGTCCGTTTTTACATTTGGGTCAAAAAAAATGTCACCTCCTGGGCACAAAAATCCCTGACTACGAAATCAGAAATTTACTTGCCCGGACACCAAAAAATGCTTGATTTTTAAAAAGTATAAAAAACACCATTTCTAAGGATGAAATTCAACCCCGAATCTCATACTGGACTCGGTTTTTACATTTGTGTCAAAAAATCTTTTTCACCTCCTGGGCACAAAAATCCCTGACCCCGGCATCAGAAATTTACTAGCCCGGACACCAAAAAATGCTTGATTTTTAAAAAGTATAAAAAACACCATTTTTAAGCGTGAAATTAAACCCCGAATCTAATTCTGGCGTCCGTTTTTACATTTGAGTAAAAAAAAAATGTTCACCTCTTAGGCAAATAAAATCCCTGACCCCGGCATCAGTAATTTTCTTTCCCGGACAACAAAAATTCTTGATTTTTAAAAACTATAAAAAACACCATTTTTAAGCGTGAAATTCAACCCCGAATGTAATTCTGGTGTCCATTTTTACATTTGGGTCAAAAAAAAAATTCACCTCCTGGGCACAAAAATCCCTGACCCCGGCATCAAAAATTTACTTGCCCGGACACCAAAAAATGCTTGATTTTTAAAAAGTATAAAAAACACCATTTTTAAGCGTGAAATTAAACCCCGAATGTAATTCTGGCATCCGTTTTTACATTTGGGTCAACAACGAAAAATTCACCTCCTGGGCACAAAAATCCCTCACCCCGGCATCAGGAATTTTCTTCCCCGGACACCAAAAACCCTTGATTTTTAAAATCTATAGAAAACACCATTTTTAAGCATGAAATTAAACCCCAAATCTAATTCTGGCGTCCGTTTTTACATTTGAGTAAAAAAAAAATGTTCACCTCTTAGGCAAATAAAATCCCTGACCCCGGCATCAGTAATTTTCTTTCCCGGACAACAAAAAATTCTTGATTTCTAAAAACTATAAAAAACACCATTTTTAAGCGTGAAATTCAACCCCGAATGTAATTCTGGTGTCCATTTTTACATTTGGGTCAACAAAAAAAATTCAACTCCTGGGCACAAAAATCCCTGACCCTGACATCACGAATTTTCTTCCCCTGACACCAAAAAATCTTGATTTTTAAAATCTATGAAAAACACCATTTTCAAGGGTGAAATTCAACCCCGAATTTAATTCTGGCGTCCATTTTTACATTTGGGTCAAAAAAAAATCTCACCTCCCGGGCACAAAAATCCCTGACTCCGGCATCAGGAATTCTCTTCCCCGGACACCAAAAAAAATTGATTTTTAAAATCTATGAAAAACACCATTTTCAAGGATGAAATTCAACCCTGAATCTAATTCTGGCGTCCGTTTTTACATTTGGGTCAAAAAAAATTTTTCACCCGCTGGGCACAAAAATCCCTGAACCCGGAAACCAAAAAATGCTTGATTTTTAAAAACTATAAAAAACACCATTTTTAAGCGTGAAATTCAACCCCGAATGTAATTCTGGCGTCCGTTTTTACATTTGGGTCAAAAAAAATGTCACCTCCTGGGCACAAAAATCCCTGACTACGAAATCAGAAATTTACTTGCCCGGACACCAAAAAATGCTTGATTTTTAAAAAGTATAAAAAACACCATTTCTAAGGATGAAATTCAACCCCGAATCTCATACTGGACTCGGTTTTTACATTTGTGTCAAAAAATCTTTTTCACCTCCTGGGCACAAAAATCCCTGACCCCGGCATCAGAAATTTACTAGCCCGGACACCAAAAAATGCTTGATTTTTAAAAAGTATAAAAAACACCATTTTTAAGCGTGAAATTAAACCCCGAATCTAATTCTGGCGTCCGTTTTTACATTTGAGTAAAAAAAAAATGTTCACCTCTTAGGCAAATAAAATCCCTGACCCCGGCATCAGTAATTTTCTTTCCCGGACAACAAAAATTCTTGATTTTTAAAAACTATAAAAAACACCATTTTTAAGCGTGAAATTCAACCCCGAATGTAATTCTGGTGTCCATTTTTACATTTGGGTCAAAAAAAAAATTCACCTCCTGGGCACAAAAATCCCTGACCCCGGCATCAAAAATTTACTTGCCCGGACACCAAAAAATGCTTGATTTTTAAAAAGTATAAAAAACACCATTTTTAAGCGTGAAATTAAACCCCGAATGTAATTCTGGCATCCGTTTTTACATTTGGGTCAACAACGAAAAATTCACCTCCTGGGCACAAAAATCCCTCACCCCGGCATCAGGAATTTTCTTCCCCGGACACCAAAAACCCTTGATTTTTAAAATCTATAGAAAACACCATTTTTAAGCATGAAATTAAACCCCAAATCTAATTCTGGCGTCCGTTTTTACATTTGAGTAAAAAAAAAATGTTCACCTCTTAGGCAAATAAAATCCCTGACCCCGGCATCAGTAATTTTCTTTCCCGGACAACAAAAAATTCTTGATTTCTAAAAACTATAAAAAACACCATTTTTAAGCGTGAAATTCAACCCCGAATGTAATTCTGGTGTCCATTTTTACATTTGGGTCAAAAAAAAAATTCACCTCCTGGGCACAAAAATCCCTGACCCCGGCATCAAAAATTTACTTGCCCGGACACCAAAAAATGCTTGATTTTTAAAAAGTATAAAAAACACCATTTTTAAGCGTGAAATTAAACCCCGAATGTAATTCTGGCATCCGTTTTTACATTTGGGTCAAAAAAAAAATTTCACCTTCTGTGCACAAAAATCCCTGACTCCGGCATCAGGAATTTTCTTCCCCGGACACCAAAAAATCTTGATTTTTAAAATCTATGAAAAAAACCATTTTTAAGGATTAAATTCAACCCCGAATCTCATACTGGCCTCGGTTTTTAAATTTGTGTCAAAAAAAAAATTTACCTCCTGGGCACAAAAATCCCTGACTCCGGCATCAGGAATTTTCTTCCCCGGACATCAAAAAATCTTGATTTTTAAAATCTATGAAAAAAACCATTTTTAAGGATGAAATTAAAACTCGAATCTAATTCTGGTGTCTGTTTTTACATTTGGGTCAAAAAAAATTTACCTCCTGGGCACAAAAATCCCTGACCCCGGCATCACGAATTTTCTTCCCTGGACACAAAAAAATCTTGATTTTTAAAATCTATAAAAAACACCATTTCTAAGGATTAAATTCAACCCCGAATCTCATACTGGCCTCGGTTTTTACATTTGTGTCAAAAAATCTTTTTCACCTCCTGGGCACAAAAATCCCTGACCCCGGCATCAGGAATTTTCTTGCCCGGACACCAAAAAATTCTTGATTTTTAAAAACTATAAAAAGCACCATTTTTAAGGACGAAATTCAACCCCAAAACTAATTCTAGTGTCCATTTTTACATTTGGGTCAAAAAAAAAATTTCACCCCCTGGGCACAAAAATCCCTGACCCCGGCATCAGAAATTTACTTGCCCAGACACCAAAAAATGCTTGATTTTTAAAAAGTATAAAATACACCATTTTAAGCGTGAAATTAAACCCCAAATGTAATTCTGGCATCCGTTTTTACATTTGGGTCAACAAAAAAAATTCAACTCCTGGGCACAAAAATCCCTGACCCCGGCATCACGAATTTTCTTCCCCGGACACCAAAAAATCTTGATTTTTAAAATCTATGAAAAAAACATTTTTAAGGATTAAATTCAACCCTGAATCTCATACTGGCCTCGGTTTTTACATTTGTGTCAAAAAAAAAATTTACCTCCTGGGCACAAAAATCCCTGACCCCGGCATCACGAATTTTCTTCCCCGGACACCAAAAAATGCTTGATTTTTAAAAAGTATAAAAAACACCATTTTTAAGCGTGAAATTAAACCCCGAATGTAATTCTGGCATCCGTTTTTACACTTGGGTCAAAAAAAAAATTCACCTCCTGGGCACAAAAATCCCTGACCCCGGCATCAGGAATTTTCTTCCCCGGAAACTAAAAAACCTTGATTTTTAAAATCTATAAAAAACACCATTTTTAAGGAAGAAATTCAACCCCGAATCTAATTCTGGTGTCCGTTTTTACATTTGGGTCAAAAAAAAAAATTCACCTCCTGTGCACAAAAATCCCTGACTCCGGCATCAGGAATTTTCTTCCCCGGACACCAAAAAATCTTGATTTTTAAAATCTATGAAAAAACCATTTTTAAGGATTAAATTCAACCCTGAATCTCATACTGGCCTCGGTTTTTACATTTGTGTCAAAAAAAAAATTTACCTCCTGGGCACAAAAATCCCTGACCCCGGCATCACGAATTTTCTTCCCCGGACATCAAAAAATCTTGATTTTTAAAATCTATGAAAAAAACCATTTTTAAGGATGAAATTAAAACTCGAATCTAATTCTGGCATCCGTTTTTACATTTGGGTAAAAAAAAATTTACCTCCTGGGCACAAAAATCCCTGACCCCGGCATCACGAATTTTCTTCCCCGGACATCAAAAAATCTTGATTTTTAAAATCTATGAAAAAAACCATTTTTAAGGATGAAATTAAAACTCGAATCTAATTCTGGCGTCCGTTTTTACATTTGGGTAAAAAAAAAATGTTCACCTCCTAGGGAAATAAAATCCCTGACCCCGGCATCAGTAATTTTCTTTCCCGGACAACAAAATTTCTTGATTTTTAAAAACTATAAAAAACACCAGTTTTAAGCGTGAAATTCAACCCCGAATGTAATTCTGGTGTCCATTTTTACATTTGGGTCAAAAAAAAAATTCACCTCCTGGGCACAAAAATCCCTGACCCCCGGCATCATGAATTTTCTTGCCCAGATACCAAAAAATTCTTGATTTTTAAAATCTATGAAAAAAACCATTTTTAAGGATGCAATTAAAACTCGAATCTAATTCTGGTGTCTGTTTTTACATTTGGGTCAAAAAAAATTTACCTCCTGTGCACAAAAATCCTGACCCCGGCATCACGAATTTTCTTCCCTGGACACAAAAAAATCTTGATTTTTAAAATCTATAAAAAACACCATTTCCAAGGATGAAATTCAACCCCGAATCTCATACTGTCCTCGGTTTTTACATTTGTGTCAAAAAATAATAATTCACCTCCTGGGCACAAAAATCCCTGACCCCGTCAACAGGAATTTTCTTCCCTGGACACCAAAAAACCTTGATTTTTAAAATCTATAAAAAACACCATTTCTAAGGATGAAATTCAACCCCGAATCTCATACTGGCCTCGGTTTTTACATTTGTGTCAAAAAATCTTTTTCACCTCCTGGGCACAAAAATCCCTGACTCCGGCATCAGAAATTTACTTGCCCGGACACCAAAAAATGCTTGATTTTTAAAAAGTATAAAAAACACCATTTTTAAGCGTGAAATTAAACCCCGAATGTAATTCTGGCATCCGTTTTTACATTTGGGTCAAAAAAAAAATTCACCTCCTGGGCACAAAAATCCCTGACCCCGGCATCAGGAATTTTCTTCCCCGGACACCAAAAAATCTTGATTTTTAAAATCTATGAAAAAACCATTTTTAAGGATTAAATTCAACCCTGAATCTCATACTGGCCTCGGTTTTTACATTTGTGTCAAAAAAAAAAATTTACCTCCTGGGCACAAAAATCCCTGACCCCGGCATCACGAATTTTCTTCCCCGGACATCAAAAAATCTTGATTTTTAAAATCTATGAAAAAAACCATTTTTAAGGATGAAATTAAAACTCGAATCTAATTCTGGCGTCCGTTTTTACATTTGGGTAAAAAAAAATTTACCTCCTGGGCACAAAAATCCCTGACCCCGGCATCACGAATTTTCTTCCCCGGACATCAAAAAATCTTGATTTTTAAAATCTATGAAAAAAAACATTTTTAAGGATGAAATTAAAACTCGAATCTAATTCTGGCGTCCGTTTTTACATTTGGGTAAAAAAAAAATGTTCACCTCCTAGGGAAATAAAATCCCTGACCCCGTCAACAGGAATTTTCTTCCCTGGACACCAAAAAACCTTGATTTTTAAAATCTATAAAAAACACCATTTCTAAGGATGAAATTCAACCCCGAATCTCATACTGTCCTCGGTTTTTACATTTGTGTCAAAAAAAAATAATTCACCTCCTGGGCACAAAAATCCCTGACCCCGTCAACAGGAATTTTCTTCCCTGGACACCAAAAAACCTTGATTTTTAAAATCTATAAAAAACACCATTTCTAAGGATGAAATTCAACCCCGAATCTCATACTGGCCTCGGTTTTTACATTTGTGTCAAAAAATCTTTTTCACCTCCTGGGCACAAAAATCCCTGACTCCGGCATCAGGAATTTTCTTCCCCGGACACCAAAAAATCTTGATTTTTAAAATCTATGAAAAAACCATTTTTAAGGATTAAATTCAACCCTGAATCTCATACTGGCCTCGGTTTTTACATTTGTGTCAAAAAAAAAATTTACCTCCTGGGCACAAAAATCCCTGACCCCGGCATCACGAATTTTCTTCCCCGGACACCAAAAAATGCTTGATTTTTAAAAAGTATAAAAAACACCATTTTTAAGCGTGAAATTAAACCCCGAATGTAATTCTGGCATCCGTTTTTACATTTGGGTCAAAAAAAAAATTCACCTCCTGGGCACAAAAATCCCTGACCCCGGCATCAGGAATTTTCTTCCCTGGAAACTAAAAAACCTTGATTTTTAAAATCTATAAAAAACACCATTTTTAAGGAAGAAATTCAACCCCGAATCTAATTCTGGTGTCCGTTTTTACATTTGTGTCAAAAAATCTTTTTCACCTCCTGGGCACAAAAATCCCTGACCCCGGCATCAGGAATTTTCTTCCCCGGACACCAAAAATATCTTCATTTACAAAAATTATAAAAAACACCATTTTTAAGGATGCAATGAAACCTCGAATCTAATTCTGGTGTCTGTTTTTACATTTGGGTGAAAAAACAATTTACCTGCTGGGCATAAAAATCCCCGGCATCACGAATTTTCTTCCCTGGACACAAAAAAATGTTCATTTTTAAAATCTATAAAAAACACCATTTCTAAGGATGAAATTCAACCCCGAATCTCATACTGGCCTCGGTTTTTACATTTGTGTCAAAAAATCTTTTTCACCTCCTGGGCACAAAAATCCCTGACCCCGGCATCAGGAATTTTCTTGCCCGGACACCAAAAAATTCTTGATTTTTAAAAACTATAAAAAGCACCATTTTTAAGGACGAAATTCAACCCCAAAACTAATTCTAGTGTCCATTTTTACATTTGGGTCAAAAAAAAAATTTCACCCCCTGGGCACAAAAATCCCTGACCCCGGCATCAGAAATTTACTTGCCCGGACACCAAAAAATGCTTGATTTTTAAAAAGTATAAAAAACACCATTTTTAAGCGTGAAATTAAACCCCGAATGTAATTCTGGCATCCGTTTTTACATTTGGGTCAACAAAAAAAATTCAACTCCTGGGCACAAAAATCCCTGACCCTGACATCACGAATTTTCTTCCCCTGACACCAAAAAATCTTGATTTTTAAAATCTATGAAAAACACCATTTTCAAGGGTGAAATTCAACCCCGAATTTAATTCTGGCGTCCATTTTTACATTTGGGTCAAAAAAAAATCTCACCTCCCGGGCACAAAAATCCCTGAATCCGGCATCAGGAATTCTCTTCCCCGGACACCAAAAAGTCTTGATTTTTAAAATCTATGAAAAACACCATTTTCAAGGATGCAATTAAAACTCGAATCTAATTCTGGTGTCTGTTTTTACATTTGGGTCAAAAAAAATTTACCTCCTGGGCACAAAAATCCTGACCCCGGCATCACGAATTTTCTTCCCTGGACACAAAAAAATCTTGATTTTTAAAATCTATAAAAAACACCATTTCTAAGGATGAAATTCAACCCCGAATCTCATACTGTCCTCGGTTTTTACATTTGTGTCAAAAAAAAAATTCTCCTCCTGGGCACAAAAATCCCTGACCCCGTCAACAGGAATTTTCTTCCCTGGACACCAAAAAACCTTGATTTTTAAAATCTATAAAAAACACCATTTTTAAGCATGAAATTAAACCCCAAATCTAATTCTGGCGTCCGTTTTTACATTTGGGTAAAAAAAAAAATGTTTACCTCCTAGGCAAATAAAATCCCTGACCCTGGCATCAGAAATTTACTTGGCCAGACACCAAAAAATGCTTGATTTTTAAAAGTATAAAAAACACCATTTTTAAGCGTGAAATTCAACCCCGAATGTAATTCTGGTGTCCATTTTTACATTTGGGTCAAAAAAAAATTCACCTCCTGGGCACAAAAGTCCCTGACCCCGGCATCAGGAATTTTCTTCCCCGGACACCAAAAATATCTTCATTTACAAAAATTATAAAAAACACCATTTTTAAGGATGCAATGAAACCTCGAATCTAATTCTGGTGTCTGTTTTTACATTTGGGTGAAAAAACAATTTACCTGCTGGGCATAAAAATCCCCGGCATCACGAATTTTCTTCCCTGGACACAAAAAAATGTTCATTTTTAAAATCTATAAAAAACACCATTTCTAAGGATGAAATTCAACCCCGAATCTCATACTGGCCTCGGTTTTTACATTTGTGTCAAAAAATCTTTTTCACCTCCTGGGCACAAAAATCCCTGACTCCGGCATCAGGAATTTACTTGCCCGGACACCAAAAAATGCTTGATTTTTAAAAAGTATAAAAAACACCATTTTTAAGCGTGAAATTAAACCCCGAATGTAATTCTGGCATCCGTTTTTACATTTGGGTCAAAAAAAAAAATTCACCTCCTGGGCACAAAAATCCCTGACCCCGGCATCAGGAATTTTCTTCCCCGGAAACTAAAAAACCTTGATTTTTAAAATCTATAAAAAACACCATTTTTAAGGAAGAAATTCAACCCCGAATCTAATTCTGGTGTCCGTTTTTACATTTGTGTCAAAAAATCTTTTTCACCTCCTGGGCACAAAAATCCCTGACTCCGGCATCAGAAATTTACTTGCCCGGACACCAAAAAATGCTTGATTTTTAAAAAGTATAAAAAACACCATTTTTAAGCGTGAAATTAAACCCCGAATGTAATTCTGGCATCCGTTTTTACATTTGGGTCAAAAAAAAAATTCACCTCCTGGGCACAAAAATCCCTGACCCCGGCATCACGAATTTTCTTCCCTGGACACAAAAAAATCTTGATTTTTAAAATCTATAAAAAAACACCATTTCTAAGGATGAAATTCAACCCCGAATCTCATACTGGCCTCGGTTTTTACATTTGTGTCAAAAAATCTTTTTCACCTCCTGGGCACAAAAATCCCTGACCCCGGCATCAGGAATTTTCTTGCCCGGACACCAAAAAATTCTTGATTTTTAAAAACTATAAAAAGCACCATTTTTAAGGACGAAATTCAACCCCAAAACTAATTCTAGTGTCCATTTTTACATTTGGGTCAAAAAAAAATTTCACCCCCTGGGCACAAAAATCCCTGACCCCGGCATCAGAAATTTACTTGCCCGGACACCAAAAAATGCTTGATTTTTAAAAAGTATAAAAAACACCATTTTTAAGCGTGAAATTAAACCCCGAATGTAATTCTGGCATCCGTTTTTACATTTGGGTCAACAAAAAAAATTCAACTCCTGGGCACAAAAATCCCTGACCCTGACATCACGAATTTTCTTCCCCTGACACCAAAAAATCTTGATTTTTAAAATCTATGAAAAACACCATTTTCAAGGGTGAAATTCAACCCCGAATTTAATTCTGGCGTCCATTTTTACATTTGGGTCAAAAAAAAATCTCACCTCCCGGGCACAAAAATCCCTGACTCCGGCATCAGGAATTCTCTTCCCCGGACACCAAAAAAAATTGATTTTTAAAATCTATGAAAAACACCATTTTCAAGGATGAAATTCAACCCTGAATCTAATTCTGGCGTCCGTTTTTACATTTGGGTCAAAAAAAATTTTTCACCCGCTGGGCACAAAAATCCCTGAACCCGGAAACCAAAAAATGCTTGATTTTTAAAAACTATAAAAAACACCATTTTTAAGCGTGAAATTCAACCCCGAATGTAATTCTGGCGTCCGTTTTTACATTTGGGTCAAAAAAAATGTCACCTCCTGGGCACAAAAATCCCTGACTACGAAATCAGAAATTTACTTGCCCGGACACCAAAAAATGCTTGATTTTTAAAAAGTATAAAAAACACCATTTCTAAGGATGAAATTCAACCCCGAATCTCATACTGGACTCGGTTTTTACATTTGTGTCAAAAAATCTTTTTCACCTCCTGGGCACAAAAATCCCTGACCCCGGCATCAGAAATTTACTAGCCCGGACACCAAAAAATGCTTGATTTTTAAAAAGTATAAAAAACACCATTTTTAAGCGTGAAATTAAACCCCGAATCTAATTCTGGCGTCCGTTTTTACATTTGAGTAAAAAAAAAATGTTCACCTCTTAGGCAAATAAAATCCCTGACCCCGGCATCAGTAATTTTCTTTCCCGGACAACAAAAATTCTTGATTTTTAAAAACTATAAAAAACACCATTTTTAAGCGTGAAATTCAACCCCGAATGTAATTCTGGTGTCCATTTTTACATTTGGGTCAAAAAAAAAATTCACCTCCTGGGCACAAAAATCCCTGACCCCGGCATCAAAAATTTACTTGCCCGGACACCAAAAAATGCTTGATTTTTAAAAAGTATAAAAAACACCATTTTTAAGCGTGAAATTAAACCCCGAATGTAATTCTGGCATCCGTTTTTACATTTGGGTCAACAACGAAAAATTCACCTCCTGGGCACAAAAATCCCTCACCCCGGCATCAGGAATTTTCTTCCCCGGACACCAAAAACCCTTGATTTTTAAAATCTATAGAAAACACCATTTTTAAGCATGAAATTAAACCCCAAATCTAATTCTGGCGTCCGTTTTTACATTTGAGTAAAAAAAAAATGTTCACCTCTTAGGCAAATAAAATCCCTGACCCCGGCATCAGTAATTTTCTTTCCCGGACAACAAAAAATTCTTGATTTCTAAAAACTATAAAAAACACCATTTTTAAGCGTGAAATTCAACCCCGAATGTAATTCTGGTGTCCATTTTTACATTTGGGTCAACAAAAAAAATTCAACTCCTGGGCACAAAAATCCCTGACCCTGACATCACGAATTTTCTTCCCCTGACACCAAAAAATCTTGATTTTTAAAATCTATGAAAAACACCATTTTCAAGGGTGAAATTCAACCCCGAATTTAATTCTGGCGTCCATTTTTACATTTGGGTCAAAAAAAAATCTCACCTCCCGGGCACAAAAATCCCTGACTCCGGCATCAGGAATTCTCTTCCCCGGACACCAAAAAAAATTGATTTTTAAAATCTATGAAAAACACCATTTTCAAGGATGAAATTCAACCCTGAATCTAATTCTGGCGTCCGTTTTTACATTTGGGTCAAAAAAAATTTTTCACCCGCTGGGCACAAAAATCCCTGAACCCGGAAACCAAAAAATGCTTGATTTTTAAAAACTATAAAAAACACCATTTTTAAGCGTGAAATTCAACCCCGAATGTAATTCTGGCGTCCGTTTTTACATTTGGGTCAAAAAAAATGTCACCTCCTGGGCACAAAAATCCCTGACTACGAAATCAGAAATTTACTTGCCCGGACACCAAAAAATGCTTGATTTTTAAAAAGTATAAAAAACACCATTTCTAAGGATGAAATTCAACCCCGAATCTCATACTGGACTCGGTTTTTACATTTGTGTCAAAAAATCTTTTTCACCTCCTGGGCACAAAAATCCCTGACCCCGGCATCAGAAATTTACTAGCCCGGACACCAAAAAATGCTTGATTTTTAAAAAGTATAAAAAACACCATTTTTAAGCGTGAAATTAAACCCCGAATCTAATTCTGGCGTCCGTTTTTACATTTGAGTAAAAAAAAAATGTTCACCTCTTAGGCAAATAAAATCCCTGACCCCGGCATCAGTAATTTTCTTTCCCGGACAACAAAAATTCTTGATTTTTAAAAACTATAAAAAACACCATTTTTAAGCGTGAAATTCAACCCCGAATGTAATTCTGGTGTCCATTTTTACATTTGGGTCAAAAAAAAAATTCACCTCCTGGGCACAAAAATCCCTGACCCCGGCATCAAAAATTTACTTGCCCGGACACCAAAAAATGCTTGATTTTTAAAAAGTATAAAAAACACCATTTTTAAGCGTGAAATTAAACCCCGAATGTAATTCTGGCATCCGTTTTTACATTTGGGTCAACAACGAAAAATTCACCTCCTGGGCACAAAAATCCCTCACCCCGGCATCAGGAATTTTCTTCCCCGGACACCAAAAAGCCTTGATTTTTAAAATCTATAGAAAACACCATTTTTAAGCATGAAATTAAACCCCAAATCTAATTCTGGCGTCCGTTTTTACATTTGAGTAAAAAAAAAATGTTCACCTCTTAGGCAAATAAAATCCCTGACCCCGGCATCAGTAATTTTCTTTCCCGGACAACAAAAAATTCTTGATTTCTAAAAACTATAAAAAACACCATTTTTAAGCGTGAAATTCAACCCCGAATGTAATTCTGGTGTCCATTTTTACATTTGGGTCAAAAAAAAAATTCACCTCCTGGGCACAAAAATCCCTGACCCCGGCATCAAAAATTTACTTGCCCGGACACCAAAAAATGCTTGATTTTTAAAAAGTATAAAAAACACCATTTTTAAGCGTGAAATTAAACCCCGAATGTAATTCTGGCATCCGTTTTTACATTTGGGTCAAAAAAAAAATTTCACCTTCTGTGCACAAAAATCCCTGACTCCGGCATCAGGAATTTTCTTCCCCGGACACCAAAAAATCTTGATTTTTAAAATCTATGAAAAAAACCATTTTTAAGGATTAAATTCAACCCCGAATCTCATACTGGCCTCGGTTTTTAAATTTGTGTCAAAAAAAAAATTTACCTCCTGGGCACAAAAATCCCTGACTCCGGCATCAGGAATTTTCTTCCCCGGACATCAAAAAATCTTGATTTTTAAAATCTATGAAAAAAACCATTTTTAAGGATGAAATTAAAACTCGAATCTAATTCTGGTGTCTGTTTTTACATTTGGGTCAAAAAAAATTTACCTCCTGGGCACAAAAATCCCTGACCCCGGCATCACGAATTTTCTTCCCTGGACACAAAAAAATCTTGATTTTTAAAATCTATAAAAAACACCATTTCTAAGGATTAAATTCAACCCCGAATCTCATACTGGCCTCGGTTTTTACATTTGTGTCAAAAAATCTTTTTCACCTCCTGGGCACAAAAATCCCTGACCCCGGCATCAGGAATTTTCTTGCCCGGACACCAAAAAATTCTTGATTTTTAAAAACTATAAAAAGCACCATTTTTAAGGACGAAATTCAACCCCAAAACTAATTCTAGTGTCCATTTTTACATTTGGGTCAAAAAAAAAATTTCACCCCCTGGGCACAAAAATCCCTGACCCCGGCATCAGAAATTTACTTGCCCAGACACCAAAAAATGCTTGATTTTTAAAAAGTATAAAATACACCATTTTAAGCGTGAAATTAAACCCCAAATGTAATTCTGGCATCCGTTTTTACATTTGGGTCAACAAAAAAAATTCAACTCCTGGGCACAAAAATCCCTGACCCCGGCATCACGAATTTTCTTCCCTGGACACAAAAAAATCTTGATTTTTAAAATCTATAAAAAACACCATTTCTAAGGATGAAATTCAACCCCGAATCTCATACTGGCCTCGGTTTTTACATTTGTGTCAAAAAATCTTTTTCACCTCCTGGGCACAAAAATCCCTGACCCCGGCATCAGGAATTTTCTTGCCCGGACACCAAAAAATTCTTGATTTTTAAAAACTATAAAAAGCACCATTTTTAAGGACGAAATTCAACCCCAAAACTAATTCTAGTGTCCATTTTTACATTTGGGTCAAAAAAAAAATTTCACCCCCTGGGCACAAAAATCCCTGACCCCGGCATCAGAAATTTACTTGCCCGGACACCAAAAAATGCTTGATTTTTAAAAAGTATAAAAAACACCATTTTTAAGCGTGAAATTAAACCCCGAATGTAATTCTGGCATCCGTTTTTACATTTGGGTCAACAAAAAAAATTCAACTCCTGGGCACAAAAATCCCTGACCCTGACATCACGAATTTTCTTCCCCTGACACCAAAAAATCTTGATTTTTAAAATCTATGAAAAACACCATTTTCAAGGGTGAAATTCAACCCCGAATTTAATTCTGGCGTCCATTTTTACATTTGGGTCAAAAAAAAATCTCACCTCCCGGGCACAAAAATCCCTGACTCCGGCATCAGGAATTCTCTTCCCCGGACACCAAAAAAAATTGATTTTTAAAATCTATGAAAAACACCATTTTCAAGGATGAAATTCAACCCTGAATCTAATTCTGGCGTCCGTTTTTACATTTGGGTCAAAAAAATTTTTTCACCCGCTGGGCACAAAAATCCCAGAACCCGGACACCAAAAAATGCTTGATTTTTAAAAACTATAAAAAACACCATTTTTAAGCGTGAAATTCAACCCCGAATGTAATTCTGGCGTCCGTTTTTACATTTGGGTCAAAAAAAATGTCACCTCCTGGGCACAAAAATCCCTGACTATGAAATCAGAAATTTACTGGCCCGGACACCAAAAAATGCTTGATTTTTAAAAAGTATAAAAAACACCATTTCTAAGGATGAAATTCAACCCCGAATCTCATACTGGACTTGGTTTTTACATTTGTGTCAAAAAATCTTTTTCACCTCCTGGGCACAAAAATCCCTGACCCCGGCATCAGAAATTTACTAGCCCGCACACCAAAAAATGCTTGATTTTTAAAAAGTATAAAAAACACCATTTTTAAGCGTGAAATTAAACCCCGAATGTAATTCTGGCATCCGTTTTTACATTTGGGTCAACAACGAAAAATTCACCTCCTGGGCACAAAAATCCCTCACCCCGGCATCAGGAATTTTCTTCCCCGGACACCAAAAAACCTTGATTTTTAAAATCTATAGAAAACACCATTTTTAAGCATGAAATTAAACCCCAAATCTAATTCTGGCGTCCGTTTTTACATTTGAGTAAAAAAAAAAATGTTCACCTCTTAGGCAAATAAAATCCCTGACCCCGGCATCAGTAATTTTCTTTCCCGGACAACAAAAAATTCTTGATTTTTAAAAACTATAAAAAGCACCATTTTTAAGCGTGAAATTCAACCCCGAATGTAATTCTGGTGTCCATTTTTACATTTGGGTCAAAAAAAAAATTCACCTCCTGGGCACAAAAATCCCTGACCCCGGCATCAGGAATTTTCTTTCCTGGACACCAAAAAATTCTTGATTTTTAAAATCTATAAAAAAACACCATTTTTAAGGAAGAAATTCAACCCCGAATCTAATTCTGGTGTCCGTTTTTACATTTGGGTCAAAAAAAAATTTCACCCCCTGGGCACAAAAATCCCTGACCCCGGCATCAAGAATTTACTTGCCCGGACACCAAAAAATGCTTGATTTTTAAAAAGTATAAAAAACACCATTTTTAAGTGTGAAATTAAACCCCGAATGTAATTCTGGCATCCGTTTTTACATTTGGGTCAAAAAAAAAATTTCACCTTCTGTGCACAAAAATCCCTGACTCCGGCATCAGGAATTTTCTTCCCCGGACACCAAAAAAACTTGATTTTTAAAATCTATGAAAAAAACCATTTTTAAGGATTAAATTCAATCCCGAATCTCATACTGGCCTCGGTTTTTAAATTTGTGTCAAAAAAAAATTTACCTCCTGGGCACAAAAATCCCTGACCCCGGCATCACGAATTTTCTTCCCCGGACATCAAAAAATCTTGATTTTTAAAATCTATGAAAAAAACCATTTTTAAGGATGAAATTAAAACTCGAATCTAATTCTGGTGTCTGTTTTTACATTTGGGTCAAAAAAAATTTACCTCCTGGGCACAAAAATCCCTGACCCCGGCATCACGAATTTTCTTCCCTGGACACAAAAAAATCTTGATTTTTAAAATCTATAAAAAACACCATTTCTAAGGATGAAATTCAACCCCGAATCTCATACTGGCCTCGGTTTTTACATTTGTGTCAAAAAATCTTTTTCACCTCCTGGGCACAAAAATCCCTGACCCCGACATCAGGAATTTTCTTGCCCGGACACCAAAAAATTCTTGATTTTTAAAAACTATAAATGCACCATTTTTAAGGACGAAATTCAACCCCAAAACTAATTCTAGTGTCCATTTTTACATTTGGGTCAAAAAAAAATTTTCACCCCCTGGGCACAAAAATCCCTGACCCCGGCATCAGAAATTTACTTGCCCGGACACCAAAAAATGCTTGATTTTTAAAAAGTATAAAAAACACCATTTCTAAGGATGAAATTCAACCCCGAATCTCATACTGGACTCGGTTTTTACATTTGGGTCAAAAAATCTTTTTCACCTCCTGGGCACAAAAATCCCTGACCCCGGCATCAGAAATTTACTAGCCCGGACACCAAAAAATGCTTGATTTTTAAAAAGTATAAAAAACACCATTTTTAAGCGTGAAATTAAACCCCGAATGTAATTCTGGCATCCGTTTTTACATTTGGGTCAGCAACGAAAAATTCACCTCCTGGGCACAAAAATCCCTCACCCCGGCATCAGGAATTTTCTTCCCCGGACACCAAAAAGCCTTGATTTTTAAAATCTATAGAAAACACCATTTTTAAGCATGAAATTAAACCCCAAATCTAATTCTGGCGTCCGTTTTTACATTTGGGTCAAAAAAAATGTCACCTCCTGGGCACAAAAATCCCTGACTACGAAATCAGAAATTTACTTGCCCGGACACCAAAAAATGCTTGATTTTTAAAAAGTATAAAAAACACCATTTCTAAGGATGAAATTCAACCCCGAATGTAATTCTGGCATCCGTTTTTACATTTGGGTCAAAAAAAAAACTTCACCTCCTGGGCACAAAAATCCCTGACCCCGGCATCACGAATTTTCTTCCCTGGACACAAAAAAATCTTGATTTTTAAAATCTATAAAAAACACCATTTCTAAGGATGAAATTCAACCCCGAATCTCATACTGGCCTCGGTTTTTACATTTGTGTCAAAAAATCTTTTTCACCTCCTGGGCACAAAAATCCTTGACTCTGGCATCAGGAATTTTCTTGCCCGGACACCAAAAAATTCTTGATTTTTAAAAACTATAAAAAGCACCATTTTTAAGGACGAAATTCAACCCCGAAACTAATTCTAGTGTCCATTTTTACATTTGGGTCAAAAAAAAATTTCACCCCCTGGGCACAAAAATCCCTGACCCCGGCATCAAAAATTTACTTGCCCGGACACCAAAAAATGCTTGATTTTTAAAAAGTATAAAAAACACAATTTTTAAGCGTGAAATTAAACCCCGAATGTAATTCTGGCATCCGTTTTTACATTTGGGTCAACAACGAAATATTCACCTCCTGGGCACAAAAATCCCTCACCCCGGGACCAGGAATTTTCTTCCCCGGACACCAAAAAACCTTGATTTTTAAAATCTATAGAAAACACCATTTTTAAGCATGAAATTAAACCCCAAATCTAATTCTGGCGTCCGTTTTTACATTTGAGTAAAAAAAAAATGTTCACCTCTTAGGCAAATAAAATCCCTGACCCCGGCATCAGTAATTTTCTTTCCCGGACAACAAAAAATGCTTGATTTTTAAAAACTATAAAAAACACCATTTTTAAGCGTGAAATTCAACCCCGAATGTAATTCTGGCGTCCGTTTTTACATTTGGGTCAAAAAAAATGTCACCTCCTGGGCACAAAAATCCCTGACTACGAAATCAGAAATTTACTTGCCCGGACACCAAAAAATGCTTGATTTTTAAAAAGTATAAAAAACACCATTTCTAAGGATGAAATTCAACCCCGAATCTCATACTGGACTTGGTTTTTACATTTGTGTCAAAAAATCTTTTTCACCTCCTGGGCACAAAAATCCCTGACCCCGGCATCAGAAATTTACTAGCCCGGACACCAAAAAATGCTTGATTTTTAAAAAGTATAAAAAACACCATTTTTAAGCGTGAAATTAAACCCCGAATGTAATTCTGGCATCCGTTTTTACATTTGGGTCAACAACGAAAAATTCACCTCCTGGGCACAAAAATCCCTGACCCCGGCATCAGGAATTTTCTTTCCTAGACACCAAAAAATTCTTGATTTTTAAAATCTATAAAAAAACACCATTTTTAAGGAAGAAATTCAACCCCGAATCTAATTCTGGTGTCCGTTTTTACATTTGGGTCAAAAAAAAAATGTTCACCTCTTAGGCAAATAAAATCCCTGACCCCGGCATCAGTAATTTTCTTTCCCGGACAACAAAAAATTCTTGATTTTTAAAAACTATAAAAAGCACCATTTTTAAGCGTGAAATTCAACCCCGAATGTAATTCTGGTGTCCATTTTTACATTTGGGTCAAAAAAAAAATTCACCTCCTGGGCACAAAAATCCCTGACCCCGGCATCAGGAATTTTCTTTCCTGGACACCAAAAAATTCTTGATTTTTAAAATCTATAAAAAAACACCATTTTTAAGGAAGAAATTCAACCCCGAATCTAATTCTGGTGTCCGTTTTTACATTTGTGTCAAAAAAAAATTTCATCCCCTGGGCACAAAAATCCCTGACCCCGGCATCAAAAATTTACTTGCCCGGACACCAAAAAATGCTTGATTTTTAAAAAGAATAAAAAACACCATTTTTAAGCGTGAAATTAAACCCCGAATGTAATTCTGGCATCCGTTTTTACATTTGGGTCAAAAAAAAAATTTCACCTTCTGTGCACAAAAATCCCTGACTCCGGCATCAGGAATTTTCTTCCCCGGACACCAAAAAATCTTGATTTTTAAAATCTATGAAAAAAACCATTTTTAAGGATTAAATTCAACCCCGAATCTCATACTGGCCTCGGTTTTTAAATTTGTGTCAAAAAAAAAAAATTACCTCCTGGGCACAAAAATCCCTGACCCCGGCATCACGAATTCTCTTCCCTGGACATCAAAAAATCTTGATTTTTAAAATCTATGAAAAAAACCATTTTTAAGGATGAAATTAAAACTCGAATCTAATTCTGGTGTCTGTTTTTACATTTGGGTCAAAAAAAATTTACCTCCTGGGCACAAAAATCCCTGACCCCGGCATCACGAATTTTCTTCCCTGGACACAAAAAAATCTTGATTTTTAAAATCTATAAAAAACACCATTTCTAAGGATGAAATTCAACCCCGAATCTCATACTGGCCTCGGTTGTTACATTTGTGTCAAAAAATCTTTTTCACCTCCTGGGCACAAAAATCCCTGACCCCGGCATCAGGAATTTTCTTGCCCGGACACCAAAAAATTCTTGATTTTTAAAAACTATAAAAAGCACCATTTTTAAGGACGAAATTCAACCCCAAACCTAATTCTAGTGTCCATTTTTACATTTGGGTCAAAAAAAAAATTTCACCCCCTGGGCACAAAAATCCCTGACCCCGGCATCAGAAATTTACTTGCCCGGACACCAAAAAATGCTTGATTTTTAAAAAGTATAAAAAACACCATTTTTAAGCATGAAATTAAACCCCGAATGTAATTCTGGCATCCGTTTTTACATTTGGGTCAACAAAAAAAATTCAACTCCTGGGCACAAAAATCCCTGACCCTGACATCACGAATTTTCTTCCCCTGACACCAAAAAATCTTGATTTTTAAAATCTATGAAAAACACCATTTTCAAGGGTGAAATTCAACCCCGAATTTAATTCTGGCGTCCATTTTTACATTTGGGTCAAAAAAAAATCTCACCTCCCGGGCACAAAAATCCCTGACTCCGGCATCAGGAATTCTCTTCCCCGGACACCAAAAAATCTTGATTTTTAAAATCTATGAAAAACACCATTTTCAAGGATGAAATTCAACCCTGAATCTAATTCTGGCGTCCGTTTTTACATTTGGGTCAAAAAAAAATTTTCACCCGCTGGGCACAAAAATCCCTGAACAGGAATTTTCTTCCCCGGACACCAAAAAATGCTTGATTTTTAAAAACTATAAAAAACACCATTTTTAAGCGTGAAATTCAACCCCGAATGTAATTCTGGCGTCCGTTTTTACATTTGGGTAAAAAAAAATGTCACCTCCTGGGCACAAAAATCCCTGACCCTGACATCACGAATTTTCTTCCCCTGACACCAAAAAATCTTGATTTTTAAAATCTATGAAAAACACCATTTTCAAGGGTGAAATTCAACCCCGAATTTAATTCTGGCGTCCATTTTTACATTTGGGTCAAAAAAAAATCTCAACTCCCGGGCACAAAAATCCTTGACTCCGGCATCAGGAATTCTCTTCCCCGGACACCAAAAAATCTTGATTTTTAAAATCTATGAAAAACACCATTTTCAAGGATGAAATTCAACCCTGAATCTAATTCTGGCGTCCGTTTTTACATTTGGGTCAAAAAAAAATTTTCACCCGCTGGGCACAAAAATCCCTGAACCCGGACACCAAAAAATGCTTGATTTTTAAAAACTATAAAAAACACCATTTTTAAGCGTAAAATTCAACCCCGAATGTAATTCTGGCGTCCGTTTTTACATTTGGGTCAAAAAAAATGTCACCTCCTGGGCACAAAAATCCCTGACTACGAAATCAGAAATTTACTGGCCCGGACACCAAAAAATGCTTGATTTTTAAAAAGTATAAAAAACACCATTTCTAAGGATGAAATTCAACCCCGAATGTAATTCTGGCATCCGTTTTTACATTTGGGTCAAAAAAAAAACTTCACCTCCTGGGCACAAAAATCCCTGACCCCGGCATAACGAATTTTCTTCCCTGGACACAAAAAAATCTTGATTTTTAAAATCTATAAAAAACACCATTTCTAAGGATGAAATTCAACCCCGAATCTCATACTGGCCTCGGTTTTTACATTTGTGTCAAAAAATCTTTTTCACCTCCTGGGCACAAAAATCCTTGACTCTGGCATCAGGAATTTTCTTGCCCGGACACCAAAAAATTCTTGATTTTTAAAAACTATAAAAAGCACCATTTTTAAGGACCAAATTCAACCCCGAAACTAATTCTAGTGTCCATTTTTACATTTGGGTCAAAAAAAAATTTCACCCCCTGGGCACAAAAATCCCTGACCCCGGCATCAAAAATTTACTTGCCCGGACACCAAAAAATGCTTGATTTTTAAAAAGTATAAAAAACACAATTTTTAAGCGTGAAATTAAACCCCGAATGTAATTCTGGCATCCGTTTTTACATTTGGGTCAACAACGAAATATTCACCTCCTGGGCACAAAAATCCCTCACCCCGGCACCAGGAATTTTCTTCCCCGGACACCAAAAAACCTTGATTTTTAAAATCTATAGAAAACACCATTTTTAAGCATGAAATTAAACCCCAAATCTAATTCTGGCGTCCGTTTTTACATTTGAGTAAAAAAAAAATGTTCACCTCTTAGGCAAATAAAATCCCTGACCCCGGCATCAGTAATTTTCTTTCCCGGACAACAAAAAATTCTTGATTTTTAAAAACTATAAAAAACACCATTTTTAAGCGTGAAATTCAACCTCGAATGTAATTCTGGTGTCCGTTTTTACATTTGGGTCAAAAAAAAATTTCACCCCCTGGGCACAAAAATCCCTGACCCCGGCATCAAAAATTTACTTGCCCGGACACCAAAAAATGCTTGATTTTTAAAAAGTATAAAAAACACCATTTTTAAGCGTGAAATTAAACCCCGAATGTAATTCTGGCATCCGTTTTTACATTTGGGTCAAAAAAAAAATTTCACCTTCTGTGCACAAAAATCCCTGACTCCGGCATCAGGAATTTTCTTCCCCGGACACCAAAAAATCTTGATTTTTAAAATCTATGAAAAAAACCATTTTTAAGGATTAAATTCAACCCCGAATCTCATACTGGCCTCGGTTTTTAAATTTGTGTCAAAAAAAAAAATTACCTCCTGGGCACAAAAATCCCTGACCCCGGCATCACGAATTCTCTTCCCCGGACATCAAAAAATCTTGATTTTTAAAATCTATGAAAAAAACCATTTTTAAGGATGAAATTAAAACTCGAATCTAATTCTGTTGTCTGTTTTTACATTTGGGTCAAAAAAAATTTACCTCCTGGGCACAAAAATCCCTGACCCCGGCATCACGAATTTTCTTCCCTGGACACAAAAAAATCTTGATTTTTAAAATCTATAAAAAACACCATTTCTAAGGATGAAATTCAACCCCGAATCTCATACTGGCCTCGGTTGTTACATTTGTGTCAAAAAATATTTTTCACCTCCTGGGCACAAAAATCCCTGACCCCGGCATCAGGAATTTTCTTGCCCGGACACCAAAAAATTCTTGATTTTTAAAAACTATAAAAAGCACCATTTTTAAGGACGAAATTCAACCCCAAAACTAATTCTAGTGTCCATTTTTACATTTGGGTCAAAAAAAAAATTTCACCCCCTGGGCACAAAAATCCCTGACCCCGGCATCAGAAATTTACTTGCCCGGACACCAAAAAATGCTTGATTTTTAAAAAGTATAAAAAACACCATTTTTAAGCATGAAATTAAACCCCGAATGTAATTCTGGCATCCGTTTTTACATTTGGGTCAACAAAAAAAATTCAACTCCTGGGCACAAAAATCCCTGACCCTGACATCACGAATTTTCTTCCCCTGACACCAAAAAATCTTGATTTTTAAAATCTATGAAAAACACCATTTTCAAGGGTGAAATTCAACCCCGAATTTAATTCTGGCGTCCATTTTTACATTTGGGTCAAAAAAAAATCTCACCTCCCGGGCACAAAAATCCCTGACTCCGGCATCAGGAATTCTCTTCCCCGGACACCAAAAAATCTTGATTTTTAAAATCTATGAAAAACACCATTTTCAAGGATGAAATTCAACCCTGAATCTAATTCTGGCGTCTGTTTTTACATTTGGGTCAAAAAAAAATTTTCACCCGCTGGGCACAAAAATCCCTGAACAGGAATTTTCTTCCCCGGACACCAAAAAATGCTTGATTTTTAAAAACTATAAAAAACACCATTTTTAAGCGTGAAATTCAACCCCGAATGTAATTCTGGCGTCCGTTTTTACATTTGGGTCAAAAAAAATGTCACCTCCTGGGCACAAAAATCCCTGACTACGAAATCAGAAATTTACTTGCCCGGACACCAAAAAATGCTTGATTTTTAAAAAGTATAAAAAACACCATTTCTAAGGATGAAATTCAACCCCGAATCTCATACTGGACTCGGTTTTTACATTTGGGTCAAAAAATCTTTTTCACCTCCTGGGCACAAAAATCCCTGACCCCGGCATCAGAAATTTACTAGCCCGGACACCAAAAAATGCTTGATTTTTAAAAAGTATAAAAAACACCATTTTTAAGCGTGAAATTAAACCCCGAATGTAATTCTGGCATCCGTTTTTACATTTGGGTCAGCAACGAAAAATTCACCTCCTGGGCACAAAAATCCCTCACCCCGGCATCAGGAATTTTCTTCCCCGGACACCAAAAAGCCTTGATTTTTAAAATCTATAGAAAACACCATTTTTAAGCATGAAATTAAACCCCAAATCTAATTCTGGCGTCCGTTTTTACATTTGAGTAAAAAAAAAATGTTCACCTCTTAGGCAAATAAAATCCCTGATCCCGGCATCAGTAATTTTCTTTCCCGGACAACAAAAAATTCTTGATTTTTAAAAACTATAAAAAGCACCATTTTTAAGGACGAAATTCAACCCCAAAACTAATTCTAGTGTCCATTTTTACATTTGGGTCAAAAAAAAATTTCACCCCCTGGGCACAAAAATCCCTGACCCCGGCATCAGAAATTTACTTGCCCGGACACCAAAAAATGCTTGATTTTTAAAAAGAATAAAAAACACCATTTTTAAGGATGAAATTCAACCCCGAATCTCATACTGGACTCCTTTTTTACATTTGTGTCAAAAAATCTTTTTCACCTCCTGGGCACAAAAATCCCTGACCCCGGCATCAGAAATTTACTAGCCTGGACACCAAAAAATGCTTGATTTTTAAAAAGTATAAAAAAACACCATTTTTAAGCGTGAAATTAAACCCCGAATGTAATTCTGGCATCCGTTTTTACATTTGGGTCAACAACGAAAAATTCACCTCCTGGGCACAAAAATCCCTCACCCCGGCATCAGGAATTTTCTTCCCCGGACACCAAAAAGCCTTGATTTTTAAAATCTATAGAAAACACCATTTTTAAGCATGAAATTAAACCCCAAATCTAATTCTGGCGTCCGTTTTTACATTTGAGTAAAAAAAAATGTTCACCTCTTAGGCAAATAAAATCCCTGACCCCGGCATCAGTAATTTTCTTTCCCGGACAACAAAAAATTCTTGATTTTTAAAAACTATAAAAAGCACCATTTTTAAGGACGAAATTCAACCCCAAAACTAATTCTAGTGTCCATTTTTACATTTGGGTCAAAAAAAAATTTCACCCCCTGGGCACAAAAATCCCTGACCCCGGCATCAGAAATTTACTTGCCCGGACACCAAAAAATGCTTGATTTTTAAAAAGTATGAAAAACACCATTTTTAAGCGTGAAATTAAACCCCGAATGTAATTCTGGCATCCGTTTTTACATTTGGGTCAACAAAAAAAATTCAACTCCTGGGCACAAAAATCCCTGACCCTGACATCACGAATTTTCTTCCCCTGACACCAAAAAATCTTGATTTTTAAAATCTATGAAAAACACCATTTTCAAGGGTGAAATTCAACCCCGAATTTAATTCTGGCGTCCATTTTTACATTTGGGTCAAAAAAAAATCTCACCTCCCGGGCACAAAAATCCCTGACTCCGGCATCAGGAATTTTCTTCCCCGGACACCAAAAAAAATTGATTTTTAAAATGTATGAAAAACACCATTTTCAAGGATGAAATTCAACCCTGAATCTAATTCTGGCGTCCGTTTTTACATTTGGGTCAAAAAAAATTTTTCACCCGCTGGGCACAAAAATCCCTGAACCCGGACACCAAAAAATGCTTGATTTTTAAAAACTATAAAAAACACCATTTTTAAGCGTGAAATTCAACCCCGAATGTAATTCTGGCGTCTGTTTTTACATTTGGGTCAAAAAAAATGTCACCTCCTGGGCACAAAAATCCCTGACTACGAAATCAGAAATTTACTGGCCCGGACACCAAAAAATGCTTGATTTTTAAAAAGTATAAAAAACACCATTTCTAAGGATGAAATTCAACCCCGAATCTCATACTGGACTTGGTTTTTACATTTGTGTCAAAAAATCTTTTTCACCTCCTGGGCACAAAAATCCCTGACCCCGGCATCAGAAATTTACTAGCCCGGACACCAAAAAATGCTTGATTTTTAAAATGTATAAAAAAACACCATTTTTAAGCGTGAAATTAAACCCCGAATGTAATTCTGGCATCCGTTTTTACATTTGGGTCAACAACGAAAAATTCACCTCCTGGGCACAAAAATCCCTCACCCCGGCATCAGGAATTTTCTTCCCCGGACACCAAAAAACCTTGATTTTTAAAATCTATAGAAAACACCATTTTTAAGCATGAAATTAAACCCCAAATATAATTCTGGCGTCCGTTTTTACATTTGAGTAAAAAAAAAATGTTCACCTCTTAGGCAAATAAAATCCCTGACCCCGGCATCAGTAATTTTCTTTCCCGGACAACAAAAAATTCTTGATTTTTAAAAACTATAAAAAGCACCATTTTTAAGCGTGAAATTCAACCCCGAATGTAATTCTGGTGTCCATTTTTACATTTGGGTCAAAAAAAAAATTCACCTCCTGGGCACAAAAATCCCTGACCCTGGCATCAGGAATTTTCTTTCCTGGACACCAAAAAATTCTTGATTTTTAAAATCTATAAAAAAACACCATTTTTAAGGAAGAAATTCAACCCCGAATCTAATTCTGGTGTCCGTTTTTACATTTGTGTCAAAAAAAATTTCACCCCCTGGGCACAAAAATCCCTGACCCCGGCATCAAAAATTTACTTGCCCGGACACCAAAAAATGCTTGATTTTTAAAAAGTATAAAAAACACCATTTTTAAGCGTGAAATTAAACCCCGAATGTAATTCTGGCATCCGTTTTTACATTTGGGTCAAAAAAAAAATTTCACCTTCTGTGCACAAAAATCCCTGACTCCGGCATCACGAATTTTCTTCCCCGGACATCAAAAAATCTTGATTTTTAAAATCTATGAAAAAAACCATTTTTAAGGATTAAATTCAACCCCGAATCTCATACTGGCCTCGGTTTTTAAATTTGTGTCAAAAAAAAAAAATTTACCTCCTGGGCACAAAAATCCCTGACCCCGGCATCACGAATTTTCTTCCCTGGACACAAAAAAATCTTGATTTTTAAAATCTATAAAAAACACCATTTCTAAGGATGAAATTCAACCCCGAATCTCATACTGGCCTCGGTTTTTACATTTGTGTCAAAAAATCTTTTTCACCTCCTGGGCACAAAAATCCCTGACCCCGGCATCAGGAATTTTCTTGCCCGGACACCAAAAAATTCTTGATTTTTAAAAACTATAAAAAGCACCATTTTTAAGGACGAAATTCAACCCCAAAACTAATTCTAGTGTCCATTTTTACATTTGGGTCAAAAAAAAAATTTCACCCCCTGGGCACAAAAATCCCTGACCCCGGCATCAGAAATTTAGTTGCCCGGACACCAAAAAATGCTTGATTTTTAAAAAGTATAAAAAACACCATTTTTAAGCGTGAAATTAAACCCCGAATGTAATTCTGGCATCCGTTTTTACATTTGGGTCAACAAAAAAAATTCAACTCCTGGGCACAAAAATCCCTGACCCTGACATCACGAATTTTCTTCCCCTGACACCAAAAAATCTTGATTTTTAAAATCTATGAAAAACACCATTTTCAAGGGTGAAATTCAACCCCGAATTTAATTCTGGCGTCCATTTTTACATTTGGGTCAAAAAAAAATCTCACCTCCCGGGCACAAAAATCCCTGACTCTGGCATCAGGAATTCTCTTCCCCGGACACCAAAAAATCTTGATTTTTAAAATCTATGAAAAACACCATTTTCAAGGATGAAATTCAACCCTGAATCTAATTCTGGCGTCCGTTTTTACATTTGGGTCAAAAAAAAATTTTCACCCGCTGGGCACAAAAATCCCTGAACCCGGACACCAAAAAATGCTTGATTTTTAAAAACTATAAAAAACACCATTTTTAAGCGTAAAATTCAACCCCGAATGTAATTCTGGCGTCCGTTTTTACATTTGGGTCAAAAAAAATGTCACCTCCTGGGCACAAAAATCCCTGACTGCGAAATCAGAAATTTACTGGCCCGGACACCAAAAAATGCTTGATTTTTAAAAAGTATAAAAAACACCATTTCTAAGGATGAAATTCAACCCCGAATCTCATACTGGACTTGGTTTTTACATTTGTGTCAAAAAATCTTTTTCACCTCCTGGGCACAAAAATCCCTGACCCCGGCATCAGAAATTTACTAGCCCGGACACCAAAAAATGCTTGATTTTTAAAAAGTATAAAAAACACCATTTTTAAGCGTGAAATTAAACCCCGAATGTAATTCTGGCATCCGTTTTTACATTTGGGTCAACAACGAAAAATTCACCTCCTGGGCACAAAAATCCCTCACCCCGGCATCAGGAATTTTCTTCCCCGGACACCAAAAAACCTTGATTTTTAAAATCTATAGAAAACACCATTTTTAAGCATGAAATTAAACCCCAAATCTAATTCTGGCGTCCGTTTTTACATTTGAGTAAAAAAAAAATGTTCACCTCTTAGGCAAATAAAATCCCTGACCCCGGCATCAGTAATTTTCTTTCCCGGACAACAAAAAATTCTTGATTTTTAAAATCTATAAAAAAACACCATTTTTAAGGAAGAAATTCAACCCCGAATGTAATTCTGGTGTCCATTTTTACATTTGGGTCAAAAAAAAAATTCACCTCCTGGGCACAAAAATCCCTGACCCCGGCATCAGGAATTTTCTTTCCTGGACACCAAAAAATTCTTGATTTTTAAAATCTATAAAAAAACACCATTTTTAAGGAAGAAATTCAACCCCGAATCTAATTCTGGTGTCCGTTTTTACATTTGGGTCAAAAAAAATTTCACCCCCTGGGCACAAAAATCCCTGACCCCGGCATCAAAAATTTACTTGCCCGGACACCAAAAAATGCTTGATTTTTAAAAAGTATGAAAAACACCATTTTTAAGCGTGAAATTAAACCCCGAATGTAATTCTGGCATCCGTTTTTACATTTGGGTCAAAAAAAAAATTTCACCTTCTGTGCACAAAAATCCCTGACTCCGGCATCAGGAATTTTCTTCCCCGGACACCAAAAAATCTTGATTTTTAAAATCTATGAAAAAAACCATTTTTAAGGATTAAATTCAACCCCGAATCTCATACTGGCCTCGGTTTTTAAATTTGTGTCAAAAAAAAAAAAATTTACCTCCTGGGCACAAAAATCCCTGACCCCGGCATCACGAATTTTCTTCCCCGGACATCAAAAAATCTTGATTTTTAAAATCTATGAAAAAAACCATTTTTAAGGATGAAATTAAAACTCGAATCCAATTCTGGTGTCTGTTTTTACATTTGGGTCAAAAAAAATTTACCTCCTGGGCACAAAAATCCCTGACCCCGGCATCACGAATTTTCTTCCCTGGACACAAAAAAATCTTGATTTTTAAAATCTATAAAAAACACCATTTCTAAGGATGAAATTCAACCCCGAATCTCATACTGGCCTCGGTTTTTACATTTGTGTCAAAAAATCTTTTTCACCTCCTGGGCACAAAAATCCCTGACCCCGGCATCAGGAATTTTCTTGCCCGGACACCAAAAAATTCTTGATTTTTAAAAACTATAAAAAGCACCATTTTTAAGGACGAAATTCAACCCCAAAACTAATTCTAGTGTCCATTTTTACATTTGGGTCAAAAACAAATTTCACCCCCTGGGCACAAAAATCCCTGACCCCGGCATCAGAAATTTAGTTGCCCGGACACCAAAAAATGCTTGATTTTTAAAAACTATAAAAAACACCATTTTTAAGCGTGAAATTAAACCCCGAATGTAATTCTGGCGTCCATTTTTACATTTGGGTCAAAAAAAAATCTCACCTCCCGGGCACAAAAATCCCTGACTCCGGCATCAGGAATTCTCTTCCCCGGACACCAAAAAATCTTGATTTTTAAAATCTATGAAAAACACCATTTTCAAGGATGAAATTCAACCCTGAATCTAATTCTGGCGTCCGTTTTTACATTTGGGTCAAAAAAAAATTTTCACCCGCTGGGCACAAAAATCCCTGAACCCGGACACCAAAAAATGCTTGATTTTTAAAAACTATAAAAAACACCATTTTTAAGCGTAAAATTCAACCCCGAATGTAATTCTGGCGTCCGTTTTTACATTTGGGTCAAAAAAAATGTCACCTCCTGGGCACAAAAATCCCTGACTACGAAATCAGAAATTTACTGGCCCGGACACCAAAAAATGCTTGATTTTTAAAAAGTATAAAAAACACCATTTCTAAGGATGAAATTCAACCCCGAATCTCATACTGGACTTGGTTTTTACATTTGTGTCAAAAAATCTTTTTCACCTCCTGGGCACAAAAATCCCTGACCCCGGCATCAGAAATTTACTAGCCCGGACACCAAAAAACCTTGATTTTTAAAATCTATAGAAAACACCATTTTTAAGCATGAAATTAAACCCCAAATCTAATTCTGGCGTCCGTTTTTACATTTGGGTCAACAACGAAAAATTCACCTCCTGGGCACAAAAATCCCTCACCCCGGCATCAGGAATTTTCTTCCCCGGACACCAAAAAACCTTGATTTTTAAAATCTATAGAAAACACCATTTTTAAGCATGAAATTAAACCCCAAATCTAATTCTGGCGTCCGTTTTTACATTTGAGTAAAAAAAAAATGTTCACCTCTTAGGCAAATAAAATCCCTGACCCCGGCATCAGTAATTTTCTTTCCCAGACAACAAAAAATTCTTGATTTTTAAAAACTATAAAAAACACCATTTTTAAGCGTGAAATTCAACCCCGAATGTAATTCTGGTGTCCATTTTTACATTTGGGTCAAAAAAAAAATTCACCTCCTGGGCACAAAAATCCCTGACCCCGGCATCAGGAATTTTCTTTCCTGGACACCAAAAAATTCTTGATTTTTAAAATCTATAAAAAAACACCATTTTTAAGGAAGAAATTCAACCCCGAATCTAATTCTGGTGTCCGTTTTTACATTTGGGTCAAAAAAAAATTTCATCCCCTGGGCACAAAAATCCCTGACCCCGGCATCAAAAATTTACTTGCCCGGACACCAAAAAATGCTTGATTTTTAAAAAGAATAAAAAACACCATTTTTAAGCGTGAAATTAAACCCCGAATGTAATTCTGGCATCCGTTTTTACATTTGGGTCAAAAAAAAATTTCACCTTCTGTGCACAAAAATCCCTGACTCCGGCATCAGGAATTTTCTTCCCCGGACACCAAAAAATCTTGATTTTTAAAATCTATGAAAAAAACCATTTTTAAGGATTAAATTCAACCCCGAATCTCATACTGGCCTCGGTTTTTAAATTTGTGTCAAAAAAAATTTTTTTACCTCCTGGGCACAAAAATCCCTGACCCCGGCATCACGAATTTTCTTCCCCGGACATCAAAAAATCTTGATTTTTAAAATCTATGAAAAAAACCATTTTTAAGGATGAAATTAAAACTCGAATCTAATTCTGGTGTCTGTTTTTACATTTGGGTCAAAAAAAATTTACCTCCTGGGCACAAAAATCCCTGACCCCGGCATCACGAATTTTCTTTCCTGGACACAAAAAAATCTTGATTTTTAAAATCTATAAAAAACACCATTTCTAAGGATGAAATTCAACCCCGAATCTCATACTGGCCTCGGTTTTTACATTTGTGTCAAAAAATCATTTTCACCTCCTGGGCACAAAAATCCCTGACCCCGGCATCAGGAATTTTCTTGCCCGGACACCAAAAAATTCTTGATTTTTAAAAACTATAAAAAGCACCATTTTTAAGGACGAAATTCAACCCCAAAACTAATTCTAGTGTCCATTTTTACATTTGGGTCAAAAAAAAATTTCACCCCCTGGGCACAAAAATCCCTGACCCCGGCATCAGAAATTTACTTGCCCGGACACCAAAAAATGCTTGATTTTTAAAAAGTATAAAAAACACCATTTTTAAGCGTGAAATTAAACCCCGAATGTAATTCTGGCGTCCATTTTTACATTTGGGTCAAAAAAAAATCTCACCTCCCGGGCACAAAAATCCCTGACTCCGGCATCAGGAATTCTCTTCCCCGGACACCAAAAAATCTTGATTTTTAAAATCTATGAAAAACACCATTTTCAAGGATGAAATTCAACCCTGAATCTAATTCTGGCGTCCGTTTTTACATTTGGGTCAAAAAAAAATTTTCACCCGCTGGGCACAAAAATCCCTGAACCCGGACACCAAAAAATGCTTGATTTTTAAAAACTATAAAAAACACCATTTTTAAGCGTAAAATTCAACCCCGAATGTAATTCTGGCGTCCGTTTTTACATTTGGGTCAAAAAAAATGTCACCTCCTGGGCACAAAAATCCCTGACTACGAAATCAGAAATTTACTGGCCCGGACACCAAAAAATGCTTGATTTTTAAAAAGTATAAAAAACACCATTTCTAAGGATGAAATTCAACCCCGAATCTCATACTGGACTTGGTTTTTACATTTGTGTCAAAAAATCTTTTTCACCTCCTGGGCACAAAAATCCCTGACCCCGGCATCAGAAATTTACTAGCCCGGACACCAAAAAACCTTGATTTTTAAAATCTATAGAAAACACCATTTTTAAGCATGAAATTAAACCCCAAATCTAATTCTGGCGTCCGTTTTTACATTTGGGTCAACAACGAAAAATTCACCTCCTGGGCACAAAAATCCCTCACCCCGGCATCAGGAATTTTCTTCCCCGGACACCAAAAAACCTTGATTTTTAAAATCTATAGAAAACACCATTTTTAAGCATGAAATTAAACCCCAAATCTAATTCTGGCGTCCGTTTTTACATTTGAGTAAAAAAAAAATGTTCACCTCTTAGGCAAATAAAATCCCTGACCCCGGCATCAGTAATTTTCTTTCCCAGACAACAAAAAATTCTTGATTTTTAAAAACTATAAAAAACACCATTTTTAAGCGTGAAATTCAACCCCGAATGTAATTCTGGTGTCCATTTTTACATTTGGGTCAAAAAAAAAATTCACCTCCTGGGCACAAAAATCCCTGACCCCGGCATCAGGAATTTTCTTTCCTGGACACCAAAAAATTCTTGATTTTTAAAATCTATAAAAAAACACCATTTTTAAGGAAGAAATTCAACCCCGAATCTAATTCTGGTGTCCGTTTTTACATTTGGGTCAAAAAAAAATTTCATCCCCTGGGCACAAAAATCCCTGACCCCGGCATCAAAAATTTACTTGCCCGGACACCAAAAAATGCTTGATTTTTAAAAAGAATAAAAAACACCATTTTTAAGCGTGAAATTAAACCCCGAATGTAATTCTGGCATCCGTTTTTACATTTGGGTCAAAAAAAAATTTCACCTTCTGTGCACAAAAATCCCTGACTCCGGCATCAGGAATTTTCTTCCCCGGACACCAAAAAATCTTGATTTTTAAAATCTATGAAAAAAACCATTTTTAAGGATTAAATTCAACCCCGAATCTCATACTGGCCTCGGTTTTTAAATTTGTGTCAAAAAAAATTTTTTTACCTCCTGGGCACAAAAATCCCTGACCCCGGCATCACGAATTTTCTTCCCCGGACATCAAAAAATCTTGATTTTTAAAATCTATGAAAAAAACCATTTTTAAGGATGAAATTAAAACTCGAATCTAATTCTGGTGTCTGTTTTTACATTTGGGTCAAAAAAAATTTACCTCCTGGGCACAAAAATCCCTGACCCCGGCATCACGAATTTTCTTTCCTGGACACAAAAAAATCTTGATTTTTAAAATCTATAAAAAACACCATTTCTAAGGATGAAATTCAACCCCGAATCTCATACTGGCCTCGGTTTTTACATTTGTGTCAAAAAATCATTTTCACCTCCTGGGCACAAAAATCCCTGACCCCGGCATCAGGAATTTTCTTGCCCGGACACCAAAAAATTCTTGATTTTTAAAAACTATAAAAAGCACCATTTTTAAGGACGAAATTCAACCCCAAAACTAATTCTAGTGTCCATTTTTACATTTGGGTCAAAAAAAAATTTCACCCCCTGGGCACAAAAATCCCTGACCCCGGCATCAGAAATTTACTTGCCCGGACACCAAAAAATGCTTGATTTTTAAAAAGTATAAAAAACACCATTTTTAAGCGTGAAATTAAACCCCGAATGTAATTCTGGCATCCGTTTTTACATTTGGGTCAACAAAAAAAATTCAACTCCTGGGCACAAAAATCCCTGACCCTGACATCACGAATTTTCTTCCCCTGACACCAAAAAATCTTGATTTTTAAAATCTATGAAAAAAACCATTTTTAAGGATGAAATTAAAACTCGAATCTAATTCTGGTGTCTGTTTTTACATTTGGGTCAAAAAAAATTTACCTCCTGGGCACAAAAATCCCTGACCCCGGCATCACGAATTTTCTTTCCTGGACACAAAAAAATCTTGATTTTTAAAATCTATAAAAAACACCATTTCTAAGGATGAAATTCAACCCCGAATCTCATACTGGCCTCGGTTTTTACATTTGTGTCAAAAAATCATTTTCACCTCCTGGGCACAAAAATCCCTGACCCCGGCATCAGGAATTTTCTTGCCCGGACACCAAAAAATTCTTGATTTTTAAAAACTATAAAAAGCACCATTTTTAAGGACGAAATTCAACCCCAAAACTAATTCTAGTGTCCATTTTTACATTTGTGTCAAAAAAAAAATTTCACCCCCTGGGCACAAAAATCCCTGACCCCGGCATCAGAAATTTACTTGCCCGGACACCAAAAAATGCTTGATTTTTAAAAAGTATAAAAAACACCATTTTTAAGCGTGAAATTAAACCCCGAATGTAATTCTGGCATCCGTTTTTACATTTGGGTCAACAAAAAAAATTCAACTCCTGGGCACAAAAATCCCTGACCCTGACATCACGAATTTTCTTCCCCTGACACCAAAAAATCTTGATTTTTAAAATCTATGAAAAACACCATTTTCAAGGGTGAAATTCAACCCCGAATTTAATTCTGGCGTCCATTTTTACATTTGGGTCAAAAAAAAATTTTCACCCGCTGGGCACAAAAATCCCTGAACAGGAATTTTCTTCCCCGGACACCAAAAAATGCTTGATTTTTAAAAACTATAAAAAACACCATTTTTAAGCGTGAAATTCAACCCCGAATGTAATTCTGGCGTCCGTTTTTACATTTGGGTCAAAAAAAATGTCACCTCCTGGGCACAAAAATCCCTGACTACGAAATCAGAAATTTACTTGCCCGGACACCAAAAAATGCTTGATTTTTAAAAAGTATAAAAAACACCATTTCTAAGGATGAAATTCAACCCCGAATGTAATTCTGGCATCCGTTTTTACATTTGGGTCAAAAAAAAAACTTCATCTCCTGGGCACAAAAATCCCTGACCCCGGCATAACGAATTTTCTTCCCTGGACACAAAAAAATCTTGATTTTTAAAATCTATAAAAAACACCATTTCTAAGGATGAAATTCAACCCCGAATCTCATACTGGCCTCGGTTTTTACATTTGTGTCAAAAAATCTTTTTCACCTCCTGGGCACAAAAATCCTTGACTCTGGCATCAGGAATTTTCTTGCCCGGACACCAAAAAATTCTTGATTTTTAAAAACTATAAAAAGCACCATTTTTAAGGACGAAATTCAACCCCGAAACTAATTCTAGTGTCCATTTTTACATTTGGGTCAAAAAAAAATTTCACCCCCTGGGCACAAAAATCCCTGACCCCGGCATCAAAAATTTACTTGCCCGGACACCAAAAAATGCTTGATTTTTAAAAAGTATAAAAAACACAATTTTTAAGCGTGAAATTAAACCCCGAATGTAATTCTGGCATCCGTTTTTACATTTGGGTCAACAACGAAATATTCACCTCCTGGGCACAAAAATCCCTCACCCCGGCACCAGGAATTTTCTTCCCCAGACACCAAAAAACCTTGATTTTTAAAATCTATAGAAAGCACCATTTTTAAGCATGAAATTAAACCCCAAATCTAATTCTGGCGTCCGTTTTTACATTTGAGTAAAAAAAAAATGTTCACCTCTTAGGCAAATAAAATCCCTGACCCCGGCATCAGTAATTTTCTTTCCCGGACAACAAAAAATTCTTGATTTTTAAAAACTATAAAAAACACCATTTTTAAGCGTGAAATTCAACCCCGAATGTAATTCGGGTGTCCGTTTTTACATTTGGGTCAAAAAAAAAATTCACCCCCTGGGCACAAAAATCCCTGACCCCGGCATCAAAAATTTACTTGCCCGGACACCAAAAAATGCTTGATTTTTAAAAAGTATAAAAAACACCATTTTTAAGCGTGAAATTAAACCCCGAATGTAATTCTGGCATCCGTTTTTACATTTGGGTCAAAAAAAAAATTTCACCTTCTGTGCACAAAAATCCCTGACTCCGGCATCAGGAATTTTCTTCCCCGGACACCAAAAAATCTTGATTTTTAAAATCTATGAAAAAAACCATTTTTAAGGATTAAATTCAACCCCGAATCTCATACTGGCCTCGGTTTTTAAATTTGTGTCAAAAAAAAAAAATTACCTCCTGGGCACAAAAATCCCTGACCCCGGCATCACGAATTCTCTTCCCCGGACATCAAAAAATCTTGATTTTTAAAATCTATGAAAAAAACCATTTTTAAGGATGAAATTAAAACTCGAATCTAATTCTGGTGTCTGTTTTTACATTTGGGTCAAAAAAAATTTACCTCCTGGGCACAAAAATCCCTGACCCCGGCATCACGAATTTTCTTCCCTGGACACAAAAAAATCTTGATTTTTAAAATCTATAAAAAACACCATTTCTAAGGATGAAATTCAACCCCGAATCTCATACTGGCCTCGGTTGTTACATTTGTGTCAAAAAATCTTTTTCACCTCCTGGGCACAAAAATCCCTGACCCCGGCATCAGGAATTTTCTTGCCCGGACACCAAAAAATTCTTGATTTTTAAAAACTATAAAAAGCACCATTTTTAAGGACGAAATTCAACCCCAAAACTAATTCTAGTGTCCATTTTTACATTTGGGTCAAAAAAAAATTTCACCCCCTGGGCACAAAAATCCCTGACCCCGGCATCAGAAATTTACTTGCCCGGACACCAAAAAATGCTTGATTTTTAAAAAGTATAAAAAACACCATTTTTAAGCGTGAAATTAAACCCCGAATGTAATTCTGGCATCCGTTTTTACATTTGGGTCAACAAAAAAAATTCAACTCCTGGGCACAAAAATCCCTGACCCTGACATCACGAATTTTCTTCCCCTGACACCAAAAAATCTTGATTTTTAAAATCTATGAAAAACACCATTTTCAAGGGTGAAATTCAACCCCGAATTTAATTCTGGCGTCCATTTTTACATTTGGGTCAAAAAAAAATCTCACCTCCCGGGCACAAAAATCCCTGACTCCGGCATCAGGAATTCTCTTCCCCGGACACCAAAAAATCTTGATTTTTAAAATCTATGAAAAACACCATTTTCAAGGATGAAATTCAACCCTGAATCTAATTCTGGCGTCCGTTTTTACATTTGGGTCGAAAAAAAATTTTCACCCGCTGGGCACAAAAATCCCTGAACAGGAATTTTCTTCCCCGGACACCAAAAAGCCTTGATTTTTAAAATCTATAGAAAACACCATTTTTAAGCATGAAATTAAACCCCAAATCTAATTCTGGCGTCCGTTTTTACATTTGAGTAAAAAAAAAATGTTCACCTCTTAGGCAAATAAAATCCCTGACCCCGGCATCAGTAATTTTCTTTCCCGGACAACAAAAAATTCTTGATTTTTAAAAACTATAAAAAGCACCATTTTTAAGGACGAAATTCAACCCCAAAACTAATTCTAGTGTCCATTTTTACATTTGGGTCAAAAAAAAATTTCACCCCCTGGGCACAAAAATCCCTGACCCTGGCATCAGAAATTTACTTGACCGGACACCAAAAAATGCTTGATTTTTAAAAAGAATAAAAAACACCATTTTTAAGGATGAAATTCAACCCCGAATCTCATACTGGACTCCTTTTTTACATTTGTGTCAAAAAATCTTTTTCACCTCCTGGGCACAAAAATCCCTGACCCCGGCATCAGAAATTTACTAGCCCGGACACCAAAAAATGCTTGATTTTTAAAAAGTATAAAAAACACCATTTTTAAGCGTGAAATTAAACCCCGAATGTAATTCTGGCATCCGTTTTTACATTTGGGTCAACAACGAAAAATTCACCTCCTGGGCACAAAAATCCCTCACCCCGGCATCAGGAATTTTCTTCCCCGGACACCAAAAAGCCTTGATTTTTAAAATCTATAGAAAACACCATTTTTAAGCATGAAATTAAACCCCAAATCTAATTCTGGCGTCCGTTTTTACATTTGAGTAAAAAAAAAATGTTCACCTCTTAGGCAAATAAAATCCCTGACTCCGGCATCAGGAATTTTCTTCCCCGGACACCAAAAAAAATTGATTTTTAAAATCTATGAAAAACACCATTTTCAAGGATGAAATTCAACCCTGAATCTAATTCTGGCGTCCGTTTTTACATTTGGGTCAAAAAAAATTTTTCACCCGCTGGGCACAAAAATCCCTGAACCCGGACACCAAAAAATGCTTGATTTTTAAAAACTATAAAAAACACCATTTTTAAGCGTGAAATTCAACCCCGAATGTAATTCTGGCGTCCGTTTTTACATTTGGGTCAAAAAAAATGTCACCTCCTGGGCACAAAAATCCCTGACTACGAAATCAGAAATTTACTTGCCCGGACACCAAAAAATGCTTGATTTTTAAAAAGTATAAAAAACACCATTTCTAAGGATGAAATTCAACCCCGAATCTCATACTGGACTCGGTTTTTACATTTGGGTCAAAAAATCTTTTTCACCTCCTGGGCACAAAAATCCCTGACCCCGGCATCAGAAATTTACTAGCCCGGACACCAAAAAATGCTTGATTTTTAAAAAGTATAAAAAACACCATTTTTAAGCGTGAAATTAAACCCCGAATGTAATTCTGGCATCCGTTTTTACATTTGGGTCAGCAACGAAAAATTCACCTCCTGGGCACAAAAATCCCTCACCCCGGCATCAGGAATTTTCTTCCCCGGACACCAAAAAGCCTTGATTTTTAAAATCTATAGAAAACACCATTTTTAAGCATGAAATTAAACCCCAAATCTAATTCTGGCGTCCGTTTTTACATTTGAGTAAAAAAAAAATGTTCACCTCTTAGGCAAATAAAATCCCTGATCCCGGCATCAGTAATTTTCTTTCCCGGACAACAAAAAATTCTTGATTTTTAAAAACTATAAAAAGCACCATTTTTAAGGACGAAATTCAACCCCAAAACTAATTCTAGTGTCCATTTTTACATTTGGGTCAAAAAAAAATTTCACCCCCTGGGCACAAAAATCCCTGACCCCGGCATCAGAAATTTACTTGCCCGGACACCAAAAAATGCTTGATTTTTAAAAAGAATAAAAAACACCATTTTTAAGGATGAAATTCAACCCCGAATCTCATACTGGACTCCTTTTTTACATTTGTGTCAAAAAATCTTTTTCACCTCCTGGGCACAAAAATCCCTGACCCCGGCATCAGAAATTTACTAGCCCGGACACCAAAAAATGCTTGATTTTTAAAAAGTATAAAAAAACACCATTTTTAAGCGTGAAATTAAACCCCGAATGTAATTCTGGCATCCGTTTTTACATTTGGGTCAACAACGAAAAATTCACCTCCTGGGCACAAAAATCCCTCACCCCGGCATCAGGAATTTTCTTCCCCGGACACCAAAAAGCCTTGATTTTTAAAATCTATAGAAAACACCATTTTTAAGCATGAAATTAAACCCCAAATCTAATTCTGGCGTCCGTTTTTACATTTGAGTAAAAAAAAAATGTTCACCTCTTAGGCAAATAAAATCCCTGACCCCGGCATCAGTAATTTTCTTTCCCGGACAACAAAAAATTCTTGATTTTTAAAAACTATAAAAAGCACCATTTTTAAGGACGAAATTCAACCCCAAAACTAATTCTAGTGTCCATTTTTACATTTGGGTCAAAAAAAAATTTCACCCCCTGGGCACAAAAATCCCTGACCCCGGCATCAGAAATTTACTTGCCCGGACACCAAAAAATGCTTGATTTTTAAAAAGTATGAAAAACACCATTTTTAAGCGTGAAATTAAACCCCGAATGTAATTCTGGCATCCGTTTTTACATTTGGGTCAACAAAAAAAATTCAACTCCTGGGCACAAAAATCCCTGACCCTGACATCACGAATTTTCTTCCCCTGACACCAAAAAATCTTGATTTTTAAAATCTATGAAAAACACCATTTTCAAGGGTGAAATTCAACCCCGAATTTAATTCTGGCGTCCATTTTTACATTTGGGTCAAAAAAAAATCTCACCTCCCGGGCACAAAAATCCCTGACTCCGGCATCAGGAATTTTCTTCCCCGGACACAAAAAAAAATTGATTTTTAAAATCTATGAAAAACACCATTTTCAAGGATGAAATTCAACCCTGAATCTAATTCTGGCGTCCGTTTTTACATTTGGGTCAAAAAAAATTTTTCACCCGCTGGGCACAAAAATCCCTGAACCCGGACACCAAAAAATGCTTGATTTTTAAAAACTATAAAAAACACCATTTTTAAGCGTGAAATTCAACCCCGAATGTAATTCTGGCGTCTGTTTTTACATTTGGGTCAAAAAAAATGTCACCTCCTGGGCACAAAAATCCCTGACTACGAAATCAGAAATTTACTGGCCCGGACACCAAAAAATGCTTGATTTTTAAAAAGTATAAAAAACACCATTTCTAAGGATGAAATTCAACCCCGAATCTCATACTGGACTTGGTTTTTACATTTGTGTCAAAAAATCTTTTTCACCTCCTGGGCACAAAAATCCCTGACCCCGGCATCAGAAATTTACTAGCCCGGACACCAAAAAATGCTTGATTTTTAAAAAGTATAAAAAAACACCATTTTTAAGCGTGAAATTAAACCCCGAATGTAATTCTGGCATCCGTTTTTACATTTGGGTCAACAACGAAAAATTCACCTCCTGGGCACAAAAATCCCTCACCCCGGCATCAGGAATTTTCTTCCCCGGACACCAAAAAACCTTGATTTTTAAAATCTATAGAAAACACCATTTTTAAGCATGAAATTAAACCCCAAATCTAATTCTGGCGTCCGTTTTTACATTTGAGTAAAAAAAAAATGTTCACCTCTTAGGCAAATAAAATCCCTGACCCCGGCATCAGTAATTTTCTTTCCCGGACAACAAAAAATTCTTGATTTTTAAAAACTATAAAAAGCACCATTTTTAAGCGTGAAATTCAACCCCGAATGTAATTCTGGTGTCCATTTTTACATTTGGGTCAAAAAAAAAATTCACCTCCTGGGCACAAAAATCCCTGACTCCGGCATCAGGAATTCTCTTCCCCGGACACCAAAAAATCTTGATTTTTAAAATCTATGAAAAACACCATTTTCAAGGATGAAATTCAACCCTGAATCTAATTCTGGCGTCCGTTTTTACATTTGGGTCGAAAAAAAATTTTCACCCGCTGGGCACAAAAATCCCTGAACAGGAATTTTCTTCCCCGGACACCAAAAAGCCTTGATTTTTAAAATCTATAGAAAACACCATTTTTAAGCATGAAATTAAACCCCAAATCTAATTCTGGCGTCCGTTTTTACATTTGAGTAAAAAAAAAATGTTCACCTCTTAGGCAAATAAAATCCCTGACCCCGGCATCAGTAATTTTCTTTCCCGGACAACAAAAAATTCTTGATTTTTAAAAACTATAAAAAGCACCATTTTTAAGGACGAAATTCAACCCCAAAACTAATTCTAGTGTCCATTTTTACATTTGGGTCAAAAAAAAATTTCACCCCCTGGGCACAAAAATCCCTGACCCTGGCATCAGAAATTTACTTGACCGGACACCAAAAAATGCTTGATTTTTAAAAAGAATAAAAAACACCATTTTTAAGGATGAAATTCAACCCCGAATCTCATACTGGACTCCTTTTTTACATTTGTGTCAAAAAATCTTTTTCACCTCCTGGGCACAAAAATCCCTGACCCCGGCATCAGAAATTTACTAGCCCGGACACCAAAAAATGCTTGATTTTTAAAAAGTATAAAAAACACCATTTTTAAGCGTGAAATTAAACCCCGAATGTAATTCTGGCATCCGTTTTTACATTTGGGTCAACAACGAAAAATTCACCTCCTGGGCACAAAAATCCCTCACCCCGGCATCAGGAATTTTCTTCCCCGGACACCAAAAAGCCTTGATTTTTAAAATCTATAGAAAACACCATTTTTAAGCATGAAATTAAACCCCAAATCTAATTCTGGCGTCCGTTTTTACATTTGAGTAAAAAAAAAATGTTCACCTCTTAGGCAAATAAAATCCCTGACTCCGGCATCAGGAATTTTCTTCCCCGGACACCAAAAAAAATTGATTTTTAAAATCTATGAAAAACACCATTTTCAAGGATGAAATTCAACCCTGAATCTAATTCTGGCGTCCGTTTTTACATTTGGGTCAAAAAAAATTTTTCACCCGCTGGGCACAAAAATCCCTGAACCCGGACACCAAAAAATGCTTGATTTTTAAAAACTATAAAAAACACCATTTTTAAGCGTGAAATTCAACCCCGAATGTAATTCTGGCGTCCGTTTTTACATTTGGGTCAAAAAAAATGTCACCTCCTGGGCACAAAAATCCCTGACTACGAAATCAGAAATTTACTTGCCCGGACACCAAAAAATGCTTGATTTTTAAAAAGTATAAAAAACACCATTTCTAAGGATGAAATTCAACCCCGAATCTCATACTGGACTCGGTTTTTACATTTGGGTCAAAAAATCTTTTTCACCTCCTGGGCACAAAAATCCCTGACCCCGGCATCAGAAATTTACTAGCCCGGACACCAAAAAATGCTTGATTTTTAAAAAGTATAAAAAACACCATTTTTAAGCGTGAAATTAAACCCCGAATGTAATTCTGGCATCCGTTTTTACATTTGGGTCAGCAACGAAAAATTCACCTCCTGGGCACAAAAATCCCTCACCCCGGCATCAGGAATTTTCTTCCCCGGACACCAAAAAGCCTTGATTTTTAAAATCTATAGAAAACACCATTTTTAAGCATGAAATTAAACCCCAAATCTAATTCTGGCGTCCGTTTTTACATTTGGGTCAAAAAAAATGTCACCTCCTGGGCACAAAAATCCCTGACTACGAAATCAGAAATTTACTTGCCCGGACACCAAAAAATGCTTGATTTTTAAAAAGTATAAAAAACACCATTTCTAAGGATGAAATTCAACCCCGAATGTAATTCTGGCATCCGTTTTTACATTTGGGTCAAAAAAAAAACTTCACCTCCTGGGCACAAAAATCCCTGACCCCGGCATCACGAATTTTCTTCCCTGGACACAAAAAAATCTTGATTTTTAAAATCTATAAAAAACACCATTTCTAAGGATGAAATTCAACCCCGAATCTCATACTGGCCTCGGTTTTTACATTTGTGTCAAAAAATCTTTTTCACCTCCTGGGCACAAAAATCCTTGACTCTGGCATCAGGAATTTTCTTGCCCGGACACCAAAAAATTCTTGATTTTTAAAAACTATAAAAAGCACCATTTTTAAGGACGAAATTCAACCCCGAAACTAATTCTAGTGTCCATTTTTACATTTGGGTCAAAAAAAAATTTCACCCCTGGGCACAAAAATCCCTGACCCCGGCATCAAAAATTTACTTGCCCGGACACCAAAAAATGCTTGATTTTTAAAAAGTATAAAAAACACAATTTTTAAGCGTGAAATTAAACCCCGAATGTAATTCTGGCATCCGTTTTTACATTTGGGTCAACAACGAAATATTCACCTCCTGGGCACAAAAATCCCTCACCCCGGGACCAGGAATTTTCTTCCCCGGACACCAAAAAACCTTGATTTTTAAAATCTATAGAAAACACCATTTTTAAGCATGAAATTAAACCCCAAATCTAATTCTGGCGTCCGTTTTTACATTTGAGTAAAAAAAAAATGTTCACCTCTTAGGCAAATAAAATCCCTGACCCCGGCATCAGTAATTTTCTTTCCCGGACAACAAAAAATGCTTGATTTTTAAAAACTATAAAAAACACCATTTTTAAGCGTGAAATTCAACCCCGAATGTAATTCTGGCGTCCGTTTTTACATTTGGGTCAAAAAAAATGTCACCTCCTGGGCACAAAAATCCCTGACTACGAAATCAGAAATTTACTTGCCCGGACACCAAAAAATGCTTGATTTTTAAAAAGTATAAAAAACACCATTTCTAAGGATGAAATTCAACCCCGAATCTCATACTGGACTTGGTTTTTACATTTGTGTCAAAAAATCTTTTTCACCTCCTGGGCACAAAAATCCCTGACCCCGGCATCAGAAATTTACTAGCCCGGACACCAAAAAATGCTTGATTTTTAAAAAGTATAAAAAACACCATTTTTAAGCGTGAAATTAAACCCCGAATGTAATTCTGGCATCCGTTTTTACATTTGGGTCAACAACGAAAAATTCACCTCCTGGGCACAAAAATCCCTGACCCCGGCATCAGGAATTTTCTTTCCTAGACACCAAAAAATTCTTGATTTTTAAAATCTATAAAAAAACACCATTTTTAAGGAAGAAATTCAACCCCGAATCTAATTCTGGTGTCCGTTTTTACATTTGGGTCAAAAAAAAAATGTTCACCTCTTAGGCAAATAAAATCCCTGACCCCGGCATCAGTAATTTTCTTTCCCGGACAACAAAAAATTCTTGATTTTTAAAAACTATAAAAAGCACCATTTTTAAGCGTGAAATTCAACCCCGAATGTAATTCTGGTGTCCATTTTTACATTTGGGTCAAAAAAAAAATTCACCTCCTGGGCACAAAAATCCCTGACCCCGGCATCAGGAATTTTCTTTCCTGGACACCAAAAAATTCTTGATTTTTAAAATCTATAAAAAAACACCATTTTTAAGGAAGAAATTCAACCCCGAATCTAATTCTGGTGTCCGTTTTTACATTTGTGTCAAAAAAAAATTTCATCCCCTGGGCACAAAAATCCCTGACCCCGGCATCAAAAATTTACTTGCCCGGACACCAAAAAATGCTTGATTTTTAAAAAGAATAAAAAACACCATTTTTAAGCGTGAAATTAAACCCCGAATGTAATTCTGGCATCCGTTTTTACATTTGGGTCAAAAAAAAAATTTCACCTTCTGTGCACAAAAATCCCTGACTCCGGCATCAGGAATTTTCTTCCCCGGACACCAAAAAATCTTGATTTTTAAAATCTATGAAAAAAACCATTTTTAAGGATTAAATTCAACCCCGAATCTCATACTGGCCTCGGTTTTTAAATTTGTGTCAAAAAAAAAAAAATACCTCCTGGGCACAAAAATCCCTGACCCCGGCATCACGAATTCTCTTCCCTGGACATCAAAAAATCTTGATTTTTAAAATCTATGAAAAAAACCATTTTTAAGGATGAAATTAAAACTCGAATCTAATTCTGGTGTCTGTTTTTACATTTGGGTCAAAAAAAATTTACCTCCTGGGCACAAAAATCCCTGACCCCGGCATCACGAATTTTCTTCCCTGGACACAAAAAAATCTTGATTTTTAAAATCTATAAAAAACACCATTTCTAAGGATGAAATTCAACCCCGAATCTCATACTGGCCTCGGTTGTTACATTTGTGTCAAAAAATCTTTTTCACCTCCTGGGCACAAAAATCCCTGACCCCGGCATCAGGAATTTTCTTGCCCGGACACCAAAAAATTCTTGATTTTTAAAAACTATAAAAAGCACCATTTTTAAGGACGAAATTCAACCCCAAAACTAATTCTAGTGTCCATTTTTACATTTGGGTCAAAAAAAAAATTTCACCCCCTGGGCACAAAAATCCCTGACCCCGGCATCAGAAATTTACTTGCCCGGACACCAAAAAATGCTTGATTTTTAAAAAGTATAAAAAACACCATTTTTAAGCATGAAATTAAACCCCGAATGTAATTCTGGCATCCGTTTTTACATTTGGGTCAACAAAAAAAATTCAACTCCTGGGCACAAAAATCCCTGACCCTGACATCACGAATTTTCTTCCCCTGACACCAAAAAATCTTGATTTTTAAAATCTATGAAAAACACCATTTTCAAGGGTGAAATTCAACCCCGAATTTAATTCTGGCGTCCATTTTTACATTTGGGTCAAAAAAAAATCTCACCTCCCGGGCACAAAAATCCCTGACTCCGGCATCAGGAATTCTCTTCCCCGGACACCAAAAAATCTTGATTTTTAAAATCTATGAAAAACACCATTTTCAAGGATGAAATTCAACCCTGAATCTAATTCTGGCGTCCGTTTTTACATTTGGGTCAAAAAAAAATTTTCACCCGCTGGGCACAAAAATCCCTGAACAGGAATTTTCTTCCCCGGACACCAAAAAATGCTTGATTTTTAAAAACTATAAAAAACACCATTTTTAAGCGTGAAATTCAACCCCGAATGTAATTCTGGCGTCCGTTTTTACATTTGGGTAAAAAAAAATGTCACCTCCTGGGCACAAAAATCCCTGACCCTGACATCACGAATTTTCTTCCCCTGACACCAAAAAATCTTGATTTTTAAAATCTATGAAAAACACCATTTTCAAGGGTGAAATTCAACCCCGAATTTAATTCTGGCGTCCATTTTTACATTTGGGTCAAAAAAAAATCTCAACTCCCGGGCACAAAAATCCTTGACTCCGGCATCAGGAATTCTCTTCCCCGGACACCAAAAAATCTTGATTTTTAAAATCTATGAAAAACACCATTTTCAAGGATGAAATTCAACCCTGAATCTAATTCTGGCGTCCGTTTTTACATTTGGGTCAAAAAAAAATTTTCACCCGCTGGGCACAAAAATCCCTGAACCCGGACACCAAAAAATGCTTGATTTTTAAAAACTATAAAAAACACCATTTTTAAGCGTAAAATTCAACCCCGAATGTAATTCTGGCGTCCGTTTTTACATTTGGGTCAAAAAAAATGTCACCTCCTGGGCACAAAAATCCCTGACTACGAAATCAGAAATTTACTGGCCCGGACACCAAAAAATGCTTGATTTTTAAAAAGTATAAAAAACACCATTTCTAAGGATGAAATTCAACCCCGAATGTAATTCTGGCATCCGTTTTTACATTTGGGTCAAAAAAAAAACTTCACCTCCTGGGCACAAAAATCCCTGACCCCGGCATAACGAATTTTCTTCCCTGGACACAAAAAAATCTTGATTTTTAAAATCTATAAAAAACACCATTTCTAAGGATGAAATTCAACCCCGAATCTCATACTGGCCTCGGTTTTTACATTTGTGTCAAAAAATCTTTTTCACCTCCTGGGCACAAAAATCCTTGACTCTGGCATCAGGAATTTTCTTGCCCGGACACCAAAAAATTCTTGATTTTTAAAAACTATAAAAAGCACCATTTTTAAGGACCAAATTCAACCCCGAAACTAATTCTAGTGTCCATTTTTACATTTGGGTCAAAAAAAAATTTCACCCCCTGGGCACAAAAATCCCTGACCCCGGCATCAAAAATTTACTTGCCCGGACACCAAAAAATGCTTGATTTTTAAAAAGTATAAAAAACACAATTTTTAAGCGTGAAATTAAACCCCGAATGTAATTCTGGCATCCGTTTTTACATTTGGGTCAACAACGAAATATTCACCTCCTGGGCACAAAAATCCCTCACCCCGGCACCAGGAATTTTCTTCCCCGGACACCAAAAAACCTTGATTTTTAAAATCTATAGAAAACACCATTTTTAAGCATGAAATTAAACCCCAAATCTAATTCTGGCGTCCGTTTTTACATTTGAGTAAAAAAAAAATGTTCACCTCTTAGGCAAATAAAATCCCTGACCCCGGCATCAGTAATTTTCTTTCCCGGACAACAAAAAATTCTTGATTTTTAAAAACTATAAAAAACACCATTTTTAAGCGTGAAATTCAACCTCGAATGTAATTCTGGTGTCCGTTTTTACATTTGGGTCAAAAAAAAATTTCACCCCCTGGGCACAAAAATCCCTGACCCCGGCATCAAAAATTTACTTGCCCGGACACCAAAAAATGCTTGATTTTTAAAAAGTATAAAAAACACCATTTTTAAGCGTGAAATTAAACCCCGAATGTAATTCTGGCATCCGTTTTTACATTTGGGTCAAAAAAAAAATTTCACCTTCTGTGCACAAAAATCCCTGACTCCGGCATCAGGAATTTTCTTCCCCGGACACCAAAAAATCTTGATTTTTAAAATCTATGAAAAAAACCATTTTTAAGGATTAAATTCAACCCCGAATCTCATACTGGCCTCGGTTTTTAAATTTGTGTCAAAAAAAAAAATTACCTCCTGGGCACAAAAATCCCTGACCCCGGCATCACGAATTCTCTTCCCCGGACATCAAAAAATCTTGATTTTTAAAATCTATGAAAAAAACCATTTTTAAGGATGAAATTAAAACTCGAATCTAATTCTGTTGTCTGTTTTTACATTTGGGTCAAAAAAAATTTACCTCCTGGGCACAAAAATCCCTGACCCCGGCATCACGAATTTTCTTCCCTGGACACAAAAAAATCTTGATTTTTAAAATCTATAAAAAACACCATTTCTAAGGATGAAATTCAACCCCGAATCTCATACTGGCCTCGGTTGTTACATTTGTGTCAAAAAATATTTTTCACCTCCTGGGCACAAAAATCCCTGACCCCGGCATCAGGAATTTTCTTGCCCGGACACCAAAAAATTCTTGATTTTTAAAAACTATAAAAAGCACCATTTTTAAGGACGAAATTCAACCCCAAAACTAATTCTAGTGTCCATTTTTACATTTGGGTCAAAAAAAAAATTTCACCCCCTGGGCACAAAAATCCCTGACCCCGGCATCAGAAATTTACTTGCCCGGACACCAAAAAATGCTTGATTTTTAAAAAGTATAAAAAACACCATTTTTAAGCATGAAATTAAACCCCGAATGTAATTCTGGCATCCGTTTTTACATTTGGGTCAACAAAAAAAATTCAACTCCTGGGCACAAAAATCCCTGACCCTGACATCACGAATTTTCTTCCCCTGACACCAAAAAATCTTGATTTTTAAAATCTATGAAAAACACCATTTTCAAGGGTGAAATTCAACCCCGAATTTAATTCTGGCGTCCATTTTTACATTTGGGTCAAAAAAAAATCTCACCTCCCGGGCACAAAAATCCCTGACTCCGGCATCAGGAATTCTCTTCCCCGGACACCAAAAAATCTTGATTTTTAAAATCTATGAAAAACACCATTTTCAAGGATGAAATTCAACCCTGAATCTAATTCTGGCGTCTGTTTTTACATTTGGGTCAAAAAAAAATTTTCACCCGCTGGGCACAAAAATCCCTGAACAGGAATTTTCTTCCCCGGACACCAAAAAATGCTTGATTTTTAAAAACTATAAAAAACACCATTTTTAAGCGTGAAATTCAACCCCGAATGTAATTCTGGCGTCCGTTTTTACATTTGGGTCAAAAAAAATGTCACCTCCTGGGCACAAAAATCCCTGACTACGAAATCAGAAATTTACTTGCCCGGACACCAAAAAATGCTTGATTTTTAAAAAGTATAAAAAACACCATTTCTAAGGATGAAATTCAACCCCGAATCTCATACTGGACTCGGTTTTTACATTTGGGTCAAAAAATCTTTTTCACCTCCTGGGCACAAAAATCCCTGACCCCGGCATCAGAAATTTACTAGCCCGGACACCAAAAAATGCTTGATTTTTAAAAAGTATAAAAAACACCATTTTTAAGCGTGAAATTAAACCCCGAATGTAATTCTGGCATCCGTTTTTACATTTGGGTCAGCAACGAAAAATTCACCTCCTGGGCACAAAAATCCCTCACCCCGGCATCAGGAATTTTCTTCCCCGGACACCAAAAAGCCTTGATTTTTAAAATCTATAGAAAACACCATTTTTAAGCATGAAATTAAACCCCAAATCTAATTCTGGCGTCCGTTTTTACATTTGAGTAAAAAAAAAATGTTCACCTCTTAGGCAAATAAAATCCCTGATCCCGGCATCAGTAATTTTCTTTCCCGGACAACAAAAAATTCTTGATTTTTAAAAACTATAAAAAGCACCATTTTTAAGGACGAAATTCAACCCCAAAACTAATTCTAGTGTCCATTTTTACATTTGGGTCAAAAAAAAAATTCACCCCCTGGGCACAAAAATCCCTGACCCCGGCATCAGAAATTTACTTGCCCGGACACCAAAAAATGCTTGATTTTTAAAAAGAATAAAAAACACCATTTTTAAGGATGAAATTCAACCCCGAATCTCATACTGGACTCCTTTTTTACATTTGTGTCAAAAAATCTTTTTCACCTCCTGGGCACAAAAATCCCTGACCCCGGCATCAGAAATTTACTAGCCCGGACACCAAAAAATGCTTGATTTTTAAAAAGTATAAAAAAACACCATTTTTAAGCGTGAAATTAAACCCCGAATGTAATTCTGGCATCCGTTTTTACATTTGGGTCAACAACGAAAAATTCACCTCCTGGGCACAAAAATCCCTCACCCCGGCATCAGGAATTTTCTTCCCCGGACACCAAAAAGCCTTGATTTTTAAAATCTATAGAAAACACCATTTTTAAGCATGAAATTAAACCCCAAATCTAATTCTGGCGTCCGTTTTTACATTTGAGTAAAAAAAAATGTTCACCTCTTAGGCAAATAAAATCCCTGACCCCGGCATCAGTAATTTTCTTTCCCGGACAACAAAAAATTCTTGATTTTTAAAAACTATAAAAAGCACCATTTTTAAGGACGAAATTCAACCCCAAAACTAATTCTAGTGTCCATTTTTACATTTGGGTCAAAAAAAAATTTCACCCCCTGGGCACAAAAATCCCTGACCCCGGCATCAGAAATTTACTTGCCCGGACACCAAAAAATGCTTGATTTTTAAAAAGTATGAAAAACACCATTTTTAAGCGTGAAATTAAACCCCGAATGTAATTCTGGCATCCGTTTTTACATTTGGGTCAACAAAAAAAATTCAACTCCTGGGCACAAAAATCCCTGACCCTGACATCACGAATTTTCTTCCCCTGACACCAAAAAATCTTGATTTTTAAAATCTATGAAAAACACCATTTTCAAGGGTGAAATTCAACCCCGAATTTAATTCTGGCGTCCATTTTTACATTTGGGTCAAAAAAAAATCTCACCTCCCGGGCACAAAAATCCCTGACTCCGGCATCAGGAATTTTCTTCCCCGGACACCAAAAAAAATTGATTTTTAAAATGTATGAAAAACACCATTTTCAAGGATGAAATTCAACCCTGAATCTAATTCTGGCGTCCGTTTTTACATTTGGGTCAAAAAAAATTTTTCACCCGCTGGGCACAAAAATCCCTGAACCCGGACACCAAAAAATGCTTGATTTTTAAAAACTATAAAAAACACCATTTTTAAGCGTGAAATTCAACCCCGAATGTAATTCTGGCGTCTGTTTTTACATTTGGGTCAAAAAAAATGTCACCTCCTGGGCACAAAAATCCCTGACTACGAAATCAGAAATTTACTGGCCCGGACACCAAAAAATGCTTGATTTTTAAAAAGTATAAAAAACACCATTTCTAAGGATGAAATTCAACCCCGAATCTCATACTGGACTTGGTTTTTACATTTGTGTCAAAAAATCTTTTTCACCTCCTGGGCACAAAAATCCCTGACCCCGGCATCAGAAATTTACTAGCCCGGACACCAAAAAATGCTTGATTTTTAAAATGTATAAAAAAACACCATTTTTAAGCGTGAAATTAAACCCCGAATGTAATTCTGGCATCCGTTTTTACATTTGGGTCAACAACGAAAAATTCACCTCCTGGGCACAAAAATCCCTCACCCCGGCATCAGGAATTTTCTTCCCCGGACACCAAAAAACCTTGATTTTTAAAATCTATAGAAAACACCATTTTTAAGCATGAAATTAAACCCCAAATATAATTCTGGCGTCCGTTTTTACATTTGAGTAAAAAAAAAATGTTCACCTCTTAGGCAAATAAAATCCCTGACCCCGGCATCAGTAATTTTCTTTCCCGGACAACAAAAAATTCTTGATTTTTAAAAACTATAAAAAGCACCATTTTTAAGCGTGAAATTCAACCCCGAATGTAATTCTGGTGTCCATTTTTACATTTGGGTCAAAAAAAAAATTCACCTCCTGGGCACAAAAATCCCTGACCCTGGCATCAGGAATTTTCTTTCCTGGACACCAAAAAATTCTTGATTTTTAAAATCTATAAAAAAACACCATTTTTAAGGAAGAAATTCAACCCCGAATCTAATTCTGGTGTCCGTTTTTACATTTGTGTCAAAAAAAATTTCACCCCCTGGGCACAAAAATCCCTGACCCCGGCATCAAAAATTTACTTGCCCGGACACCAAAAAATGCTTGATTTTTAAAAAGTATAAAAAACACCATTTTTAAGCGTGAAATTAAACCCCGAATGTAATTCTGGCATCCGTTTTTACATTTGGGTCAAAAAAAAAATTTCACCTTCTGTGCACAAAAATCCCTGACTCCGGCATCACGAATTTTCTTCCCCGGACATCAAAAAATCTTGATTTTTAAAATCTATGAAAAAAACCATTTTTAAGGATTAAATTCAACCCCGAATCTCATACTGGCCTCGGTTTTTAAATTTGTGTCAAAAAAAAAAAATTTACCTCCTGGGCACAAAAATCCCTGACCCCGGCATCACGAATTTTCTTCCCTGGACACAAAAAAATCTTGATTTTTAAAATCTATAAAAAACACCATTTCTAAGGATGAAATTCAACCCCGAATCTCATACTGGCCTCGGTTTTTACATTTGTGTCAAAAAATCTTTTTCACCTCCTGGGCACAAAAATCCCTGACCCCGGCATCAGGAATTTTCTTGCCCGGACACCAAAAAATTCTTGATTTTTAAAAACTATAAAAAGCACCATTTTTAAGGACGAAATTCAACCCCAAAACTAATTCTAGTGTCCATTTTTACATTTGGGTCAAAAAAAAAATTTCGCCCCCTGGGCACAAAAATCCCTGACCCCGGCATCAGAAATTTAGTTGCCCGGACACCAAAAAATGCTTGATTTTTAAAAAGTATAAAAAACACCATTTTTAAGCGTGAAATTAAACCCCGAATGTAATTCTGGCATCCGTTTTTACATTTGGGTCAACAAAAAAAATTCAACTCCTGGGCACAAAAATCCCTGACCCTGACATCACGAATTTTCTTCCCCTGACACCAAAAAATCTTGATTTTTAAAATCTATGAAAAACACCATTTTCAAGGGTGAAATTCAACCCCGAATTTAATTCTGGCGTCCATTTTTACATTTGGGTCAAAAAAAAATCTCACCTCCCGGGCACAAAAATCCCTGACTCCGGCATCAGGAATTCTCTTCCCCGGACACCAAAAAATCTTGATTTTTAAAATCTATGAAAAACACCATTTTCAAGGATGAAATTCAACCCTGAATCTAATTCTGGCGTCCGTTTTTACATTTGGGTCAAAAAAAAATTTTCACCCGCTGGGCACAAAAATCCCTGAACAGGAATTTTCTTCCCCGGACACCAAAAAATGCTTGATTTTTAAAAACTATAAAAAACACCATTTTTAAGCGTGAAATTCAACCCCGAATGTAATTCTGGCGTCCGTTTTTACATTTGGGTCAAAAAAAATGTCACCTCCTGGGCACAAAAATCCCTGACTACGAAATCAGAAATTTACTTGCCCGGACACCAAAAAATGCTTGATTTTTAAAAAGTATAAAAAACACCATTTCTAAGGATGAAATTCAACCCCGAATCTCATACTGGACTCGGTTTTTACATTTGTGTCAAAAAATCTTTTTCACCTCCTGGGCACAAAAATCCCTGACCCCGGCATCAGAAATTTACTAGCCCGGACACCAAAAAATGCTTGATTTTTAAAAAGTATAAAAAACACCATTTTTAAGCGTGAAATTAAACCCCGAATGTAATTCTGGCATCCGTTTTTACATTTGGGTCAACAAAAAAAATTCAACTCCTGGGCACAAAAATCCCTGACCCTGACATCACGAATTTTCTTCCCCTGACACCAAAAAATCTTGATTTTTAAAATCTATGAAAAACACCATTTTCAAGGGTGAAATTCAACCCCGAATTTAATTCTGGCGTCCATTTTTACATTTGGGTCAAAAAAAAATCTCACCTCCCGGGCACAAAAATCCCTGACTCTGGCATCAGGAATTCTCTTCCCCGGACACCAAAAAATCTTGATTTTTAAAATCTATGAAAAACACCATTTTCAAGGATGAAATTCAACCCTGAATCTAATTCTGGCGTCCGTTTTTACATTTGGGTCAAAAAAAAATTTTCACCCGCTGGGCACAAAAATCCCTGAACCCGGACACCAAAAAATGCTTGATTTTTAAAAACTATAAAAAACACCATTTTTAAGCGTAAAATTCAACCCCGAATGTAATTCTGGCGTCCGTTTTTACATTTGGGTCAAAAAAAATGTCACCTCCTGGGCACAAAAATCCCTGACTGCGAAATCAGAAATTTACTGGCCCGGACACCAAAAAATGCTTGATTTTTAAAAAGTATAAAAAACACCATTTCTAAGGATGAAATTCAACCCCGAATCTCATACTGGACTTGGTTTTTACATTTGTGTCAAAAAATCTTTTTCACCTCCTGGGCACAAAAATCCCTGACCCCGGCATCAGAAATTTACTAGCCCGGACACCAAAAAATGCTTGATTTTTAAAAAGTATAAAAAACACCATTTTTAAGCGTGAAATTAAACCCCGAATGTAATTCTGGCATCCGTTTTTACATTTGGGTCAACAACGAAAAATTCACCTCCTGGGCACAAAAATCCCTCACCCCGGCATCAGGAATTTTCTTCCCCGGACACCAAAAAACCTTGATTTTTAAAATCTATAGAAAACACCATTTTTAAGCATGAAATTAAACCCCAAATCTAATTCTGGCGTCCGTTTTTACATTTGAGTAAAAAAAAAATGTTCACCTCTTAGGCAAATAAAATCCCTGACCCCGGCATCAGTAATTTTCTTTCCCGGACAACAAAAAATTCTTGATTTTTAAAATCTATAAAAAAACACCATTTTTAAGGAAGAAATTCAACCCCGAATGTAATTCTGGTGTCCATTTTTACATTTGGGTCAAAAAAAAAATTCACCTCCTGGGCACAAAAATCCCTGACCCCGGCATCAGGAATTTTCTTTCCTGGACACCAAAAAATTCTTGATTTTTAAAATCTATAAAAAAACACCATTTTTAAGGAAGAAATTCAACCCCGAATCTAATTCTGGTGTCCGTTTTTACATTTGGGTCAAAAAAAATTTCACCCCCTGGGCACAAAAATCCCTGACCCCGGCATCAAAAATTTACTTGCCCGGACACCAAAAAATGCTTGATTTTTAAAAAGTATAAAAAACACCATTTTTAAGCGTGAAATTAAACCCCGAATGTAATTCTGGCATCCGTTTTTACATTTGGGTCAAAAAAAAAATTTCACCTTCTGTGCACAAAAATCCCTGACTCCGGCATCAGGAATTTTCTTCCCCGGACACCAAAAAATCTTGATTTTTAAAATCTATGAAAAAAACCATTTTTAAGGATTAAATTCAACCCCGAATCTCATACTGGCCTCGGTTTTTAAATTTGTGTCAAAAAAAAAAAATTTACCTCCTGGGCACAAAAATCCCTGACACCGGCATCACGAATTTTCTTCCCCGGACATCAAAAAATCTTGATTTTTAAAATCTATGAAAAAAACCATTTTTAAGGATGAAATTAAAACTCGAATCCAATTCTGGTGTCTGTTTTTACATTTGGGTCAAAAAAAATTTACCTCCTGGGCACAAAAATCCCTGACCCCGGCATCACGAATTTTCTTCCCTGGACACAAAAAAATCTTGATTTTTAAAATCTATAAAAAACACCATTTCTAAGGATGAAATTCAACCCCGAATCTCATACTGGCCTCGGTTTTTACATTTGTGTCAAAAAATCTTTTTCACCTCCTGGGCACAAAAATCCCTGACCCCGGCATCAGGAATTTTCTTGCCCGGACACCAAAAAATTCTTGATTTTTAAAAACTATAAAAAGCACCATTTTTAAGGACGAAATTCAACCCCAAAACTAATTCTAGTGTCCATTTTTACATTTGGGTCAAAAACAAATTTCACCCCCTGGGCACAAAAATCCCTGACCCCGGCATCAGAAATTTAGTTGCCCGGACACCAAAAAATGCTTGATTTTTAAAAACTATAAAAAACACCATTTTTAAGCGTGAAATTAAACCCCGAATGTAATTCTGGCGTCCATTTTTACATTTGGGTCAAAAAAAAATCTCACCTCCCGGGCACAAAAATCCCTGACTCCGGCATCAGGAATTCTCTTCCCCGGACACCAAAAAATCTTGATTTTTAAAATCTATGAAAAACACCATTTTCAAGGATGAAATTCAACCCTGAATCTAATTCTGGCGTCCGTTTTTACATTTGGGTCAAAAAAAAATTTTCACCCGCTGGGCACAAAAATCCCTGAACCCGGACACCAAAAAATGCTTGATTTTTAAAAACTATAAAAAACACCATTTTTAAGCGTAAAATTCAACCCCGAATGTAATTCTGGCGTCCGTTTTTACATTTGGGTCAAAAAAAATGTCACCTCCTGGGCACAAAAATCCCTGACTACGAAATCAGAAATTTACTGGCCCGGACACCAAAAAATGCTTGATTTTTAAAAAGTATAAAAAACACCATTTCTAAGGATGAAATTCAACCCCGAATCTCATACTGGACTTGGTTTTTACATTTGTGTCAAAAAATCTTTTTCACCTCCTGGGCACAAAAATCCCTGACCCCGGCATCAGAAATTTACTAGCCCGGACACCAAAAAACCTTGATTTTTAAAATCTATAGAAAACACCATTTTTAAGCATGAAATTAAACCCCAAATCTAATTCTGGCGTCCGTTTTTACATTTGGGTCAACAACGAAAAATTCACCTCCTGGGCACAAAAATCCCTCACCCCGGCATCAGGAATTTTCTTCCCCGGACACCAAAAAACCTTGATTTTTAAAATCTATAGAAAACACCATTTTTAAGCATGAAATTAAACCCCAAATCTAATTCTGGCGTCCGTTTTTACATTTGAGTAAAAAAAAAATGTTCACCTCTTAGGCAAATAAAATCCCTGACCCCGGCATCAGTAATTTTCTTTCCCAGACAACAAAAAATTCTTGATTTTTAAAAACTATAAAAAACACCATTTTTAAGCGTGAAATTCAACCCCGAATGTAATTCTGGTGTCCATTTTTACATTTGGGTCAAAAAAAAAATTCACCTCCTGGGCACAAAAATCCCTGACCCCGGCATCAGGAATTTTCTTTCCTGGACACCAAAAAATTCTTGATTTTTAAAATCTATAAAAAAACACCATTTTTAAGGAAGAAATTCAACCCCGAATCTAATTCTGGTGTCCGTTTTTACATTTGGGTCAAAAAAAAATTTCATCCCCTGGGCACAAAAATCCCTGACCCCGGCATTAAAAATTTACTTGCCCGGACACCAAAAAATGCTTGATTTTTAAAAAGAATAAAAAACACCATTTTTAAGCGTGAAATTAAACCCCGAATGTAATTCTGGCATCCGTTTTTACATTTGGGTCAAAAAAAAATTTCACCTTCTGTGCACAAAAATCCCTGACTCCGGCATCAGGAATTTTCTTCCCCGGACACCAAAAAATCTTGATTTTTAAAATCTATGAAAAAAACCATTTTTAAGGATTAAATTCAACCCCGAATCTCATACTGGCCTCGGTTTTTAAATTTGTGTCAAAAAAAATTTTTTTACCTCCTGGGCACAAAAATCCCTGACCCCGGCATCACGAATTTTCTTCCCCGGACATCAAAAAATCTTGATTTTTAAAATCTATGAAAAAAACCATTTTTAAGGATGAAATTAAAACTCGAATCTAATTCTGGTGTCTGTTTTTACATTTGGGTCAAAAAAAATTTACCTCCTGGGCACAAAAATCCCTGACCCCGGCATCACGAATTTTCTTTCCTGGACACAAAAAAATCTTGATTTTTAAAATCTATAAAAAACACCATTTCTAAGGATGAAATTCAACCCCGAATCTCATACTGGCCTCGGTTTTTACATTTGTGTCAAAAAATCATTTTCACCTCCTGGGCACAAAAATCCCTGACCCCGGCATCAGGAATTTTCTTGCCCGGACACCAAAAAATTCTTGATTTTTAAAAACTATAAAAAGCACCATTTTTAAGGACGAAATTCAACCCCAAAACTAATTCTAGTGTCCATTTTTACATTTGGGTCAAAAAAAAATTTCACCCCCTGGGCACAAAAATCCCTGACCCCGGCATCAGAAATTTACTTGCCCGGACACCAAAAAATGCTTGATTTTTAAAAAGTATAAAAAACACCATTTTTAAGCGTGAAATTAAACCCCGAATGTAATTCTGGCGTCCATTTTTACATTTGGGTCAAAAAAAAATCTCACCTCCCGGGCACAAAAATCCCTGACTCCGGCATCAGGAATTCTCTTCCCCGGACACCAAAAAATCTTGATTTTTAAAATCTATGAAAAACACCATTTTCAAGGATGAAATTCAACCCTGAATCTAATTCTGGCGTCCGTTTTTACATTTGGGTCAAAAAAAAATTTTCACCCGCTGGGCACAAAAATCCCTGAACCCGGACACCAAAAAATGCTTGATTTTTAAAAACTATAAAAAACACCATTTTTAAGCGTAAAATTCAACCCCGAATGTAATTCTGGCGTCCGTTTTTACATTTGGGTCAAAAAAAATGTCACCTCCTGGGCACAAAAATCCCTGACTACGAAATCAGAAATTTACTGGCCCGGACACCAAAAAATGCTTGATTTTTAAAAAGTATAAAAAACACCATTTCTAAGGATGAAATTCAACCCCGAATCTCATACTGGACTTGGTTTTTACATTTGTGTCAAAAAATCTTTTTCACCTCCTGGGCACAAAAATCCCTGACCCCGGCATCAGAAATTTACTAGCCCGGACACCAAAAAACCTTGATTTTTAAAATCTATAGAAAACACCATTTTTAAGCATGAAATTAAACCCCAAATCTAATTCTGGCGTCCGTTTTTACATTTGGGTCAACAACGAAAAATTCACCTCCTGGGCACAAAAATCCCTCACCCCGGCATCAGGAATTTTCTTCCCCGGACACCAAAAAACCTTGATTTTTAAAATCTATAGAAAACACCATTTTTAAGCATGAAATTAAACCCCAAATCTAATTCTGGCGTCCGTTTTTACATTTGAGTAAAAAAAAAATGTTCACCTCTTAGGCAAATAAAATCCCTGACCCCGGCATCAGTAATTTTCTTTCCCAGACAACAAAAAATTCTTGATTTTTAAAAACTATAAAAAACACCATTTTTAAGCGTGAAATTCAACCCCGAATGTAATTCTGGTGTCCATTTTTACATTTGGGTCAAAAAAAAAATTCACCTCCTGGGCACAAAAATCCCTGACCCCGGCATCAGGAATTTTCTTTCCTGGACACCAAAAAATTCTTGATTTTTAAAATCTATAAAAAAACACCATTTTTAAGGAAGAAATTCAACCCCGAATCTAATTCTGGTGTCCGTTTTTACATTTGGGTCAAAAAAAAATTTCATCCCCTGGGCACAAAAATCCCTGACCCCGGCATCAAAAATTTACTTGCCCGGACACCAAAAAATGCTTGATTTTTAAAAAGAATAAAAAACACCATTTTTAAGCGTGAAATTAAACCCCGAATGTAATTCTGGCATCCGTTTTTACATTTGGGTCAAAAAAAAATTTCACCTTCTGTGCACAAAAATCCCTGACTCCGGCATCAGGAATTTTCTTCCCCGGACACCAAAAAATCTTGATTTTTAAAATCTATGAAAAAAACCATTTTTAAGGATTAAATTCAACCCCGAATCTCATACTGGCCTCGGTTTTTAAATTTGTGTCAAAAAAAATTTTTTTACCTCCTGGGCACAAAAATCCCTGACCCCGGCATCACGAATTTTCTTCCCCGGACATCAAAAAATCTTGATTTTTAAAATCTATGAAAAAAACCATTTTTAAGGATGAAATTAAAACTCGAATCTAATTCTGGTGTCTGTTTTTACATTTGGGTCAAAAAAAATTTACCTCCTGGGCACAAAAATCCCTGACCCCGGCATCACGAATTTTCTTTCCTGGACACAAAAAAATCTTGATTTTTAAAATCTATAAAAAACACCATTTCTAAGGATGAAATTCAACCCCGAATCTCATACTGGCCTCGGTTTTTACATTTGTGTCAAAAAATCATTTTCACCTCCTGGGCACAAAAATCCCTGACCCCGGCATCAGGAATTTTCTTGCCCGGACACCAAAAAATTCTTGATTTTTAAAAACTATAAAAAGCACCATTTTTAAGGACGAAATTCAACCCCAAAACTAATTCTAGTGTCCATTTTTACATTTGGGTCAAAAAAAAATTTCACCCCCTGGGCACAAAAATCCCTGACCCCGGCATCAGAAATTTACTTGCCCGGACACCAAAAAATGCTTGATTTTTAAAAAGTATAAAAAACACCATTTTTAAGCGTGAAATTAAACCCCGAATGTAATTCTGGCATCCGTTTTTACATTTGGGTCAACAAAAAAAATTCAACTCCTGGGCACAAAAATCCCTGACCCTGACATCACGAATTTTCTTCCCCTGACACCAAAAAATCTTGATTTTTAAAATCTATGAAAAAAACCATTTTTAAGGATGAAATTAAAACTCGAATCTAATTCTGGTGTCTGTTTTTACATTTGGGTCAAAAAAAATTTACCTCCTGGGCACAAAAATCCCTGACCCCGGCATCACGAATTTTCTTTCCTGGACACAAAAAAATCTTGATTTTTAAAATCTATAAAAAACACCATTTCTAAGGATGAAATTCAACCCCGAATCTCATACTGGCCTCGGTTTTTACATTTGTGTCAAAAAATCATTTTCACCTCCTGGGCACAAAAATCCCTGACCCCGGCATCAGGAATTTTCTTGCCCGGACACCAAAAAATTCTTGATTTTTAAAAACTATAAAAAGCACCATTTTTAAGGACGAAATTCAACCCCAAAACTAATTCTAGTGTCCATTTTTACATTTGTGTCAAAAAAAAAATTTCACCCCCTGGGCACAAAAATCCCTGACCCCGGCATCAGAAATTTACTTGCCCGGACACCAAAAAATGCTTGATTTTTAAAAAGTATAAAAAACACCATTTTTAAGCGTGAAATTAAACCCCGAATGTAATTCTGGCATCCGTTTTTACATTTGGGTCAACAAAAAAAATTCAACTCCTGGGCACAAAAATCCCTGACCCTGACATCACGAATTTTCTTCCCCTGACACCAAAAAATCTTGATTTTTAAAATCTATGAAAAACACCATTTTCAAGGGTGAAATTCAACCCCGAATTTAATTCTGGCGTCCATTTTTACATTTGGGTCAAAAAAAAATTTTCACCCGCTGGGCACAAAAATCCCTGAACAGGAATTTTCTTCCCCGGACACCAAAAAATGCTTGATTTTTAAAAACTATAAAAAACACCATTTTTAAGCGTGAAATTCAACCCCGAATGTAATTCTGGCGTCCGTTTTTACATTTGGGTCAAAAAAAATGTCACCTCCTGGGCACAAAAATCCCTGACTACGAAATCAGAAATTTACTTGCCCGGACACCAAAAAATGCTTGATTTTTAAAAAGTATAAAAAACACCATTTCTAAGGATGAAATTCAACCCCGAATGTAATTCTGGCATCCGTTTTTACATTTGGGTCAAAAAAAAAACTTCATCTCCTGGGCACAAAAATCCCTGACCCCGGCATAACGAATTTTCTTCCCTGGACACAAAAAAATCTTGATTTTTAAAATCTATAAAAAACACCATTTCTAAGGATGAAATTCAACCCCGAATCTCATACTGGCCTCGGTTTTTACATTTGTGTCAAAAAATCTTTTTCACCTCCTGGGCACAAAAATCCTTGACTCTGGCATCAGGAATTTTCTTGCCCGGACACCAAAAAATTCTTGATTTTTAAAAACTATAAAAAGCACCATTTTTAAGGACGAAATTCAACCCCGAAACTAATTCTAGTGTCCATTTTTACATTTGGGTCAAAAAAAAATTTCACCCCCTGGGCACAAAAATCCCTGACCCCGGCATCAAAAATTTACTTGCCCGGACACCAAAAAATGCTTGATTTTTAAAAAGTATAAAAAACACAATTTTTAAGCGTGAAATTAAACCCCGAATGTAATTCTGGCATCCGTTTTTACATTTGGGTCAACAACGAAATATTCACCTCCTGGGCACAAAAATCCCTCACCCCGGCACCAGGAATTTTCTTCCCCAGACACCAAAAAACCTTGATTTTTAAAATCTATAGAAAGCACCATTTTTAAGCATGAAATTAAACCCCAAATCTAATTCTGGCGTCCGTTTTTACATTTGAGTAAAAAAAAAATGTTCACCTCTTAGGCAAATAAAATCCCTGACCCCGGCATCAGTAATTTTCTTTCCCGGACAACAAAAAATTCTTGATTTTTAAAAACTATAAAAAACACCATTTTTAAGCGTGAAATTCAACCCCGAATGTAATTCGGGTGTCCGTTTTTACATTTGGGTCAAAAAAAAAATTCACCCCCTGGGCACAAAAATCCCTGACCCCGGCATCAAAAATTTACTTGCCCGGACACCAAAAAATGCTTGATTTTTAAAAAGTATAAAAAACACCATTTTTAAGCGTGAAATTAAACCCCGAATGTAATTCTGGCATCCGTTTTTACATTTGGGTCAAAAAAAAAATTTCACCTTCTGTGCACAAAAATCCCTGACTCCGGCATCAGGAATTTTCTTCCCCGGACACCAAAAAATCTTGATTTTTAAAATCTATGAAAAAAACCATTTTTAAGGATTAAATTCAACCCCGAATCTCATACTGGCCTCGGTTTTTAAATTTGTGTCAAAAAAAAAAAATTACCTCCTGGGCACAAAAATCCCTGACCCCGGCATCACGAATTCTCTTCCCCGGACATCAAAAAATCTTGATTTTTAAAATCTATGAAAAAAACCATTTTTAAGGATGAAATTAAAACTCGAATCTAATTCTGGTGTCTGTTTTTACATTTGGGTCAAAAAAAATTTACCTCCTGGGCACAAAAATCCCTGACCCCGGCATCACGAATTTTCTTCCCTGGACACAAAAAAATCTTGATTTTTAAAATCTATAAAAAACACCATTTCTAAGGATGAAATTCAACCCCGAATCTCATACTGGCCTCGGTTGTTACATTTGTGTCAAAAAATCTTTTTCACCTCCTGGGCACAAAAATCCCTGACCCCGGCATCAGGAATTTTCTTGCCCGGACACCAAAAAATTCTTGATTTTTAAAAACTATAAAAAGCACCATTTTTAAGGACGAAATTCAACCCCAAAACTAATTCTAGTGTCCATTTTTACATTTGGGTCAAAAAAAAATTTCACCCCCTGGGCACAAAAATCCCTGACCCCGGCATCAGAAATTTACTTGCCCGGACACCAAAAAATGCTTGATTTTTAAAAAGTATAAAAAACACCATTTTTAAGCGTGAAATTAAACCCCGAATGTAATTCTGGCATCCGTTTTTACATTTGGGTCAACAAAAAAAATTCAACTCCTGGGCACAAAAATCCCTGACCCTGACATCACGAATTTTCTTCCCCTGACACCAAAAAATCTTGATTTTTAAAATCTATGAAAAACACCATTTTCAAGGGTGAAATTCAACCCCGAATTTAATTCTGGCGTCCATTTTTACATTTGGGTCAAAAAAAAATCTCACCTCCCGGGCACAAAAATCCCTGACTCCGGCATCAGGAATTCTCTTCCCCGGACACCAAAAAATCTTGATTTTTAAAATCTATGAAAAACACCATTTTCAAGGATGAAATTCAACCCTGAATCTAATTCTGGCGTCCGTTTTTACATTTGGGTCGAAAAAAAATTTTCACCCGCTGGGCACAAAAATCCCTGAACAGGAATTTTCTTCCCCGGACACCAAAAAGCCTTGATTTTTAAAATCTATAGAAAACACCATTTTTAAGCATGAAATTAAACCCCAAATCTAATTCTGGCGTCCGTTTTTACATTTGAGTAAAAAAAAAATGTTCACCTCTTAGGCAAATAAAATCCCTGACCCCGGCATCAGTAATTTTCTTTCCCGGACAACAAAAAATTCTTGATTTTTAAAAACTATAAAAAGCACCATTTTTAAGGACGAAATTCAACCCCAAAACTAATTCTAGTGTCCATTTTTACATTTGGGTCAAAAAAAAATTTCACCCCCTGGGCACAAAAATCCCTGACCCTGGCATCAGAAATTTACTTGACCGGACACCAAAAAATGCTTGATTTTTAAAAAGAATAAAAAACACCATTTTTAAGGATGAAATTCAACCCCGAATCTCATACTGGACTCCTTTTTTACATTTGTGTCAAAAAATCTTTTTCACCTCCTGGGCACAAAAATCCCTGACCCCGGCATCAGAAATTTACTAGCCCGGACACCAAAAAATGCTTGATTTTTAAAAAGTATAAAAAACACCATTTTTAAGCGTGAAATTAAACCCCGAATGTAATTCTGGCATCCGTTTTTACATTTGGGTCAACAACGAAAAATTCACCTCCTGGGCACAAAAATCCCTCACCCCGGCATCAGGAATTTTCTTCCCCGGACACCAAAAAGCCTTGATTTTTAAAATCTATAGAAAACACCATTTTTAAGCATGAAATTAAACCCCAAATCTAATTCTGGCGTCCGTTTTTACATTTGAGTAAAAAAAAAATGTTCACCTCTTAGGCAAATAAAATCCCTGACTCCGGCATCAGGAATTTTCTTCCCCGGACACCAAAAAAAATTGATTTTTAAAATCTATGAAAAACACCATTTTCAAGGATGAAATTCAACCCTGAATCTAATTCTGGCGTCCGTTTTTACATTTGGGTCAAAAAAAATTTTTCACCCGCTGGGCACAAAAATCCCTGAACCCGGACACCAAAAAATGCTTGATTTTTAAAAACTATAAAAAACACCATTTTTAAGCGTGAAATTCAACCCCGAATGTAATTCTGGCGTCCGTTTTTACATTTGGGTCAAAAAAAATGTCACCTCCTGGGCACAAAAATCCCTGACTACGAAATCAGAAATTTACTTGCCCGGACACCAAAAAATGCTTGATTTTTAAAAAGTATAAAAAACACCATTTCTAAGGATGAAATTCAACCCCGAATCTCATACTGGACTCGGTTTTTACATTTGGGTCAAAAAATCTTTTTCACCTCCTGGGCACAAAAATCCCTGACCCCGGCATCAGAAATTTACTAGCCCGGACACCAAAAAATGCTTGATTTTTAAAAAGTATAAAAAACACCATTTTTAAGCGTGAAATTAAACCCCGAATGTAATTCTGGCATCCGTTTTTACATTTGGGTCAGCAACGAAAAATTCACCTCCTGGGCACAAAAATCCCTCACCCCGGCATCAGGAATTTTCTTCCCCGGACACCAAAAAGCCTTGATTTTTAAAATCTATAGAAAACACCATTTTTAAGCATGAAATTAAACCCCAAATCTAATTCTGGCGTCCGTTTTTACATTTGAGTAAAAAAAAAATGTTCACCTCTTAGGCAAATAAAATCCCTGATCCCGGCATCAGTAATTTTCTTTCCCGGACAACAAAAAATTCTTGATTTTTAAAAACTATAAAAAGCACCATTTTTAAGGACGAAATTCAACCCCAAAACTAATTCTAGTGTCCATTTTTACATTTGGGTCAAAAAAAAATTTCACCCCCTGGGCACAAAAATCCCTGACCCCGGCATCAGAAATTTACTTGCCCGGACACCAAAAAATGCTTGATTTTTAAAAAGAATAAAAAACACCATTTTTAAGGATGAAATTCAACCCCGAATCTCATACTGGACTCCTTTTTTACATTTGTGTCAAAAAATCTTTTTCACCTCCTGGGCACAAAAATCCCTGACCCCGGCATCAGAAATTTACTAGCCCGGACACCAAAAAATGCTTGATTTTTAAAAAGTATAAAAAAACACCATTTTTAAGCGTGAAATTAAACCCCGAATGTAATTCTGGCATCCGTTTTTACATTTGGGTCAACAACGAAAAATTCACCTCCTGGGCACAAAAATCCCTCACCCCGGCATCAGGAATTTTCTTCCCCGGACACCAAAAAGCCTTGATTTTTAAAATCTATAGAAAACACCATTTTTAAGCATGAAATTAAACCCCAAATCTAATTCTGGCGTCCGTTTTTACATTTGAGTAAAAAAAAAATGTTCACCTCTTAGGCAAATAAAATCCCTGACCCCGGCATCAGTAATTTTCTTTCCCGGACAACAAAAAATTCTTGATTTTTAAAAACTATAAAAAGCACCATTTTTAAGGACGAAATTCAACCCCAAAACTAATTCTAGTGTCCATTTTTACATTTGGGTCAAAAAAAAATTTCACCCCCTGGGCACAAAAATCCCTGACCCCGGCATCAGAAATTTACTTGCCCGGACACCAAAAAATGCTTGATTTTTAAAAAGTATGAAAAACACCATTTTTAAGCGTGAAATTAAACCCCGAATGTAATTCTGGCATCCGTTTTTACATTTGGGTCAACAAAAAAAATTCAACTCCTGGGCACAAAAATCCCTGACCCTGACATCACGAATTTTCTTCCCCTGACACCAAAAAATCTTGATTTTTAAAATCTATGAAAAACACCATTTTCAAGGGTGAAATTCAACCCCGAATTTAATTCTGGCGTCCATTTTTACATTTGGGTCAAAAAAAAATCTCACCTCCCGGGCACAAAAATCCCTGACTCCGGCATCAGGAATTTTCTTCCCCGGACACAAAAAAAAATTGATTTTTAAAATCTATGAAAAACACCATTTTCAAGGATGAAATTCAACCCTGAATCTAATTCTGGCGTCCGTTTTTACATTTGGGTCAAAAAAAATTTTTCACCCGCTGGGCACAAAAATCCCTGAACCCGGACACCAAAAAATGCTTGATTTTTAAAAACTATAAAAAACACCATTTTTAAGCGTGAAATTCAACCCCGAATGTAATTCTGGCGTCTGTTTTTACATTTGGGTCAAAAAAAATGTCACCTCCTGGGCACAAAAATCCCTGACTACGAAATCAGAAATTTACTGGCCCGGACACCAAAAAATGCTTGATTTTTAAAAAGTATAAAAAACACCATTTCTAAGGATGAAATTCAACCCCGAATCTCATACTGGACTTGGTTTTTACATTTGTGTCAAAAAATCTTTTTCACCTCCTGGGCACAAAAATCCCTGACCCCGGCATCAGAAATTTACTAGCCCGGACACCAAAAAATGCTTGATTTTTAAAAAGTATAAAAAAACACCATTTTTAAGCGTGAAATTAAACCCCGAATGTAATTCTGGCATCCGTTTTTACATTTGGGTCAACAACGAAAAATTCACCTCCTGGGCACAAAAATCCCTCACCCCGGCATCAGGAATTTTCTTCCCCGGACACCAAAAAACCTTGATTTTTAAAATCTATAGAAAACACCATTTTTAAGCATGAAATTAAACCCCAAATCTAATTCTGGCGTCCGTTTTTACATTTGAGTAAAAAAAAAATGTTCACCTCTTAGGCAAATAAAATCCCTGACCCCGGCATCAGTAATTTTCTTTCCCGGACAACAAAAAATTCTTGATTTTTAAAAACTATAAAAAGCACCATTTTTAAGCGTGAAATTCAACCCCGAATGTAATTCTGGTGTCCATTTTTACATTTGGGTCAAAAAAAAAATTCACCTCCTGGGCACAAAAATCCCTGACCCCGGCATCAGGAATTTTCTTTCCTGGACACCAAAAAATTCTTGATTTTTAAAATCTATAAAAAAACACCATTTTTAAGGAAGAAATTCAACCCCGAATCTAATTCTGGTGTCCGTTTTTACATTTGGGTCAAAAAAAATTTCACCCCCTGGGCACAAAAATCCCTGACCCCGGCATCAAAAATTTACTTGCCCGGACACCAAAAAATGCTTGATTTTTAAAAAGTATAAAAAACACCATTTTTAAGCGTGAAATTAAACCCCGAATGTAATTCTGGCATCCGTTTTTACATTTGGGTCAAAAAAAAAATTTCACCTTCTGTGCACAAAAATCCCTGACTCCGGCATCAGGAATTTTCTTCCCCGGACACCAAAAAATCTTGATTTTTAAAATCTATGAAAAAAACCATTTTTAAGGATTAAATTCAACCCCGAATCTCATACTGGCCTCGGTTTTTAAATTTGTGTCAAAAAAAAAAAATTTACCTCCTGGGCACAAAAATCCCTGACCCCGGCATCACGAATTTTCTTCCCCGGACATCAAAAAATCTTGATTTTTAAAATCTATGAAAAAAACCATTTTTAAGGATGAAATTAAAACTCGAATCTAATTCTGGTGTCTGTTTTTACATTTGGGTCAAAAAAAATTTACCTCCTGGGCACAAAAATCCCTGACCCCGGCATCACGAATTTTCTTCCCTGGACACAAAAAAATCTTGATTTTTAAAATCTATAAAAAACACCATTTCTAAGGATGAAATTCAACCCCGAATCTCATACTGGCCTCGGTTTTTACATTTGTGTCAAAAAATCTTTTTCACCTCCTGGGCACAAAAATCCCTGACCCCGGCATCAGGAATTTTCTTGCCCGGACACCAAAAAATTCTTGATTTTTAAAAACTATAAAAAGCACCATTTTTAAGGACGAAATTCAACCCCAAAACTAATTCTAGTGTCCATTTTTACATTTGGGTCAAAAAAAAAATTTCACCCCCTGGGCACAAAAATCCCTGACCCCGGCATCAGAAATTTAGTTGCCCGGACACCAAAAAATGCTTGATTTTTAAAAAGTATAAAAAACACCATTTTTAAGCGTGAAATTAAACCCCGAATGTAATTCTGGCATCCGTTTTTACATTTGGGTCAACAAAAAAAATTCAACTCCTGGGCACAAAAATCCCTGACCCTGACATCACGAATTTTCTTCCCCTGACACCAAAAAATCTTGATTTTTAAAATCTATGAAAAACACCATTTTCAAGGGTGAAATTCAACCCCGAATTTAATTCTGGCGTCCATTTTTACATTTGGGTCAAAAAAAAATCTCACCTCCCGGGCACAAAAATCCCTGACTCCGGCATCAGGAATTCTCTTCCCCGGACACCAAAAAATCTTGATTTTTAAAATCTATGAAAAACACCATTTTCAAGGATGAAATTCAACCCTGAATCTAATTCTGGCGTCCGTTTTTACATTTGGGTCAAAAAAAAAATTTCACCCGCTGGGCACAAAAATCCCTGAACAGGAATTTTCTTCCCCGGACACCAAAAAATGCTTGATTTTTAAAAACTATAAAAAACACCATTTTTAAGCGTGAAATTCAACCCCGAATGTAATTCTGGCGTCCGTTTTTACATTTGGGTCAAAAAAAATGTCACCTCCTGGGCACAAAAATCCCTGACTACGAAATCAGAAATTTACTTGCCCGGACACCAAAAAATGCTTGATTTTTAAAAAGTATAAAAAACACCATTTCTAAGGATGAAATTCAACCCCGAATCTCATACTGGACTCGGTTTTTACATTTGTGTCAAAAAATCTTTTTCACCTCCTGGGCACAAAAATCCCTGACCCCGGCATCAGAAATTTAGTTGCCCGGACACCAAAAAATGCTTGATTTTTAAAAAGTATAAAAAACACCATTTTTAAGCGTGAAATTAAACCCCGAATGTAATTCTGGCATCCGTTTTTACATTTGGGTCAACAAAAAAAATTCAACTCCTGGGCACAAAAATCCCTGACCCTGACATCACGAATTTTCTTCCCCTGACACCAAAAAATCTTGATTTTTAAAATCTATGAAAAACACCATTTTCAAGGGTGAAATTCAACCCCGAATTTAATTCTGGCGTCCATTTTTACATTTGGGTCAAAAAAAAATCTCACCTCCCGGGCACAAAAATCCCTGACTCTGGCATCAGGAATTCTCTTCCCCGGACACCAAAAAATCTTGATTTTTAAAATCTATGAAAAACACCATTTTCAAGGATGAAATTCAAACCTGAATCTAATTCTGGCGTCCGTTTTTACATTTGGGTCAAAAAAAAATTTTCACCCGCTGGGCACAAAAATCCCTGAACCCGGACACCAAAAAATGCTTGATTTTTAAAAACTATAAAAAACACCATTTTTAAGCGTGAAATTCAACCCCGAATGTAATTCTGGCGTCCGTTTTTACATTTGGGTCAAAAAAAATGTCACCTCCTGGGCACAAAAATCCCTGACTACGAAATCAGAAATTTACTTGCCCGGACACCAAAAAATGCTTGATTTTTAAAAAGTATAAAAAACACCATTTCTAAGGATGAAATTCAACCCCGAATCTCATACTGGACTCGGTTTTTACATTTGTGTCAAAAAATCTTTTTCACCTCCTGGGCACAAAAATCCCTGACCCCGGCATCAGAAATTTACTAGCCCGGACACCAAAAAATGCTTGATTTTTAAAAAGTATAAAAAACACCATTTTTAAGCGTGAAATTAAACCCCGAATGTAATTCTGGCATCCGTTTTTACATTTGGGTCAACAAAAAAAATTCAACTCCTGGGCACAAAAATCCCTGACCCTGACATCACGAATTTTCTTCCCCTGACACCAAAAAATCTTGATTTTTAAAATCTATGAAAAACACCATTTTCAAGGGTGAAATTCAACCCCGAATTTAATTCTGGCGTCCATTTTTACATTTGGGTCAAAAAAAAATCTCACCTCCCGGGCACAAAAATCCCTGACTCTGGCATCAGGAATTCTCTTCCCCGGACACCAAAAAATCTTGATTTTTAAAATCTATGAAAAACACCATTTTCAAGGATGAAATTCAACCCTGAATCTAATTCTGGCGTCCGTTTTTACATTTGGGTCAAAAAAAAATTTTTACCCGCTGGGCACAAAAATCCCTGAACCCGGACACCAAAAAATGCTTGATTTTTAAAAAGTATAAAAAACACCATTTCTAAGGATGAAATTCAACCCCGAATCTCATACTGGACTCGGTTTTTACATTTGTGTCAAAAAATCTTTTTCACCTCCTGGGCACAAAAATCCCTGACCCCAGCATCAGAAATTTACTAGCCCGGACACCAAAAAATGCTTGATTTTTAAAAAGTATAAAAAACACCATTTTTAAGCGTGAAATTAAACCCCGAATGTAATTCTGGCATCCGTTTTTACATTTGGGTCAACAACGAAAAATTCACCTCCTGGGCACAAAAATCCCTCACCCTGGCATCAGGAATTTTCTTCCCCTGACACCAAAAAAACCTTGATTTTTAAAAGCTATGAAAAACACCATTTTTGAGAATGAAATTCAACCCCGAATCTCATTCTGGTGTCCGTTTTTAGATTTGAGTAAAAAAAACCATTCACCTCCTGGGCACAAAAATCCCTGACCTCGGCATCAGGAATTTTCTTCCCCGGACACCAAAAAAATCTTGATTTTTAAAAGCTATAAAAAACACCATTTTTAAGGAAGAAATTCAACCCCGAATCTCATTCTGGTGTCGGTTTTTAGATTTGAGTCAGAAATTTTTTTTCACCTCCTGGGCACAAAAATCGGCATCAGGAATTTTCTTCCCCGGACACCAAATAATCTTGATTTTCATTAACTATGAAAAACACCATTTTTAAGGATGAAATTCAACCCCGAATCTCATTCGGGTGTCCGTTTTTAGATTTGAGTAAAAAAAAACCATTCACCTCCTGGGCACAAAAATCCCTGACTCCAGCATCAGGAATTTTCTTCCCCGCACACCAAAAAAATCTTGAATTTAAAATCTATGAAAAACACCATTTTGAAGGACAAAATTCAACCCCGAATCTCATTCTGGTGTCTATTTATACATTTGGGTGGGGGAAAAAAATTCACCTCCTGGGCACAAAAATCGCCGGGACTTAAAAACCTGGTTGTTTGAATTGTCTGGCCTGAACAGAGGGATTTTAAATTAAATTAAATTAAATTAAAGAAATTTGAAATTTGAAATTTGAAATTTGAAATTTGCCTTGCCTTGCCTTGCCTTGCCTTTGGCATCAGGAATTTTCTTCCCCAGACACCAAAAAATTCTTAATTTTTAAAAGCTATGAAAAACACCATTTTTAAGAATGAAATTCAACCCCAAATCTCATTCTAGTGTGCGTTTTAACATTTGGGTGGGAAAAAATTTCACCTCCTGGGCACAAAAATCCCTGACTCCGGCATCAGGAATTTTCTTCCCAACAAAATCTTGATTTTTAAAAATTATGATAAACACCATTTTAAAGGACAAAATTCAACCCTGAATCTCATTCGGGTGTCCGTTTTTAGATTTGGGTAAAAAAAAACATTCACCTCCTGGGCACAAAAATCCCTGACTCCAGCATCAGGAATTTTCTTCCCCGCACAACAAAAAAATCTTGAATTTAAAATCTATGAAAAACACCATTTTGAAGGACAAAATTCAACCCCGAATCTCATTCTGGTGTCTATTTATACATTTGGGTGGGGGAAAAAAATTCACCTCCTGGGCACAAAAATCGCCGGGACTTAAAAACCTGGTTGTTTGAATTGTCTGGCCTGAACAGAGGGATTTTAAATTAAATTAAATTAAAGAAATTTGAAATTTGAAATTTGAAATTTGAAATTTGCCTTGCCTTGCCTTGCCTTGCCTTTGGCATCAGGAATTTTCTTCCCCAGACACCAAAAAATTCTTAATTTTTAAAAGCTATGAAAAACACCATTTTTAAGAATGAAATTCAACCCCAAATCTCATTCTAGTGTGCGTTTTAACATTTGGGTGGGAAAAAATTTCACCTCCTGGGCACAAAAATCCCTGACTCCGGCATCAGGAATTTTCTTCCCAACAAAATCTTGATTTTTAAAAATTATGATAAACACCATTTTAAAGGACAAAATTCAACCCTGAATCTCATTCGGGTGTCCGTTTTTAGATTTGGGTAAAAAAAAACATTCACCTCCTGGGCACAAAAATCCCTGACTCCAGCATCAGGAATTTTCTTCCCCGCACAACAAAAAAATCTTGAATTTAAAATCTATGAAAAACACCATTTTGAAGGACAAAATTCAACCCCGAATCTCATTCTGGTGTCTATTTATACATTTGGGTGGGGGAAAAAAATTCACCTCCTGGGCACAAAAATCGCCGGGACTTAAAAACCTGGTTGTTTGAATTGTCTGGCCTGAACAGAGGGATTTTAAATTAAATTAAATTAAATTAAAGAAATTTGAAATTTGAAATTTGAAATTTGAAATTTGCCTTGCCTTGCCTTGCCTTGCCTTTGGCATCAGGAATTTTCTTCCCCAGACACCAAAAAATTCTTAATTTTTAAAAGCTATGAAAAACACCATTTTTAAGAATGAAATTCAACCCCAAATCTCATTCTAGTGTGCGTTTTAACATTTGGGTGGGAAAAAATTTCACCTCCTGGGCACAAAAATCCCTGACTCCGGCATCAGGAATTTTCTTCCCAACAAAATCTTGATTTTTAAAAATTATGATAAACACCATTTTAAAGGACAAAATTCAACCCTGAATCTCATTCGGGTGTCCGTTTTTAGATTTGGGTAAAAAAAAACATTCACCTCCTGGGCACAAAAATCCCTGACTCCAGCATCAGGAATTTTCTTCCCCGCACAACAAAAAAATCTTGAATTTAAAATCTATGAAAAACACCATTTTGAAGGACAAAATTCAACCCCGAATCTCATTCTGGTGTCTATTTATACATTTGGGTGGGGGAAAAAAATTCACCTCCTGGGCACAAAAATCGCCGGGACTTAAAAACCTGGTTGTTTGAATTGTCTGGCCTGAACAGAGGGATTTTAAATTAAATTAAATTAAATTAAAGAAATTTGAAATTTGAAATTTGAAATTTGAAATTTGCCTTGCCTTGCCTTGCCTTGCCTTTGGCATCAGGAATTTTCTTCCCCAGACACCAAAAAATTCTTAATTTTTAAAAGCTATGAAAAACACCATTTTTAAGAATGAAATTCAACCCCAAATCTCATTCTAGTGTGCGTTTTAACATTTGGGTGGGAAAAAATTTCACCTCCTGGGCACAAAAATCCCTGACTCCGGCATCAGGAATTTTCTTCCCAACAAAATCTTGATTTTTAAAAATTATGATAAACACCATTTTAAAGGACAAAATTCAACCCTGAATCTCATTCGGGTGTCCGTTTTTAGATTTGGGTAAAAAAAAACATTCACCTCCTGGGCACAAAAATCCCTGACTCCAGCATCAGGAATTTTCTTCCCCGCACAACAAAAAAATCTTGAATTTAAAATCTATGAAAAACACCATTTTGAAGGACAAAATTCAACCCCGAATCTCATTCTGGTGTCTATTTATACATTTGGGTGGGGGAAAAAAATTCACCTCCTGGGCACAAAAATCGCCGGGACTTAAAAACCTGGTTGTTTGAATTGTCTGGCCTGAACAGAGGGATTTTAAATTAAATTAAATTAAATTAAAGAAATTTGAAATTTGAAATTTGAAATTTGAAATTTGCCTTGCCTTGCCTTGCCTTGCCTTTGGCATCAGGAATTTTCTTCCCCAGACACCAAAAAATTCTTAATTTTTAAAAGCTATGAAAAACACCATTTTTAAGAATGAAATTCAACCCCAAATCTCATTCTAGTGTGCGTTTTAACATTTGGGTGGGAAAAAATTTCACCTCCTGGGCACAAAAATCCCTGACTCCGGCATCAGGAATTTTCTTCCCAACAAAATCTTGATTTTTAAAAATTATGATAAACACCATTTTAAAGGACAAAATTCAACCCTGAATCTCATTCGGGTGTCCGTTTTTAGATTTGGGTAAAAAAAAACATTCACCTCCTGGGCACAAAAATCCCTGACTCCAGCATCAGGAATTTTCTTCCCCGCACAACAAAAAAATCTTGAATTTAAAATCTATGAAAAACACCATTTTGAAGGACAAAATTCAACCCCGAATCTCATTCTGGTGTCGATTTATACATTTGGGTGGAAAAAAAAATTCACCTCCTGGGCACAAGAATCGCCGGGACTTAAAAACCTGGTTGTTTGAATTGTCTGGCCTGAACAGAGGGATTTTAAATTAAATTAAATTAAATTAAAGAAATTTGAAATTTGAAATTTGAAATTTGAAATTTGCCTTGCCTTGCCTTGCCTTGCCTTTGGCATCAGGAATTTTCTTCCCCAGACACCAAAAAATTCTTAATTTTTAAAAGCTATGAAAAACACCATTTTTAAGAATGAAATTCAACCCCAAATCTCATTCTAGTGTGCGTTTTAACATTTGGGTGGGAAAAAATTTCACCTCCTGGGCACAAAAATCCCTGACTCCGGCATCAGGAATTTTCTTCCCAACAAAATCTTGATTTTTAAAAATTATGATAAACACCATTTTAAAGGACAAAATTCAACCCTGAATCTCATTCGGGTGTCCGTTTTTAGATTTGGGTAAAAAAAAACATTCACCTCCTGGGCACAAAAATCCCTGACTCCAGCATCAGGAATTTTCTTCCCCGCACAACAAAAAAATCTTGAATTTAAAATCTATGAAAAACACCATTTTGAAGGACAAAATTCAACCCCGAATCTCATTCTGGTGTCTATTTATACATTTGGGTGGGGGAAAAAAATTCACCTCCTGGGCACAAAAATCGCCGGGACTTAAAAACCTGGTTGTTTGAATTGTCTGGCCTGAACAGAGGGATTTTAAATTAAATTAAATTAAATTAAAGAAATTTGAAATTTGAAATTTGAAATTTGAAATTTGCCTTGCCTTGCCTTGCCTTGCCTTTGGCATCAGGAATTTTCTTCCCCAGACACCAAAAAATTCTTAATTTTTAAAAGCTATGAAAAACACCATTTTTAAGAATGAAATTCAACCCCAAATCTCATTCTAGTGTGCGTTTTAACATTTGGGTGGGAAAAAATTTCACCTCCTGGGCACAAAAATCCCTGACTCCGGCATCAGGAATTTTCTTCCCAACAAAATCTTGATTTTTAAAAATTATGATAAACACCATTTTAAAGGACAAAATTCAACCCTGAATCTCATTCGGGTGTCCGTTTTTAGATTTGGGTAAAAAAAAACATTCACCTCCTGGGCACAAAAATCCCTGACTCCAGCATCAGGAATTTTCTTCCCCGCACAACAAAAAAATCTTGAATTTAAAATCTATGAAAAACACCATTTTGAAGGACAAAATTCAACCCCGAATCTCATTCTGGTGTCGATTTATACATTTGGGTGGAAAAAAAAATTCACCTCCTGGGCACAAGAATCGCCGGGACTTAAAAACCTGGTTGTTTGAATTGTCTGGCCTGAACTGAGGGATTTTAAATTAAATTAAAGAAATTTGAAGCCAAGCCTTGCCTTGCCTTGCCTTGCCTTGCCTTGCCTTGCCTTGCCTTGCCTTGCCTTGCCTTGCCTTGCCTTGCCTTGCCTTGCCTTGCCTTGCCTTGCCTTGCCTTGCCTTGCCTTGCCTTGCCTTGCCTTGCCTTGCCTTGCCTTGCCTTGCCTTGCCTTGCCTTGCCTTGCCTTGCCTTGCCTTGCCTTGCCTTGCCTTGCCTTGCCTTGCCTTGCCTTGCCTTGCCTTGCCTTGCCTTGCCTTGCCTTGCCTTGCCTTGCCTTGCCTTGCCTTGCCTTGCCTTGCCTTGCCTTGCCTTGCCTTGCCTTGCCTTGCCTTGCCTTGCCTTGCCTTGCCTTGCCTTGCCTTGCCTTGCCTTGCCTTGCCTTGCCTTGCCTTGCCTTGCCTTGCCTTGCCTTGCCTTGCCTTGCCTTGCCTTGCCTTGCCTTGCCTTGCCTTGCCTTGCCTTGCCTTGCCTTGCCTTGCCTTGCCTTGCCTTGCCTTGCCTTGCCTTGCCTTGCCTTGCCTTGCCTTGCCTTGCCTTGCCTTGCCTTGCCTTGCCTTGCCTTGCCTTGCCTTGCCTTGCCTTGCCTTGCCTTGCCTTGCCTTGCCTTGCCTTGCCTTGCCTTGCCTTGCCTTGCCTTGCCTTGCCTTGCCTTGCCTTGCCTTGCCTTGCCTTGCCTTGCCTTGCCTTGCCTTGCCTTGCCTTGCCTTGCCTTGCCTTGCCTTGCCTTGCCTTGCCTTGCCTTGCCTTGCCTTGCCTTGCCTTGCCTTGCCTTGCCTTGCCTTGCCTTGCCTTGCCTTGCCTTGCCTTGCCTTGCCTTGCCTTGCCTTGCCTTGCCTTGCCTTGCCTTGCCTTGCCTTGCCTTGCCTTGCCTTGCCTTGCCTTGCCTTGCCTTGCCTTGCCTTGCCTTGCCTTGCCTTGCCTTGCCTTGCCTTGCCTTGCCTTGCCTTGCCTTGCCTTGCCTTGCCTTGCCTTGCCTTGCCTTGCCTTGCCTTGCCTTGCCTTGCCTTGCCTTGCCTTGCCTTGCCTTGCCTTGCCTTGCCTTGCCTTGCCTTGCCTTGCCTTGCCTTGCCTTGCCTTGCCTTGCCTTGCCTTGCCTTGCCTTGCCTTGCCTTGCCTTGCCTTGCCTTGCCTTGCCTTGCCTTGCCTTGCCTTGCCTTGCCTTGCCTTGCCTTGCCTTGCCTTGCCTTGCCTTGCCTTGCCTTGCCTTGCCTTGCCTTGCCTTGCCTTGCCTTGCCTTGCCTTGCCTTGCCTTGCCTTGCCTTGCCTTGCCTTGCCTTGCCTTGCCTTGCCTTGCCTTGCCTTGCCTTGCCTTGCCTTGCCTTGCCTTGCCTTGCCTTGCCTTGCCTTGCCTTGCCTTGCCTTGCCTTGCCTTGCCTTGCCTTGCCTTGCCTTGCCTTGCCTTGCCTTGCCTTGCCTTGCCTTGCCTTGCCTTGCCTTGCCTTGCCTTGCCTTGCCTTGCCTTGCCTTGCCTTGCCTTGCCTTGCCTTGCCTTGCCTTGCCTTGCCTTGCCTTGCCTTGCCTTGCCTTGCCTTGCCTTGCCTTGCCTTGCCTTGCCTTGCCTTGCCTTGCCTTGCCTTGCCTTGCCTTGCCTTGCCTTGCCTTGCCTTGCCTTGCCTTGCCTTGCCTTGCCTTGCCTTGCCTTGCCTTGCCTTGCCTTGCCTTGCCTTGCCTTGCCTTGCCTTGCCTTGCCTTGCCTTGCCTTGCCTTGCCTTGCCTTGCCTTGCCTTGCCTTGCCTTGCCTTGCCTTGCCTTGCCTTGCCTTGCCTTGCCTTGCCTTGCCTTGCCTTGCCTTGCCTTGCCTTGCCTTGCCTTGCCTTGCCTTGCCTTGCCTTGCCTTGCCTTGCCTTGCCTTGCCTTGCCTTGCCTTGCCTTGCCTTGCCTTGCCTTGCCTTGCCTTGCCTTGCCTTGCCTTGCCTTGCCTTGCCTTGCCTTGCCTTGCCTTGCCTTGCCTTGCCTTGCCTTGCCTTGCCTTGCCTTGCCTTGCCTTGCCTTGCCTTGCCTTGCCTTGCCTTGCCTTGCCTTGCCTTGCCTTGCCTTGCCTTGCCTTGCCTTGCCTTGCCTTGCCTTGCCTTGCCTTGCCTTGCCTTGCCTTGCCTTGCCTTGCCTTGCCTTGCCTTGCCTTGCCTTGCCTTGCCTTGCCTTGCCTTGCCTTGCCTTGCCTTGCCTTGCCTTGCCTTGCCTTGCCTTGCCTTGCCTTGCCTTGCCTTGCCTTGCCTTGCCTTGCCTTGCCTTGCCTTGCCTTGCCTTGCCTTGCCTTGCCTTGCCTTGCCTTGCCTTGCCTTGCCTTGCCTTGCCTTGCCTTGCCTTGCCTTGCCTTGCCTTGCCTTGCCTTGCCTTGCCTTGCCTTGCCTTGCCTTGCCTTGCCTTGCCTTGCCTTGCCTTGCCTTGCCTTGCCTTGCCTTGCCTTGCCTTGCCTTGCCTTGCCTTGCCTTGCCTTGCCTTGCCTTGCCTTGCCTTGCCTTGCCTTGCCTTGCCTTGCCTTGCCTTGCCTTGCCTTGCCTTGCCTTGCCTTGCCTTGCCTTGCCTTGCCTTGCCTTGCCTTGCCTTGCCTTGCCTTGCCTTGCCTTGCCTTGCCTTGCCTTGCCTTGCCTTGCCTTGCCTTGCCTTGCCTTGCCTTGCCTTGCCTTGCCTTGCCTTGCCTTGCCTTGCCTTGCCTTGCCTTGCCTTGCCTTGCCTTGCCTTGCCTTGCCTTGCCTTGCCTTGCCTTGCCTTGCCTTGCCTTGCCTTGCCTTGCCTTGCCTTGCCTTGCCTTGCCTTGCCTTGCCTTGCCTTGCCTTGCCTTGCCTTGCCTTGCCTTGCCTTGCCTTGCCTTGCCTTGCCTTGCCTTGCCTTGCCTTGCCTTGCCTTGCCTTGCCTTGCCTTGCCTTGCCTTGCCTTGCCTTGCCTTGCCTTGCCTTGCCTTGCCTTGCCTTGCCTTGCCTTGCCTTGCCTTGCCTTGCCTTGCCTTGCCTTGCCTTGCCTTGCCTTGCCTTGCCTTGCCTTGCCTTGCCTTGCCTTGCCTTGCCTTGCCTTGCCTTGCCTTGCCTTGCCTTGCCTTGCCTTGCCTTGCCTTGCCTTGCCTTGCCTTGCCTTGCCTTGCCTTGCCTTGCCTTGCCTTGCCTTGCCTTGCCTTGCCTTGCCTTGCCTTGCCTTGCCTTGCCTTGCCTTGCCTTGCCTTGCCTTGCCTTGCCTTGCCTTGCCTTGCCTTGCCTTGCCTTGCCTTGCCTTGCCTTGCCTTGCCTTGCCTTGCCTTGCCTTGCCTTGCCTTGCCTTGCCTTGCCTTGCCTTGCCTTGCCTTGCCTTGCCTTGCCTTGCCTTGCCTTGCCTTGCCTTGCCTTGCCTTGCCTTGCCTTGCCTTGCCTTGCCTTGCCTTGCCTTGCCTTGCTGTAGCCAGTTTATTTATTTATAGAGTCGACAGTTTGCTTTTCTGCCTTAAAATAAAAACCAGACACATTTTTCTCCTGATCAGCTGAGGAGAGCTATGGTTTTTGTAGGAAGCTGAGTGTATGCGTGAGTCTAGCCCCCCTTGGAATGGGCCGGGTCTGCGGGAAGCGGATGCACTCTTCCATGCAACGCAAACAAAATGCAGGCTACACTTGAGGGACAAAGATTGGCAGGATCAGAGTGTGAATGTCCCATGGTGGCAGTGCCAGAATCGAGGTACGCAGGCCCTGGGAATATCAGAACAAGGGAAGATATGGCGGGTAAGCTGGTGGCAAGAAAAAGCAGCCACACTGTCACCACTCTCTGATCTTGCCACTCTTTGTCTCTTAAGTGTAGTCTGCCTTTCGTTCCCTTCCTTGAGTTTGGTGCCGCCATTGCTTTCCCTTGCCACCAGCGTACCTGCCCGATCTTTTCCAGCTCTCATGTTCAAATTGCCTAACATTCCCTCAATCCCAGCACTGCCACCAGTAGGCATTGACTCTCTGAACTTGGCACTCTTTGTCTTTTTAGTGTATAATCCACCGGATTCTTTTGTTCCCTTCTTTGATTTTGGTACCATCATTGCTTTTCCTTTCCGCCAGCTTACCTGCCGTATCTTCTCTAGCTTTCATGTTGTAATTGCCTGCGTGTCTCCATTGTGGCCCTGCCACCCCTGGGCACTGACACTCTGATTAATGATAGCAGTGCTTGAATTGAGGCATGTAGGCAATGAGAACATCGGTTAGAGAAGATACGGCGGGTACTCTGGCAGGAAAGGAAAACAATGGTGGCACCAAAGGGAGGGAACAAAAGGCAGACTACACTTAAGAGACAAAGAGTGCCAAGATCAGAGAGTCAATGCCAAGTGGTGGCGGTGCCAGAATGGAACCACACAGGCGATGAGAACATCAGGAAAAAAATGAGATACAGCGGGTAAGCTGGCGGCAAGTTAAAGCAATGGCAGCACCAAAGTCAGGGAAGGGAATGAAAGCATCAGAGAGGTGTAGTGCCAGAAGCGAGGCACACAGGCCCTCTGAAGATCAGAAGAAGAGAAGATACGGCGGGTACGCTGGCGGCAAGTTAAAGCAATGGCGGCACCAAAGTCAGGGAAGGGAATGAAAGCATCAGAGAGGTGTAGTGCCAGAAGCGAGGCACGCAGGCCCTCTGAAGATCAGAAGAACAGAAGATACAGCGGGTACGCTGGCAGCAAGTTAAAGCAATGGCGGCACCAAAGTCAAGGAAGGGAATGAAAGCATCAGAGGTGTAGTGCCAGAAGCGAGGCACGCAGGCCCTCTGAAGATCAGAAGAAGAAGAAGAGAAGTTACGGCGGGTACGCTGGCGGCAAGTTAAAGCAATGGCGGCACCAAAGTCAAGGAAGGGAATGAAAGCATCAGAGAGGTGTAGTGCCAGAAGCGAGGCACAAAGGCCCTCTGAAGATCAGAAGAAGAGAAGATACGGCGGGTATGCTGGCGGCAAGTTAAAGCAATGGCGGCACCAAAGTCAAGGAAGGGAATGAAAGCATCAGAGAGGTGTAGTGCCAGAAGCGAGGCACGCAGGCCCTCTGAAGATCAGAAGAAGAGAAGATACGGCGGGTATGCTGGCGGCAAGTTAAAGCAATGGCGGCACCAAAGTCAAGGAAGGGAATGAAAGCAACAGAGAGGTGTAGTGCCAGAAGTGAGGCACGCAGGCCCTCTGAAGATCAGAAGAAGAAGAAGAAGAAGAGGAAGAGAAGATACGGCGGGTATGCTGGCGGCGAGAGAAAACAATGGCGGCACCAAAGTCAAGGAAGGGAACGAAAGAAAAAAAACATTACACTTAAGGGAAGCTGTGCCACCCCACCCATCACCCCACCCAATCTCTGCTCTGTTCTCCTCCATCTCAATCGTTCTGGGCACGTGTCAAAGCTTTTTCCCAGGGTTCCTTCGTAGCAGCAGCTGCAGCAGCGTACAAGTAACTCCATCTGCGACGACGTAGGGGGGCCCCCCCTTCCTTCATCCGGAAACATGCAGGTGCAATGTCTTCTGAGCAGGATGACTCCAGCTGAATATGTTTACTCTGCAAAAAAAGTACAAAAAAAGCCTAAATAAGTAAAAAACAAAAGTTATTCTCAGGATTTCTCAAGAAGGTAAAGCTTGGGGAACAGCACTAGCCTCTCCTCTCCTCTGCCTCTACTAGGAACACCAACTGATGCAGTGTCCCGGTGGGGAAAAGACAAGCTTTCAATGGGTTTGAGGGGCCAGTATTTACATCACCCAACCCAGTAGTGCCCATTAAGAAATATGACTCAAATCACCTGCTCCTTACCTGTAAACTCCAAGCTCTCGCTGTCCCGCCACACAAAGGAAAACGTGGTCATCTTGGTATCTCTCTTCTCCAAAAGGCAGGCTGATGAAAGGTCTTCGCAGAAGGGCTCTACGTCCATCCATCGAGCAGGCTAATTCTAGAAAGAGGAAGAAACAGGTGGTTAAAGACTGCTTCTTGTCCCAAAAGAGGGCTAAATGCAAATTGATTAATGCAAAACAGCTACTGAAGTTGACCCTATCTATGCTCAGAAAAAAAGTGTGTGAAGTGAATAGGACCCAAAATATTGGAACAATTCTGCGTTTCACCAGCCACTAGCTTGCCGCAAAGCTACTCAACTACCTTGTCCTATCACTTTGTTTTGGATTTTGTTGCTAAAATGGCCCCTGGAGGTCTTTCTAAATCTCTCCTCTTTGCCCAACCCTCAGAGGATTTGAGAATAGGATAATCGTACATCTCTTTGACCGAGCTTCAATCTGAAACTTATTCCCAAAGCTTAATTTGAACTAATTTCAATTGCTCCAATTTTCAATTGGTATTTTTTTTTATCATGGTAGGCACCTTGATGATTTAAAAAAACAAAAGTACTGGTGCTGCAGGCACAGTGATGGTTATATTTCTGTTTTTTTACGTTATAACTGTGGGCAGCAATTAACCTTAGCAATTTTAAAAGTTTAGGTTACATTTATTCCTATTGTTTAGTAGACTAAGGTTTAAGGTATAACCTACATTTAGAGTTATTTCTAATTGTACATTTGTACGTTTCTAAGTTGCTTTATGTCTATCCAGCTTTTGTTTCTTCTACCATCTAAGTGCCTCAAAAAATACTAACAGGTAATCTATAAATAATGCAATTAAAATTGCTCTTAAAATTACACAAGAGAATCATTCAGAAATCAAAAGCTCGGCAAAAGAGATGCGTTCCTACCTTGTCTCTAAATACCTGGAAAGTGGGGCCCACGAGCACCACCTGGCAGGCAAGCTAAAGGGCCCTTTGCAGTAGACTGCAAAACTCCGGACCTGGGCTGTGGGAAGACATTTCAAAAGGTCCATCCTGCTATTTCCCACCCAAACTGCAATATGTAGAGTGGAAATTGAGTATGTTTGGGAGCCAACTAAAAGCTACAACAGGCAGTGGGAAACAGGGTTAGCCACCTGTTACAGCTTTTAGTTGGCTCCCAAACATACTCAATTTCCATCCCCATCACTTTAAAAGGAAAAAGCCTGAACCTCAATAAAACTGGGAAAGAAAGAAAGACACCCCAAATTCCCCATTGACTACTTATCCAGTTTCCTGAGCTCCTTTGCAACAGCCTGCAGGACAGGTCAGCATCCAGCAGCGCTTCTTTCCCCAGAGCTGGCTCCAAAAGACTGAACCGCTCTGCTCAGCCAGCAGCCTTTTATAGCACTGGCCTCAGCCTTCTACCTTGGCCACACCCAATAGATCAGTGAAGGCAGCTGCGACTGGGAGGAACTAGCAAAATTGCAAGCCAGACTCTGCAAAGACTCAAGTCTCCTGTTGCCTCCATGACCCGCTTTTGATTCTGAGACATCTGAAGCAATGACTTGGTCTTGCCGCCTCTAAGTGACCTACACGTGTACTGGCTGTTACCATTGACTTGCCCTGTCCGCCCCTAAGTGAAACACGTCACTAAGTGAAACACATGTGTTGTCTGTTACCATTGAGTTGTTCTTGCCGCCTCCAAGTGACCTACACGTGCACTGGCTGTTACCATTGACTTGGTATGACCGTCGCTAAGTGAAACACATCACTAAGTGAAACACATGTGTTGTCTGTTACCATTGAGTAGTTCTTGCCGCCTCCAAGTGACCTACACGTGCACTGGCTGTTACCATTGACTTGGTATGACCGTCGCTAAGTGAAACACGTCACTAAGTGAAACACATGTGTTGTCTGTTACCATTGAGTAGTTCTTGCCGCCTCCAAGTGACCTACACGTGCACTGGCTGTTACCATTGACTTGGTATGACCGTCGCTAAGTGAAACACGTCACTAAGTGAAACACATGTGTTGTCTGTTACCATTGAGTAGTTCTTGCCGCCTCCAAGTGACCTACACGTGCACTGGCTGTTACCATTGACTTGGTATGACCGTCACTAAGTGAAACACGTCACTAAGTGAAACACATGTGTTGTCTGTTACCATTGAGTAGTTCTTGCCGCCTCCAAGTGACCTACACGTGCACTGGCTGTTACCATTGACTTGGTATGACCGTCACTAAGTGAAACACGTCACTAAGTGAAACACATGTGTTGTCTGTTACCATTGAGTAGTTCTTGCCGCCTCCAAGTGACCTACACGTGCACTGGCTGTTACCATTGACTAGGTATGACCGTCACTAAGTGAAACACGTCACTAAGTGAAACACATGTGTTGTCTGTTACGATTGAGTTGTTCTTGCCGCCTCCAAGTGACCTACACGTGCACTGGCTGTTACCATTGACTAGGTATGACCGTCACTAAGTGAAACACATCACTAAGTGAAACACATGTGTTGTCTGTTACCATTGAGTTGTTCTTGCCGCCTCCAAGTGACCTACACGTGCACTGGCTGTTACCATTGACTTGGTATGACCGTCGCTAAGTGAAACATGTCACTAAGTGAAACACATGTGTTGTCTGTTACCATTGAGTAGTTCTTGCCGCCTCCAAGTGATCTACACGTGCACTGGCTGTTACCATTGACTTGGTATGACCGTCACAAAGTGAAACACGTCACTAAGTGAAACACATGTGTTGTCTGTTACCATTGAGTTGTTCTTGCCGCCTCCAAGTGACCTACACGTGCACTGGCTGTTACCATTGACTAGGTATGACCGTCACTAAGTGAAACACGTCACTAAGTGAAACACATGTGTTGTCTGTTACCATTGAGTTGTTCTGGCCACCTACAAGTGAACTACACGTGCACTGGCTGTTACCATTGACTTGCCCTGTCCGCCGCTAACTGAAACACGTCACTAAGTGAAACACATGTGTTGTCTGTTACCATTGAGTAGTTCTTGCCGCCTCCAAGTGACCTACACGTGTACTGGCTGTTACCATTGACTTGCCCTGTCCGCCACTAAGTGAAACACGTCACTAAGTGAAACACATGTGTTGTCTGTTACCATTGAGTTGTTCTTGCCGCCTCCAAGTGACCTACACGTGCACTGGCTGTTACCATTGACTTGGTATGACCGTCGCTAAGTGAAACACGTCACTAAGTGAAACACATGTGTTGTCTGTTACCATTGAGTAGTTCTTGCCGCCTCCAAGTGACCTACACGTGCACTGGCTGTTACCATTGACTTGGTATGACCGTCACTAAGTGAAACATGTCACTAAGTGAAACACATGTGTTGTCTGTTACCATTGAGTAGTTCTTGCCGCCTCCAAGTGACCTACACGTGCACTGGCTGTTACCATTGACTTGGTATGACCGTCACTAAGTGAAACACGTCACTAAGTGAAACACATGTGTTGTCTGTTACCATTGAGTTGATCTTGCCGTCTGTAGGTGACCTACACGTGCACTGGCTGTTACCATTGACATGGTCTGACCGTCACTGAGTGAAACACGTCACTAAGTGAAACACATGTGTTGTCTGTTACCATTGAGTTGATCTTGCCGTCTCTAAGTGAACTACACGTGCACTGGCTGTTACTATTGACTTGGCCTGCCTGCCACTAAGTGAAACATGTCACTAAGTGAAACACATGTTTTGTCTGTAACCATTGAGTTGGTCTTGCCGTCTCCAAGTGACCTACACGTGCACTGGCTGTTACCATTGACTTGGTCTGACCGTCACTAAGTGAAACACGTCACTAAGTGAAACATATGTGTTCTCTGTTACCATTGAGTTGGTCTTGCCGTCTCTAAGTGACCTACACGTGCACTGGCTGTTACCATTGACTTGGCCTGCCCGCCTCTAAGTGAAACACGTTACTAAGTGAAACACATGTGTTGTCTGTTACCATTGAGTTTATCTTGCCGTCTCTAAGTGACCTACACGTGCACTGGCTGTTACCATTGACTTGGCCTGCTCGTCACTAAGTGAAACACGTCACTAAGTGAAACACATGTGTTGTCTGTTACCATTGAGTTGATCTTCCCGTCTCTAGGTGACCTACATGTGCACTGGCTGTTACCATTGACTTGGTCTGACCGTCACTAAGTGAAACACGTCACTAAGTGAAACACATGTGTTGTCTGTTAACATTGAGTTGATCTTGCCGACTCTAAGTGACCTACAGGTGCAATGGCTGTTTCCATTGACACGGCCTGTCCGCCACTAAGTGAAACACGTCACTAAGTGAAACACATGTGTTGTCTGTTACCATTGAGTTGATCTTGCCGTCTCTAAGTGACCTACACGTGCACTGGGTGTAACCATTGACTTCGTCTGACCATCACTAAGTGAAACACATCACTAAGTGAAACACATGTGTTGTCTGTTACCATTGAGTTGATCTTGCCGTCTCTAAGTGACCTACACGTGCACTGGCTGTTACCATTGACTTGGCCTGTCCGCCACTAAGTGAAACACATCACTAAGTGAAACACATGTGTTGTCTGTTACCATTGAGTTGATCTTGCCGTCTCTAAGTGACCTACACGTGCACCGGCTGTTACCATTGATTTGGTCTGACCGTCACTAAGTGAAACACGTCACTAAGTGAAACACATGTGTTGTCTGTTATCATTGAGTTGGTCTTGCCGTCTCTAAGTGACCTACACGTGCACTGGGTGTAACCATTGACTTCGTCTGACCATCACTAATTGAAACACATCACTAAGTGAAGCACATGTGTTGTCTGTTACCATTGAGTTGATCTTGCCGTCTCTAAGTGACCTACACGTGCACTGGCTGTTACCATTGACTTGGCCTGTCCGCCACTAAGTGAAACACATCACTAAGTGAAACACATGTGTTGTCTGTTACCATTGAGTTGATCTTGCCGTCTCTAAGTGACCTACACGTGCACCGGCTGTTACCATTGATTTGGTCTGACCGTCACTAAGTGAAACACGTCACTAAGTGAAACACATGTGTTGTCTGTTACCATTGAGTTGGTCTTGCCGTCTCTAAGTGAACTACACGTGGACTGGCTGTTACCATTGACTTGGCCTGCCCGCCACTAAGTGAAACACGTCACTAAGTGAAACACATGTGTTGTCTGTTACCATTGAGTTGATCTTGCCGTCTCTAAGTGACCTACACGTGCACTGGCTGTTACCATTGACTTGGCCTGTCCGCCACTAAGTGAAACACATCACTAAGTGAAACACATGTGTTGTCTGTTACCATTGAGTTGATCTTGCCGTCTCTAAGTGACCTACACGTGCACCGGCTGTTACCATTGATTTGGTCTGACCGTCACTAAGTGAAACACGTCACTAAGTGAAACACATGTGTTGTCTGTTACCATTGAGTTGGTCTTGCCGTCTCTAAGTGACCTACACGTGCACTGGCTGTTACCATTGACTTGGTCTGACCGTCACTAAGTGAAACACGTCACTAAGTGAAACACATGTGTTGTCTGTTACCATTGAGTTGATCTTGCCGTCTCTAAGTGACCTACACGTGCACTGGCTGTTACTATTGACTTGGCCTGCCCGCCACTAAGTGAAACATGTCACTAAGTGAAACACATGTGTTGTCTGTAACCATTGAGTTGGTCTTGCCGTCTCTAAGTGACCTACACCTGCACTGGCTGTTAGCATTGACTTGGTCTGAACGTCACTAAGTGAAACACGTCACTAAGTGAAACACATGTGTTGTCTGTTACCATTGAGTTGATCTTGCCGTCCCTAAGTGACCTACACGTGCACTGGCTTGTACCATTGACTTGGTCTGACCGTCACTAAGTGAAACACGTCACTAAGTGAAACACATGTGTTGTCTGTTACCATTGAGTTGATCTTGTGGTCTCTAAGTGACCTACACATGCACTGGCTGTTACCATTGACTTGGTCTGACCGTCACTAAGTGAAACACGTCACTAAGTGAAACACATGTGTTGTCTGTTACCATTGAGTTGGTCTTGCCGTCTCTAAGTGAACTACACGTGGACTGGCTGTTACCATTGACTTGGCCTGCCCGCCACTAAGTGAAACACGTCACTAAGTGAAACACATGTGTTGTCTGTTACCATTGAGTTGATCTTGCCGTCTCTAAGTGACCTACACGTGCACTGGCTGTTACCATTGACTTGGCCTGTCCGCCACTAAGTGAAACACATCACTAAGTGAAACACATGTGTTGTCTGTTACCATTGAGTTGATCTTGCCGTCTCTAAGTGACCTACACGTGCACCGGCTGTTACCATTGATTTGGTCTGACCGTCACTAAGTGAAACACGTCACTAAGTGAAACACATGTGTTGTCTGTTACCATTGAGTTGGTCTTGCCGTCTCTAAGTGACCTACACGTGCACTGGCTGTTACCATTGACTTGGTCTGACCGTCACTAAGTGAAACACGTCACTAAGTGAAACACATGTGTTGTCTGTTACCATTGAGTTGATCTTGCCGTCTCTAAGTGACCTACACGTGCACTGGCTGTTACTATTGACTTGGCCTGCCCGCCACTAAGTGAAACATGTCACTAAGTGAAACACATGTGTTGTCTGTAACCATTGAGTTGGTCTTGCCGTCTCTAAGTGACCTACACCTGCACTGGCTGTTAGCATTGACTTGGTCTGAACGTCACTAAGTGAAACACGTCACTAAGTGAAACACATGTGTTGTCTGTTACCATTGAGTTGATCTTGCCGTCCCTAAGTGACCTACACGTGCACTGGCTTGTACCATTGACTTGGTCTGACCGTCACTAAGTGAAACACGTCACTAAGTGAAACACATGTGTTGTCTGTTACCATTGAGTTGATCTTGTGGTCTCTAAGTGACCTACACATGCACTGGCTGTTACCATTGACTTGGTCTGACCTTCACTAAGTGAAACACATCACTAAGTGAAACACATGTGTTGTCTGTTACCATTGAGTTGATCTTGCCGCCTGTAAGTGACCTACACGTGCAATGTCTGTTACCATTGACATGGTCTGACCGTCACTAAGTGAAACACGTTACGAAGTGAAACACATGTGTTGTCTGTTACCATTGAGTTGATCTTGCCGTCTCTAAGTGACCTACACATGCAATAGCTGTTACCATTGACTTGGACTGTCCGCCACTAAGTGAAACACGTCACTAAGTAAAACACATGTGTTGTCTGTTACCATTGAGTTGGTCTTGCCGTCTCTAAGTGATCTACACGTGCACTGGCTGTTACCATTGACTTGGTCTGACCGTCACTAAGTGAAACACGTCACTAAGTGAAACACATGTGTTGTCTGTTACCATTGAGTTGATCTTGCCGTCTCTAAGTGACCTACACGTGCACTGGCTGTTAGCATTGACTTGGTCTGACCGTCACTAAGTGAAACACGTCACTAAGTGAAACACATGTGTTGTCTGTTACCATTGAGTTGATCTTGCCGCCTCTAAGTGACCTACACGTGCAATGGCTGTTACCATTGACATGGCCTGTCCGCCACTAAGTGAAACACGTCACTAAGTGAAACACATGTGTTGTCTGTTACCATTGAGTTGATCTTGCCGTCTCTAAGTGACCTACACGTGCACTGGCTGTTACCATTGACTTGGTCTGACCGTCACTAAGTGAAACACGTCACTAAGTGAAACACATGTGTTGTCTGTTACCATTGAGTTGATCTTGCCGTCTCTAAGTGACCTACACGTGCACTAGCTTGTACCATTGACTTGGTCTGACCATCACTAAGTGAAACACGTCACTAAGTGAAACAAATGTGTTGTCCGTTACCATTGAGTTGATCTTGCTATCTCTAAGTGACCTACATGTGCACTGACAGTAACCGTTGACGTGGTCTGACCATCTCTAAGTGAAACACGTCACTAAGTGAAACACGTGTTGTCTGTTACCATTGAGTTGGTCTTCCCACATCTGAGTGAGCTTACATGCACTGGCTGTTACCATTGACATGGTCTGACCATCACTAAGTGAAACACGTCACTAAGTGAAACATGTTCCCTATTACCATTCAGTTGGTTTTGCTGCCTCATCAGGAATTTTCTTCCCCGGACACCAAACAATTCTTGATTTTTAAAAGCTATGAAAAACACCATTTTAAAGAATTAAATCCAACCCCGAATTGCATTCTGATGTCCGTTTTTAGATTTAGGTGAAAAAAAATTTAACCTCGGGGTACAAAAATCCCTGACCCCAGCATCTCGAATTTTCTTCCCCGGACACCAAAAAATCTTGATTTTTAAAATCTATGAAAAACACCATTTTCAAGTTTGAAATTCAACCCTGTATCTAATTCTGGCGTCCGTTTTTACATTTGGGTCAAAAAAAAATTTTCACCCGCTGGGCACAAAAATCCCTGAACCCTGCAACAGGAATTTTCTTCCCCGGACACCAAAAAATGCGTGATTTTTAAAAACTATAAAAAACACCAGTTTTAAGCGTGAAATTCAACCCCGAATGTAATTCTGGTGTCCATTTTTACATTTGGGTCAAAAAAAAAATTCACCTCCTGGGCACAAAAATCCCTGACCCCCGGCATCATGAATTTTCTTGCCCGGATACCAAAAAATTCTTGATTTTTAAAATCTATGAAAAAAACCATTTTTAAGGATGCAATTAAAACTCGAATCTAATTCTGGTGTCTGTTTTTACATTTGGGTCAAAAAAAATTTACCTCCTGGGCACAAAAATCCTGACCCCGGCATCACGAATTTTCTTCCCTGGACACAAAAAAATCTTGATTTTTAAAATCTATGAAAAAAACCATTTTTAAGGATGCAATTAAAACTCGAATCTAATTCTGGTGTCTGTTTTTACATTTGGGTCAAAAAAAATTTACCTCCTGGGCACAAAAATCCTGACCCCGGCATCACGAATTTTCTTCCCTGGACACAAAAAAATCTTGATTTTTAAAATCTATAAAAAACACCATTTCTAAGGATGAAATTCAACCCCGAATCTCATACTGTCCTCGGTTTTTACATTTGTGTCAAAAAAAAAAAATTCACCTCCTGGGCACAAAAATCCCTGACCCCGTCAACAGGAATTTTCTTCCCTGGACACCAAAAAACCTTGATTTTTAAAATCTATAAAAAACACCATTTCTAAGGATGAAATTCAACCCCGAATCTCATACTGGCCTCGGTTTTTACATTTGTGTCAAAAAATCTTTTTCACCTCCTGGGCACAAAAATCCCTGACTCCGGCATCAGGAATTTTCTTCCCCGGACACCAAAAAATCTTGATTTTTAAAATCTATGAAAAAACCATTTTTAAGGATTAAATTCAACCCTGAATCTCATACTGGCCTCGGTTTTTACATTTGTGTCAAAAAAAATTTTTACCTCCTGGGCACAAAAATCCCTGACCCCGGCATCACGAATTTTCTTCCCCGGACATCAAAAAATCTTGATTTTTAAAATCTATGAAAAAACCATTTCTAAGGATGAAATTCAACCCCGAATCTCATACTGGACTCGGTTTTTACATTTGTGTCAAAAAATCTTTTTCACCTCCTGGGCACAAAAATCCCTGACCCCGGCATCAGAAATTTACTAGCCCGGACACCAAAAAATGCTTGATTTTTAAAAAGTATAAAAAACACCATTTTTAAGCGTGAAATTAAACCCCGAATGTAATTCTGGCATCCGTTTTTACATTTGGGTCAACAACGAAAAATTCACCTCCTGGGCACAAAAATCCCTCACCCCGGCATCAGGAATTTTCTTCCCCGGACACCAAAAAGCCTTGATTTTTAAAATCTATAGAAAACACCATTTTTAAGCATGAAATTAAACCCCAAATCTAATTCTGGCGTCCGTTTTTACATTTGAGTAAAAAAAAATGTTCACCTCTTAGGCAAATAAAATCCCTGACCCCGGCATCAGTAATTTTCTTTCCCGGACAACAAAAAATTCTTGATTTTTAAAAACTATAAAAAACACCATTTTTAAGCGTGAAATTCAACCCCGAATGTAATTCTGGTGTCCATTTTTACATTTGGGTCAAAAAAAAAATTCACCTCCTGTGCACAAAAATCCCTGACCCCGGCATCAGGAATTTTCTTTCCTGGACACCAAAAAATTCTTGATTTTTAAAATCTATGAAAAAAACCATTTTTAAGGATGAAATTAAAACTCAAATCTAATTCTGGTGTCTGTTTTTACATTTGGGTCAAAAAAAAAATTACCTCCTGGGCACAAAAATCCCTGACTCCGGCATCACGAATTTTCTTCCCTGGACACAAAAAAATCTTGATTTTTAAAATCTATAAAAAACACCATTTCTAAGGATGAAATTCAACCCCGAATCTCATACTGGCCTCGGTTTTTACATTTGTGTCAAAAAATCTTTTTCACCTCCTGGGCACAAAAATCCTTGACTCTGGCATCAGGAATTTTCTTGCCCGGACACCAAAAAATTCTTGATTTTTAAAAACTATAAAAAGCACCATTTTTAAGGACGAAATTCAACCCCAAAACTAATTCTAGTGTCCATTTTTACATTTGGGTCAAAAAAAAAATTTCACCCCCTGGGCACAAAAATCCCTGACCCCGGCATCAGAAATTTAGTTGCCCGGACACCAAAAAATGCTTGATTTTTAAAAAGTATAAAAAACACCATTTTTAAGCGTGAAATTAACCCCCGAATGTAATTCTGGCATCCGTTTTTACATTTGGGTCAACAAAAAAAATTCAACTCCTGGGCACAAAAATCCCTGACCCTGACATCACGAATTTTCTTCCCCTGACACCAAAAAATCTTGATTTTTAAAATCTGTGAAAAACACCATTTTCAAGGGTGAAATTCAACCCCGAATTTAATTCTGGCGTCCATTTTTACATTTGGGTCAAAAAAAAATCTCACCTCCCGGGCACAAAAATCCCTGACTCCGGCATCAGGAATTCTCTTCCCCGGACACCAAAAAATCTTGATTTTTAAAATCTATGAAAAACACCATTTTCAAGGATGAAATTCAACCCTGAATCTAATTCTGGCGTCCGTTTTTACATTTGGGTCAAAAAAAAATTTTCACCCGCTGGGCACAAAAATCCCTGAACAGGAATTTTCTTCCCCGGACACCAAAAAATGCTTGATTTTTAAAAACTATAAAAAACACCTTTTTTAAGCGTGAAATTCAACCCCGAATGTAATTCTGGCGTCCGTTTTTACATTTGGGTCAAAAAAAATGTCACCTCCTGGGCATAAAAATCCCTGACTACGAAATCAGAAATTTACTTGCCCGGACACCAAAAAATGCTTGATTTTTAAAAAGTATAAAAAACACCATTTCTAAGGATGAAATTCAACCCCGAATCTCATACTGGACTCGGTTTTTACATTTGTGTCAAAAAATCTTTTTCACCTCCTGGGCACAAAAATCCCTGACCCCGGCATCACGAATTTTCTTCCCCGGACATCAAAAAATCTTGATTTTTAAAATCTATGAAAAAACCATTTCTAAGGATGAAATTCAACCCCGAATCTCATACTGGACTCGGTTTTTACATTTGTGTCAAAAAATCTTTTTCACCTCCTGGGCACAAAAATCCCTGACCCCGGCATCAGAAATTTACTAGCCCGGACACCAAAAAATGCTTGATTTTTAAAAAGTATAAAAAACACCATTTTTAAGCGTGAAATTAAACCCCGAATGTAATTCTGGCATCCGTTTTTACATTTGGGTCAACAACGAAAAATTCACCTCCTGGGCACAAAAATCCCTCACCCCGGCATCAGGAATTTTCTTCCCCGGACACCAAAAAGCCTTGATTTTTAAAATCTATAGAAAACACCATTTTTAAGCATGAAATTAAACCCCAAATCTAATTCTGGCGTCCGTTTTTACATTTGAGTAAAAAAAAATGTTCACCTCTTAGGCAAATAAAATCCCTGACCCCGGCATCAGTAATTTTCTTTCCCGGACAACAAAAAATTCTTGATTTTTAAAAACTATAAAAAACACCATTTTTAAGCGTGAAATTCAACCCCGAATGTAATTCTGGTGTCCATTTTTACATTTGGGTCAAAAAAAAAATTCACCTCCTGTGCACAAAAATCCCTGACCCCGGCATCAGGAATTTTCTTTCCTGGACACCAAAAAATTCTTGATTTTTAAAATCTATGAAAAAAACCATTTTTAAGGATGAAATTAAAACTCAAATCTAATTCTGGTGTCTGTTTTTACATTTGGGTCAAAAAAAAAATTACCTCCTGGGCACAAAAATCCCTGACTCCGGCATCACGAATTTTCTTCCCTGGACACAAAAAAATCTTGATTTTTAAAATCTATAAAAAACACCATTTCTAAGGATGAAATTCAACCCCGAATCTCATACTGGCCTCGGTTTTTACATTTGTGTCAAAAAATCTTTTTCACCTCCTGGGCACAAAAATCCTTGACTCTGGCATCAGGAATTTTCTTGCCCGGACACCAAAAAATTCTTGATTTTTAAAAACTATAAAAAGCACCATTTTTAAGGACGAAATTCAACCCCAAAACTAATTCTAGTGTCCATTTTTACATTTGGGTCAAAAAAAAAATTTCACCCCCTGGGCACAAAAATCCCTGACCCCGGCATCAGAAATTTAGTTGCCCGGACACCAAAAAATGCTTGATTTTTAAAAAGTATAAAAAACACCATTTTTAAGCGTGAAATTAACCCCCGAATGTAATTCTGGCATCCGTTTTTACATTTGGGTCAACAAAAAAAATTCAACTCCTGGGCACAAAAATCCCTGACCCTGACATCACGAATTTTCTTCCCCTGACACCAAAAAATCTTGATTTTTAAAATCTGTGAAAAACACCATTTTCAAGGGTGAAATTCAACCCCGAATTTAATTCTGGCGTCCATTTTTACATTTGGGTCAAAAAAAAATCTCACCTCCCGGGCACAAAAATCCCTGACTCCGGCATCAGGAATTCTCTTCCCCGGACACCAAAAAATCTTGATTTTTAAAATCTATGAAAAACACCATTTTCAAGGATGAAATTCAACCCTGAATCTAATTCTGGCGTCCGTTTTTACATTTGGGTCAAAAAAAAATTTTCACCCGCTGGGCACAAAAATCCCTGAACAGGAATTTTCTTCCCCGGACACCAAAAAATGCTTGATTTTTAAAAACTATAAAAAACACCTTTTTTAAGCGTGAAATTCAACCCCGAATGTAATTCTGGCGTCCGTTTTTACATTTGGGTCAAAAAAAATGTCACCTCCTGGGCATAAAAATCCCTGACTACGAAATCAGAAATTTACTTGCCCGGACACCAAAAAATGCTTGATTTTTAAAAAGTATAAAAAACACCATTTCTAAGGATGAAATTCAACCCCGAATCTCATACTGGACTCGGTTTTTACATTTGTGTCAAAAAATCTTTTTCACCTCCTGGGCACAAAAATCCCTGACCCCGGCATCAGAAATTTACTAGCCCGGACAACAAAAAATGCTTGATTTTTAAAAACTATAAAAAACACCATTTTTAAGCGTGAAATTAAACCCCGAATGTAATTCTGGCATCCGTTTTTACATTTGGGTCAACAACGAAAAATTCACCTCCTGGGCACAAAAATCCCTCACCCCGGCATCAGGAATTTTCTTCCCCGGACACCAAAAAGCCTTGATTTTTAAAATCTATAGAAAACACCATTTTTAAGCATGAAATTAAACCCCAAATCTAATTCTGGCGTCCGTTTTTACATTTGAGTAAAAAAAAATGTTCACCTCTTAGGCAAATAAAATCCCTGACCCCGGCATCAGTAATTTTCTTTCCCGGACAACAAAAAATTCTTGATTTTTAAAAACTATAAAAAACACCATTTTTAAGCGTGAAATTCAACCCCGAATGTAATTCTGGTGTCCATTTTTACATTTGGGTCAAAAAAAAAATTCACCTCCTGTGCACAAAAATCCCTGACCCCGGCATCAGGAATTTTCTTTCCTGGACACCAAAAAATTCTTGATTTTTAAAATCTATGAAAAAAAACCATTTTTAAGGATGAAATTAAAACTCAAATCTAATTCTGGTGTCTGTTTTTACATTTGGGTCAAAAAAAAATTTACCTCCTGGGCACAAAAATCCCTGACTCCGGCATCACGAATTTTCTTCCCTGGACACAAAAAAATCTTGATTTTTAAAATCTATAAAAAACACCATTTCTAAGGATGAAATTCAACCCCGAATCTCATACTGGCCTCGGTTTTTACATTTGTGTCAAAAAATCTTTTTCACCTCCTGGGCACAAAAATCCTTGACTCTGGCATCAGGAATTTTCTTGCCCGGACACCAAAAAATTCTTGATTTTTAAAAACTATAAAAAGCACCATTTTTAAGGACGAAATTCAACCCCGAAACTAATTCTAGTGTCCATTTTTACATTTGGGTCAAAAAAAAATTTCACCCCCTGGGCACAAAAATCCCTGACCCCGGCATCAAAAATTTACTTGCCCGGACACCAAAAAATGCTTGATTTTTAAAAAGTATAAAAAACACAATTTTTAAGCGTGAAATTAAACCCCGAATGTAATTCTGGCATCCGTTTTTACATTTGGGTCAACAACGAAATATTCACCTCCTGGGCACAAAAATCCCTCACCCCGGCACCAGGAATTTTCTTCCCCGGACACCAAAAAACCTTGATTTTTAAAATCTATAGAAAACACCATTTTTAAGCATGAAATTAAACCCCAAATCTAATTCTGGCGTCCGTTTTTACATTTGAGTAAAAAAAAAATGTTCACCTCCTAGGCAAATAAAATCCCTGACCCCGGCAAAAGTAATTTTCTTTCCCGGACAACAAAAAATTCTTGATTTTTAAAAACTATAAAAAACACCAGTTTTAAGCGTGAAATTCAACCCCGAATGTAATTCTGGCATCCGTTTTTACATTTGGGTCAAAAAAAAAATTTCACCTTCTGTGCACAAAAATCCCTGACTCCGGCATTAGGAATTTTCTTCCCCGGACACCAAAAAATCTTGATTTTTAAAATCTATGAAAAAAACCATTTTTAAGGATTAAATTCAACCCCGAATCTCATACTGGCCTCGGTTTTTAAATTTGTGTCAAAAAAAAAAAATTACCTCCTGGGCACAAAAATCCCTGACCCCGGCATCACGAATTTTCTTCCCCGGACATCAAAAAATCTTGATTTTTAAAATCTATGAAAAAAACCATTTTTAAGGATGAAATTAAAACTCGAATCTAATTCTGGTGTCTGTTTTTACATTTGGGTCAAAAAAAATTTACCTCCTGGGCACAAAAATCCCTGACCCCGGCATCACGAATTTTCTTCCCTGGACACAAAAAAATCTTGATTTTTAAAATCTATAAAAAACACCATTTCTAAGGATGAAATTCAACCCCGAATCTCATACTGGCCTCGGTTTTTACATTTGTGTCAAAAAATCTTTTTCACCTCCTGGGCACAAAAATCCCTGACCCCGGCATCAGGAATTTTCTTGCCCGGACACCAAAAAATTCTTGATTTTTAAAAACTATAAAAAGCACCATTTTTAAGGACGAAATTCAACCCCAAAACTAATTCTAGTGTCCATTTTTACATTTGGGTCAAAAAAAAAATTTCACCCCCTGGGCACAAAAATCCCTGACCCCGGCATCAGAAATTTACTTGCCCGGACACCAAAAAATGCTTGATTTTTAAAAAGTATAAAAAACACAATTTTTAAGCGTGAAATTAAACCCCGAATGTAATTCTGGCATCCGTTTTTACATTTGGGTCAACAACGAAATATTCACCTCCTGGGCACAAAAATCCCTCACCCCGGGACCAGGAATTTTCTTCCCCGGACACCAAAAAACCTTGATTTTTAAAATCTATAGAAAACACCATTTTTAAGCATGAAATTAAACCCCAAATCTAATTCTGGCGTCCGTTTTTACATTTGAGTAAAAAAAAAATGTTCACCTCTTAGGCAAATAAAATCCCTGACCCCGGCATCAGTAATTTTCTTTCCCGGACAACAAAAAATTCTTGATTTTTAAAAACTATAAAAAACACCATTTTTAAGCGTGAAATTCAACCCCGAATGTAATTCTGGTGTCCGTTTTTACATTTGGGTCAAAAAAAAATTTCACCCCCTGGGCACAAAAATCCCTGACCCCGGCATCAAAAATTTACTTGCCCGGACACCAAAAAATGCTTGATTTTTAAAAAGTATAAAAAACACCATTTTTAAGCGTGAAATTAAACCCCGAATGTAATTCTGGCATCCGTTTTTACATTTGGGTCAAAAAAAAAATTTCACCTTCTGTGCACAAAAATCCCTGACTCCGGCATCAGGAATTTTCTTCCCCGGACACCAAAAAATCTTGATTTTTAAAATCTATAAAAAAAACCATTTTTAAGGATTAAATTCAACCCCGAATCTCATACTGGCCTCGGTTTTTAAATTTGTGTCAAAAAAAAAAAAATTACCTCCTGGGCACAAAAATCCCTGACCCCGGCATCACGAATTCTCTTCCCCGGACATCAAAAAATCTTGATTTTTAAAATCTATGAAAAAAACCATTTTTAAGGATGAAATTAAAACTCGAATCTAATTCTGGTGTCTGTTTTTACATTTGGGTCAAAAAAAATTTACCTCCTGGGCACAAAAATCCCTGACCCCGGCATCACGAATTTTCTTCCCTGGACACAAAAAAATCTTGATTTTTAAAATCTATAAAAAACACCATTTCTAAGGATGAAATTCAACCCCGAATCTCATACTGGCCTCGGTTTTTACATTTGTGTCAAAAAATCTTTTTCACCTCCTGGGCACAAAAATCCCTGACCCCGGCATCAGGAATTTTCTTGCCCGGACACCAAAAAATTCTTGATTTTTAAAAACTATAAAAAGCACCATTTTTAAGGACGAAATTCAACCCCAAAACTAATTCTAGTGTCCATTTTTACATTTGGGTCAAAAAAAAAATTTCACCCCCTGGGCACAAAAATCCCTGACCCCGGCATCAGAAATTTACTTGCCCGGACACCAAAAAATGCTTGATTTTTAAAAAGTATAAAAAACACCATTTTTAAGCGTGAAATTAAACCCCGAATGTAATTCTGGCATCCGTTTTTACATTTGGGTCAACAAAAAAATTCAACTCCTGGGCACAAAAATCCCTGACCCTGACATCACGAATTTTCTTCCCCTGACACCAAAAAATCTTGATTTTTAAAATCTATGAAAAACACCATTTTCAAGGGTGAAATTCAACCCCGAATTTAATTCTGGCGTCCATTTTTACATTTGGGTCAAAAAAAAATCTCACCTCCCGGGCACAAAAATCCCTGACTCCGGCATCAGGAATTCTCTTCCCCGGACACCAAAAAATCTTGATTTTTAAAATCTATGAAAAACACCATTTTCAAGGATGAAATTCAACCCTGAATCTAATTCTGGCGTCCGTTTTTACATTTGGGTCAAAAAAAAATTTTCACCCGCTGGGCACAAAAATCCCTGAACAGGAATTTTCTTCCCCGGACACCAAAAAATGCTTGATTTTTAAAAACTATAAAAAACACCATTTTTAAGCGTGAAATTCAACCCCGAATGTAATTCTGGCGTCCGTTTTTACATTTGGGTCAAAAAAAATGTCACCTCCTGGGCACAAAAATCCCTGACTACGAAATCAGAAATTTACTTGCCCGGACACCAAAAAATGCTTGATTTTTAAAAAGTATAAAAAACACCATTTCTAAGGATGAAATTCAACCCCGAATCTCATACTGGACTTGGTTTTTACATTTGTGTCAAAAAATCTTTTTCACCTCCTGGGCACAAAAATCCCTGACCCCGGCATCAGAAATTTACTAGCCCGGACACCAAAAAATGCTTGATTTTTAAAAAGTATAAAAAACACCATTTTTAAGCGTGAAATTAAACCCCGAATGTAATTCTGGCATCCGTTTTTACATTTGGGTCAACAACGAAAAATTCACCTCCTGGGCACAAAAATCCCTGACCCCGGCATCAGGAATTTTCTTTCCTAGACACCAAAAAATTCTTGATTTTTAAAAACTATAAAAAAACACCATTTTTAAGGAAGAAATTCAACCCCGAATCTAATTCTGGTGTCCGTTTTTACATTTGGGTAAAAAAAAAATGTTCACCTCTTAGGCAAATAAAATCCCTGACCCCGGCATCAGTAATTTTCTTTCCCGGACAACAAAAAATTCTTGATTTTTAAAAACTATAAAAAGCACCATTTTTAAGCGTGAAATTCAACCCCGAATGTAATTCTGGTGTCCATTTTTACATTTGGGTCAAAAAAAAAATTCACCTCCTGGGCACAAAAATCCCTGACCCCGGCATCAGGAATTTTCTTTCCTGGACACCAAAAAATTCTTGATTTTTAAAATCTATAAAAAAACACCATTTTTAAGGAAGAAATTCAACCCCGAATCTAATTCTGGTGTCCGTTTTTACATTTGTGTCAAAAAAAAATTTCATCCCCTGGGCACAAAAATCCCTGACCCCGGCATCAAAAATTTACTTGCCCGGACACCAAAAAATGCTTGATTTTTAAAAAGAATAAAAAACACCATTTTTAAGCGTGAAATTAAACCCCGAATGTAATTCTGGCATCCGTTTTTACATTTGGGTCAAAAAAAAAATTTCACCTTCTGTGCACAAAAATCCCTGACTCCGGCATCAGGAATTTTCTTCCCCGGACACCAAAAAATCTTGATTTTTAAAATCTATGAAAAAAACCATTTTTAAGGATTAAATTCAACCCCGAATCTCATACTGGCCTCGGTTTTTAAATTTGTGTCAAAAAAAAAAAATTACCTCCTGGGCACAAAAATCCCTGACCCCGGCATCACGAATTCTCTTCCCTGGACATCAAAAAATCTTGATTTTTAAAATCTATGAAAAAAACCATTTTTAAGGATGAAATTAAAACTCGAATCTAATTCTGGTGTCTGTTTTTACATTTGGGTCAAAAAAAATTTACCTCCTGGGCACAAAAATCCCTGACCCCGGCATCACGAATTTTCTTCCCTGGACACAAAAAAATCTTGATTTTTAAAATCTATAAAAAACACCATTTCTAAGGATGAAATTCAACCCCGAATCTCATACTGGCCTCGGTTGTTACATTTGTGTCAAAAAATCTTTTTCACCTCCTGGGCACAAAAATCCCTGACCCCGGCATCAGGAATTTTCTTGCCTGGACACCAAAAAATTCTTGATTTTTAAAAACTATAAAAAGCACCATTTTTAAGGACGAAATTCAACCCCAAAACTAATTCTAGTGTCCATTTTTACATTTGGGTCAAAAAAAAAATTTCACCCCCTGGGCACAAAAATCCCTGACCCCGGCATCAGAAATTTACTTGCCCGGACACCAAAAAATGCTTGATTTTTAAAAAGTATAAAAAACACCATTTTTAAGCATGAAATTAAACCCCGAATGTAATTCTGGCATCCGTTTTTACATTTGGGTCAACAAAAAAAATTCAACTCCTGGGCACAAAAATCCCTGACCCTGACATCACGAATTTTCTTCCCCTGACACCAAAAAATCTTGATTTTTAAAATCTATGAAAAACACCATTTTCAAGGGTGAAATTCAACCCCGAATTTAATTCTGGCGTCCATTTTTACATTTGGGTCAAAAAAAAATCTCACCTCCCGGGCACAAAAATCCCTGACTCCGGCATCAGGAATTCTCTTCCCCGGACACCAAAAAATCTTGATTTTTAAAATCTATGAAAAACACCATTTTCAAGGATGAAATTCAACCCTGAATCTAATTCTGGCGTCCGTTTTTACATTTGGGTCAAAAAAAAATTTTCACCCGCTGGGCACAAAAATCCCTGAACAGGAATTTTCTTCCCCGGACACCAAAAAATGCTTGATTTTTAAAAACTATAAAAAACACCATTTTTAAGCGTGAAATTCAACCCCGAATGTAATTCTGGCGTCCGTTTTTACATTTGGGTCAAAAAAAATGTCACCTCCTGGGCACAAAAATCCCTGACCCTGACATCACGAATTTTCTTCCCCTGACACCAAAAAATCTTGATTTTTAAAATCTATGAAAAACACCATTTTCAAGGGTGAAATTCAACCCCGAATTTAATTCTGGCGTCCATTTTTACATTTGGGTCAAAAAAAAATCTCAACTCCCGGGCACAAAAATCCTTGACTCCGGCATCAGGAATTCTCTTCCCCGGACACCAAAAAATCTTGATTTTTAAAATCTATGAAAAACACCATTTTCAAGGATGAAATTCAACCCTGAATCTAATTCTGGCGTCCGTTTTTACATTTGGGTCAAAAAAAAATTTTCACCCGCTGGGCACAAAAATCCCTGAACCCGGACACCAAAAAATGCTTGATTTTTAAAAACTATAAAAAACACCATTTTTAAGCGTAAAATTCAACCCCGAATGTAATTCTGGCGTCCGTTTTTACATTTGGGTCAAAAAAAATGTCACCTCCTGGGCACAAAAATCCCTGACTACGAAATCAGAAATTTACTGGCCCGGACACCAAAAAAAGCTTGATTTTTAAAAAGTATAAAAAACACCATTTCTAAGGATGAAATTCAACCCCGAATGTAATTCTGGCATCCGTTTTTACATTTGGGTCAAAAAAAAAACTTCACCTCCTGGGCACAAAAATCCCTGACCCCGGCATAACGAATTTTCTTCCCTGGACACAAAAAAATCTTGATTTTTAAAATCTATAAAAAACACCATTTCTAAGGATGAAATTCAACCCCGAATCTCATACTGGCCTCGGTTTTTACATTTGTGTCAAAAAATCTTTTTCACCTCCTGGGCACAAAAATCCTTGACTCTGGCATCAGGAATTTTCTTGCCCGGACACCAAAAAATTCTTGATTTTTAAAAACTATAAAAAGCACCATTTTTAAGGACCAAATTCAACCCCGAAACTAATTCTAGTGTCCATTTTTACATTTGGGTCAAAAAAAAATGTCACCTCCTGGGCATAAAAATCCCTGACTACGAAATCAGAAATTTACTTGCCCGGACACCAAAAAATGCTTGATTTTTAAAAAGTATAAAAAACACAATTTTTAAGCGTGAAATTAAACCCCGAATGTAATTCTGGCATCCGTTTTTACATTTGGGTCAACAACGAAATATTCACCTCCTGGGCACAAAAATCCCTCACCCCGGCACCAGGAATTTTCTTCCCCGGACACCAAAAAACCTTGATTTTTAAAATCTATAGAAAACACCATTTTTAAGCATGAAATTAAACCCCAAATCTAATTCTGGCGTCCGTTTTTACATTTGAGTAAAAAAAAAATGTTCACCTCCTAGGCAAATAAAATCCCTGACCCCGGCAAAAGTAATTTTCTTTCCCGGACAACAAAAAATTCTTGATTTTTAAAAACTATAAAAAACACCAGTTTTAAGCGTGAAATTCAACCCCGAATGTAATTCTGGCATCCGTTTTTACATTTGGGTCAAAAAAAAAAATTTCACCTTCTGTGCACAAAAATCCCTGACTCCGGCATTAGGAATTTTCTTCCCCGGACACCAAAAAATCTTGATTTTTAAAATCTATGAAAAAAACCATTTTTAAGGATTAAATTCAACCCCGAATCTCATACTGGCCTCGGTTTTTAAATTTGTGTCAAAAAAAAAAAATTACCTCCTGGGCACAAAAATCCCTGACCCCGGCATCACGAATTTTCTTCCCCGGACATCAAAAAATCTTGATTTTTAAAATCTATGAAAAAAACCATTTTTAAGGATGAAATTAAAACTCGAATCTAATTCTGGTGTCTGTTTTTACATTTGGGTCAAAAAAAATTTACCTCCTGGGCACAAAAATCCCTGACCCCGGCATCACGAATTTTCTTCCCTGGACACAAAAAAATCTTGATTTTTAAAATCTATAAAAAACACCATTTCTAAGGATGAAATTCAACCCCGAATCTCATACTGGCCTCGGTTTTTACATTTGTGTCAAAAAATCTTTTTCACCTCCTGGGCACAAAAATCCCTGACCCCGGCATCAGGAATTTTCTTGCCCGGACACCAAAAAATTCTTGATTTTTAAAAACTATAAAAAGCACCATTTTTAAGGACGAAATTCAACCCCAAAACTAATTCTAGTGTCCATTTTTACATTTGGGTCAAAAAAAAAATTTCACCCCCTGGGCACAAAAATCCCTGACCCCGGCATCAGAAATTTACTTGCCCGGACACCAAAAAATGCTTGATTTTTAAAAAGTATAAAAAACACAATTTTTAAGCGTGAAATTAAACCCCGAATGTAATTCTGGCATCCGTTTTTACATTTGGGTCAACAACGAAATATTCACCTCCTGGGCACAAAAATCCCTCACCCCGGGACCAGGAATTTTCTTCCCCGGACACCAAAAAACCTTGATTTTTAAAATCTATAGAAAACACCATTTTTAAGCATGAAATTAAACCCCAAATCTAATTCTGGCGTCCGTTTTTACATTTGAGTAAAAAAAAAATGTTCACCTCTTAGGCAAATAAAATCCCTGACCCCGGCATCAGTAATTTTCTTTCCCGGACAACAAAAAATTCTTGATTTTTAAAAACTATAAAAAACACCATTTTTAAGCGTGAAATTCAACCCCGAATGTAATTCTGGTGTCCGTTTTTACATTTGGGTCAAAAAAAAATTTCACCCCCTGGGCACAAAAATCCCTGACCCCGGCATCAAAAATTTACTTGCCCGGACACCAAAAAATGCTTGATTTTTAAAAAGTATAAAAAACACCATTTTTAAGCGTGAAATTAAACCCCGAATGTAATTCTGGCATCCGTTTTTACATTTGGGTCAAAAAAAAAATTTCACCTTCTGTGCACAAAAATCCCTGACTCCGGCATCAGGAATTTTCTTCCCCGGACACCAAAAAATCTTGATTTTTAAAATCTATAAAAAAAACCATTTTTAAGGATTAAATTCAACCCCGAATCTCATACTGGCCTCGGTTTTTAAATTTGTGTCAAAAAAAAAAAATTACCTCCTGGGCACAAAAATCCCTGACCCCGGCATCACGAATTCTCTTCCCCGGACATCAAAAAATCTTGATTTTTAAAATCTATGAAAAAAACCATTTTTAAGGATGAAATTAAAACTCGAATCTAATTCTGGTGTCTGTTTTTACATTTGGGTCAAAAAAAATTTACCTCCTGGGCACAAAAATCCCTGACCCCGGCATCACGAATTTTCTTCCCTGGACACAAAAAAATCTTGATTTTTAAAATCTATAAAAAACACCATTTCTAAGGATGAAATTCAACCCCGAATCTCATACTGGCCTCGGTTTTTACATTTGTGTCAAAAAATCTTTTTCACCTCCTGGGCACAAAAATCCCTGACCCCGGCATCAGGAATTTTCTTGCCCGGACACCAAAAAATTCTTGATTTTTAAAAACTATAAAAAGCACCATTTTTAAGGACGAAATTCAACCCCAAAACTAATTCTAGTGTCCATTTTTACATTTGGGTCAAAAAAAAAATTTCACCCCCTGGGCACAAAAATCCCTGACCCCGGCATCAGAAATTTACTTGCCCGGACACCAAAAAATGCTTGATTTTTAAAAAGTATAAAAAACACCATTTTTAAGCGTGAAATTAAACCCCGAATGTAATTCTGGCATCCGTTTTTACATTTGGGTCAACAAAAAAATTCAACTCCTGGGCACAAAAATCCCTGACCCTGACATCACGAATTTTCTTCCCCTGACACCAAAAAATCTTGATTTTTAAAATCTATGAAAAACACCATTTTCAAGGGTGAAATTCAACCCCGAATTTAATTCTGGCGTCCATTTTTACATTTGGGTCAAAAAAAAATCTCACCTCCCGGGCACAAAAATCCCTGACTCCGGCATCAGGAATTCTCTTCCCCGGACACCAAAAAATCTTGATTTTTAAAATCTATGAAAAACACCATTTTCAAGGATGAAATTCAACCCTGAATCTAATTCTGGCGTCCGTTTTTACATTTGGGTCAAAAAAAAATTTTCACCCGCTGGGCACAAAAATCCCTGAACAGGAATTTTCTTCCCCGGACACCAAAAAATGCTTGATTTTTAAAAACTATAAAAAACACCATTTTTAAGCGTGAAATTCAACCCCGAATGTAATTCTGGCGTCCGTTTTTACATTTGGGTCAAAAAAAATGTCACCTCCTGGGCACAAAAATCCCTGACTACGAAATCAGAAATTTACTTGCCCGGACACCAAAAAATGCTTGATTTTTAAAAAGTATAAAAAACACCATTTCTAAGGATGAAATTCAACCCCGAATCTCATACTGGACTTGGTTTTTACATTTGTGTCAAAAAATCTTTTTCACCTCCTGGGCACAAAAATCCCTGACCCCGGCATCAGAAATTTACTAGCCCGGACACCAAAAAATGCTTGATTTTTAAAAAGTATAAAAAACACCATTTTTAAGCGTGAAATTAAACCCCGAATGTAATTCTGGCATCCGTTTTTACATTTGGGTCAACAACGAAAAATTCACCTCCTGGGCACAAAAATCCCTGACCCCGGCATCAGGAATTTTCTTTCCTAGACACCAAAAAATTCTTGATTTTTAAAAACTATAAAAAAACACCATTTTTAAGGAAGAAATTCAACCCCGAATCTAATTCTGGTGTCCGTTTTTACATTTGGGTCAAAAAAAAATGTTCACCTCTTAGGCAAATAAAATCCCTGACCCCGGCATCAGTAATTTTCTTTCCCGGACAACAAAAAATTCTTGATTTTTAAAAACTATAAAAAGCACCATTTTTAAGCGTGAAATTCAACCCCGAATGTAATTCTGGTGTCCATTTTTACATTTGGGTCAAAAAAAAAATTCACCTCCTGGGCACAAAAATCCCTGACCCCGGCATCAGGAATTTTCTTTCCTGGACACCAAAAAATTCTTGATTTTTAAAATCTATAAAAAAACACCATTTTTAAGGAAGAAATTCAACCCCGAATCTAATTCTGGTGTCCGTTTTTACATTTGTGTCAAAAAAAAATTTCATCCCCTGGGCACAAAAATCCCTGACCCCGGCATCAAAAATTTACTTGCCCGGACACCAAAAAATGCTTGATTTTTAAAAAGAATAAAAAACACCATTTTTAAGCGTGAAATTAAACCCCGAATGTAATTCTGGCATCCGTTTTTACATTTGGGTCAAAAAAAAAATTTCACCTTCTGTGCACAAAAATCCCTGACTCCGGCATCAGGAATTTTCTTCCCCGGACACCAAAAAATCTTGATTTTTAAAATCTATGAAAAAAACCATTTTTAAGGATTAAATTCAACCCCGAATCTCATACTGGCCTCGGTTTTTAAATTTGTGTCAAAAAAAAAAAATTACCTCCTGGGCACAAAAATCCCTGACCCCGGCATCACGAATTCTCTTCCCTGGACATCAAAAAATCTTGATTTTTAAAATCTATGAAAAAAACCATTTTTAAGGATGAAATTAAAACTCGAATCTAATTCTGGTGTCTGTTTTTACATTTGGGTCAAAAAAAATTTACCTCCTGGGCACAAAAATCCCTGACCCCGGCATCACGAATTTTCTTCCCTGGACACAAAAAAATCTTGATTTTTAAAATCTATAAAAAACACCATTTCTAAGGATGAAATTCAACCCCGAATCTCATACTGGCCTCGGTTGTTACATTTGTGTCAAAAAATCTTTTTCACCTCCTGGGCACAAAAATCCCTGACCCCGGCATCAGGAATTTTCTTGCCCGGACACCAAAAAATTCTTGATTTTTAAAAACTATAAAAAGCACCATTTTTAAGGACGAAATTCAACCCCAAAACTAATTCTAGTGTCCATTTTTACATTTGGGTCAAAAAAAAAATTTCACCCCCTGGGCACAAAAATCCCTGACCCCGGCATCAGAAATTTACTTGCCCGGACACCAAAAAATGCTTGATTTTTAAAAAGTATAAAAAACACCATTTTTAAGCATGAAATTAAACCCCGAATGTAATTCTGGCATCCGTTTTTACATTTGGGTCAACAAAAAAAATTCAACTCCTGGGCACAAAAATCCCTGACCCTGACATCACGAATTTTCTTCCCCTGACACCAAAAAATCTTGATTTTTAAAATCTATGAAAAACACCATTTTCAAGGGTGAAATTCAACCCCGAATTTAATTCTGGCGTCCATTTTTACATTTGGGTCAAAAAAAAATCTCACCTCCCGGGCACAAAAATCCCTGACTCCGGCATCAGGAATTCTCTTCCCCGGACACCAAAAAATCTTGATTTTTAAAATCTATGAAAAACACCATTTTCAAGGATGAAATTCAACCCTGAATCTAATTCTGGCGTCCGTTTTTACATTTGGGTCAAAAAAAAATTTTCACCCGCTGGGCACAAAAATCCCTGAACAGGAATTTTCTTCCCCGGACACCAAAAAATGCTTGATTTTTAAAAACTATAAAAAACACCATTTTTAAGCGTGAAATTCAACCCCGAATGTAATTCTGGCGTCCGTTTTTACATTTGGGTCAAAAAAAATGTCACCTCCTGGGCACAAAAATCCCTGACCCTGACATCACGAATTTTCTTCCCCTGACACCAAAAAATCTTGATTTTTAAAATCTATGAAAAACACCATTTTCAAGGGTGAAATTCAACCCCGAATTTAATTCTGGCGTCCATTTTTACATTTGGGTCAAAAAAAAATCTCAACTCCCGGGCACAAAAATCCTTGACTCCGGCATCAGGAATTCTCTTCCCCGGACACCAAAAAATCTTGATTTTTAAAATCTATGAAAAACACCATTTTCAAGGATGAAATTCAACCCTGAATCTAATTCTGGCGTCCGTTTTTACATTTGGGTCAAAAAAAAATTTTCACCCGCTGGGCACAAAAATCCCTGAACCCGGACACCAAAAAATGCTTGATTTTTAAAAACTATAAAAAACACCATTTTTAAGCGTAAAATTCAACCCCGAATGTAATTCTGGCGTCCGTTTTTACATTTGGGTCAAAAAAAATGTCACCTCCTGGGCACAAAAATCCCTGACTACGAAATCAGAAATTTACTGGCCCGGACACCAAAAAATGCTTGATTTTTAAAAAGTATAAAAAACACCATTTCTAAGGATGAAATTCAACCCCGAATGTAATTCTGGCATCCGTTTTTACATTTGGGTCAAAAAAAAAACTTCACCTCCTGGGCACAAAAATCCCTGACCACGGCATAACGAATTTTCTTCCCTGGACACAAAAAAATCTTGATTTTTAAAATCTATAAAAAACACCATTTCTAAGGATGAAATTCAACCCCGAATCTCATACTGGCCTCGGTTTTTACATTTGTGTCAAAAAATCTTTTTCACCTCCTGGGCACAAAAATCCTTGACTCTGGCATCAGGAATTTTCTTGCCCGGACACCAAAAAATTCTTGATTTTTAAAAACTATAAAAAGCACCATTTTTAAGGACCAAATTCAACCCCGAAACTAATTCTAGTGTCCATTTTTACATTTGGGTCAAAAAAAAATTTCACCCCCTGGGCACAAAAATCCCTGACCCCGGCATCAAAAATTTACTTGCCCGGACACCAAAAAATGCTTGATTTTTAAAAAGTATAAAAAACACAATTTTTAAGCGTGAAATTAAACCCCGAATGTAATTCTGGCATCCGTTTTTACATTTGGGTCAACAACGAAATATTCACCTCCTGGGCACAAAAATCCCTCACCCCGGCACCAGGAATTTTCTTCCCCAGACACCAAAAAACCTTGATTTTTAAAATCTATAGAAAGCACCATTTTTAAGCATGAAATTAAACCCCAAATCTAATTCTGGCGTCCGTTTTTACATTTGAGTAAAAAAAAAATGTTCACCTCTTAGGCAAATAAAATCCCTGACCCCGGCATCAGTAATTTTCTTTCCCGGACAACAAAAAATTCTTGATTTTTAAAAACTATAAAAAACACCATTTTTAAGCGTGAAATTCAACCCCGAATGTAATTCTGGTGTCCGTTTTTACATTTGGGTCAAAAAAAAAATTCACCCCCTGGGCACAAAAATCCCTGACCCCGGCATCAAAAATTTACTTGCCCGGACACCAAAAAATGCTTGATTTTTAAAAAGTATAAAAAACACCATTTTTAAGCGTGAAATTAAACCCCGAATGTAATTCTGGCATCCGTTTTTACATTTGGGTCAAAAAAAAAAATTCACCTTCTGTGCACAAAAATCCCTGACTCCGGCATCAGGAATTTTCTTCCCCGGACACCAAAAAATCTTGATTTTTAAAATCTATGAAAAAAACCATTTTTAAGGATTAAATTCAACCCCGAATCTCATACTGGCCTCGGTTTTTAAATTTGTGTCAAAAAAAAAAAATTACCTCCTGGGCACAAAAATCCCTGACCCCGGCATCACGAATTCTCTTCCCCGGACATCAAAAAATCTTGATTTTTAAAATCTATGAAAAAAACCATTTTTAAGGATGAAATTAAAACTCGAATCTAATTCTGGTGTCTGTTTTTACATTTGGGTCAAAAAAAATTTACCTCCTGGGCACAAAAATCCCTGACCCCGGCATCACGAATTTTCTTCCCTGGACACAAAAAAATCTTGATTTTTAAAATCTATAAAAAACACCATTTCTAAGGATGAAATTCAACCCCGAATCTCATACTGGCCTCGGTTGTTACATTTGTGTCAAAAAATCTTTTTCACCTCCTGGGCACAAAAATCCCTGACCCCGGCATCAGGAATTTTCTTGCCCGGACACCAAAAAATTCTTGATTTTTAAAAACTATAAAAAGCACCATTTTTAAGGACGAAATTCAACCCCAAAACTAATTCTAGTGTCCATTTTTACATTTGGGTCAAAAAAAAATTTCACCCCCTGGGCACAAAAATCCCTGACCCCGGCATCAGAAATTTACTTGCCCGGACACCAAAAAATGCTTGATTTTTAAAAAGTATAAAAAACACCATTTTTAAGCGTGAAATTAAACCCCGAATGTAATTCTGGCATCCGTTTTTACATTTGGGTCAACAAAAAAAATTCAACTCCTGGGCACAAAAATCCCTGACCCTGACATCACGAATTTTCTTCCCCTGACACCAAAAAATCTTGATTTTTAAAATCTATGAAAAACACCATTTTCAAGGGTGAAATTCAACCCCGAATTTAATTCTGGCGTCCATTTTTACATTTGGGTCAAAAAAAAATCTCACCTCCCGGGCACAAAAATCCCTGACTCCGGCATCAGGAATTCTCTTCCCCGGACACCAAAAAATCTTGATTTTTAAAATCTATGAAAAACACCATTTTCAAGGATGAAATTCAACCCTGAATCTAATTCTGGCGTCCGTTTTTACATTTGGGTCAAAAAAAAATTTTCACCCGCTGGGCACAAAAATCCCTGAACAGGAATTTTCTTCCCCGGACACCAAAAAGCCTTGATTTTTAAAATCTATAGAAAACACCATTTTTAAGCATGAAATTAAACCCCAAATCTAATTCTGGCGTCCGTTTTTACATTTGAGTAAAAAAAAAATGTTCACCTCTTAGGCAAATAAAATCCCTGACCCCGGCATCAGTAATTTTCTTTCCCGGACAACAAAAAATTCTTGATTTTTAAAAACTATAAAAAGCACCATTTTTAAGGACGAAATTCAACCCCAAAACTAATTCTAGTGTCCATTTTTACATTTGGGTCAAAAAAAAATTTCACCCCCTGGGCACAAAAATCCCTGACCCTGGCATCAGAAATTTACTTGCCCGGACACCAAAAAATGCTTGATTTTTAAAAAGAATAAAAAACACCATTTTTAAGGATGAAATTCAACCCCGAATCTCATACTGGACTCCTTTTTTACATTTGTGTCAAAAAATCTTTTTCACCTCCTGGGCACAAAAATCCCTGACCCCGGCATCAGAAATTTACTAGCCCGGACACCAAAAAATGCTTGATTTTTAAAAAGTATAAAAAACACCATTTTTAAGCGTGAAATTAAACCCCGAATGTAATTCTGGCATCCGTTTTTACATTTGGGTCAACAACGAAAAATTCACCTCCTGGGCACAAAAATCCCTCACCCCGGCATCAGGAATTTTCTTCCCCGGACACCAAAAAGCCTTGATTTTTAAAATCTATAGAAAACACCATTTTTAAGCATGAAATTAAACCCCAAATCTAATTCTGGCGTCCGTTTTTACATTTGAGTAAAAAAAAAATGTTCACCTCTTAGGCAAATAAAATCCCTGACTCCGGCATCAGGAATTTTCTTCCCCGGACACCAAAAAAAATTGATTTTTAAAATCTATGAAAAACACCATTTTCAAGGATGAAATTCAACCCTGAATCTAATTCTGGCGTCCGTTTTTACATTTGGGTCAAAAAAAATTTTTCACCCGCTGGGCACAAAAATCCCTGAACCCGGACACCAAAAAATGCTTGATTTTTAAAAACTATAAAAAACACCATTTTTAAGCGTGAAATTCAACCCCGAATGTAATTCTGGCGTCTGTTTTTACATTTGGGTCAAAAAAAATGTCACCTCCTGGGCACAAAAATCCCTGACTACGAAATCAGAAATTTACTGGCCCGGACACCAAAAAATGCTTGATTTTTAAAAAGTATAAAAAACACCATTTCTAAGGATGAAATTCAACCCCGAATCTCATACTGGACTTGGTTTTTACATTTGTGTCAAAAAATCTTTTTCACCTCCTGGGCACAAAAATCCCTGACCCCGGCATCAGAAATTTACTAGCCCGGACACCAAAAAATGCTTGATTTTTAAAAAGTATAAAAAAACACCATTTTTAAGCGTGAAATTAAACCCCGAATGTAATTCTGGCATCCGTTTTTACATTTGGGTCAAGAACGAAAAATTCACCTCCTGGGCACAAAAATCCCTCACCCCGGCATCAGGAATTTTCTTCCCCGGACACCAAAAAACCTTGATTTTTAAAATCTATAGAAAACACCATTTTTAAGCATGAAATTAAACCCCAAATATAATTCTGGCGTCCGTTTTTACATTTGAGTAAAAAAAAAATGTTCACCTCTTAGGCAAATAAAATCCCTGACCCCGGCATCAGTAATTTTCTTTCCCGGACAACAAAAAATTCTTGATTTTTAAAAACTATAAAAAGCACCATTTTTAAGCGTGAAATTCAACCCCGAATGTAATTCTGGTGTCCATTTTTACATTTGGGTCAAAAAAAAAATTCACCCCCTGGGCACAAAAATCCCTGACCCCGGCATCAGAAATTTACTTGCCCGGACACCAAAAAATGCTTGATTTTTAAAAAGTATAAAAAACACCATTTTTAAGCGTGAAATTAAACCCCGAATGTAATTCTGGCATCCGTTTTTACATTTCGGTCAACAAAAAAAATTCAACTCCTGGGCACAAAAATCCCTGACCCTGACATCACGAATTTTCTTCCCCTGACACCAAAAAATCTTGATTTTTAAAATCTATGAAAAACACCATTTTCAAGGGTGAAATTCAACCCCGAATTTAATTCTGGCGTCCATTTTTACATTTGGGTCAAAAAAAAATCTCACCTCCCGGGCACAAAAATCCCTGACTCCGGCATCAGGAATTTTCTTCCCCGGACACCAAAAAAAATTGATTTTTAAAATCTATGAAAAACACCATTTTCAAGGATGAAATTCAACCCTGAATCTAATTCTGGCGTCCGTTTTTACATTTGGGTCAAAAAAAATTTTTCACCCGCTGGGCACAAAAATCCCTGAACCCGGACACCAAAAAATGCTTGATTTTTAAAAACTATAAAAAACACCATTTTTAAGCGTGAAATTCAACCCCGAATGTAATTCTGGCGTCTGTTTTTACATTTGGGTCAAAAAAAATGTCACCTCCTGGGCACAAAAATCCCTGACTACGAAATCAGAAATTTACTGGCCCGGACACCAAAAAATGCTTGATTTTTAAAAAGTATAAAAAACACCATTTCTAAGGATGAAATTCAACCCCGAATCTCATACTGGACTTGGTTTTTACATTTGTGTCAAAAAATCTTTTTCACCTCCTGGGCACAAAAATCCCTGACCCCGGCATCAGAAATTTACTAGCCCGGACACCAAAAAATGCTTGATTTTTAAAAAGTATAAAAAAACACCATTTTTAAGCGTGAAATTAAACCCCGAATGTAATTCTGGCATCCGTTTTTACATTTGGGTCAACAACGAAAAATTCACCTCCTGGGCACAAAAATCCCTCACCCCGGCATCAGGAATTTTCTTCCCCGGACACCAAAAAACCTTGATTTTTAAAATCTATAGAAAACACCATTTTTAAGCATGAAATTAAACCCCAAATCTAATTCTGGCGTCCGTTTTTACATTTGAGTAAAAAAAAAATGTTCACCTCTTAGGCAAATAAAATCCCTGACCCCGGCATCAGTAATTTTCTTTCCCGGACAACAAAAAATTCTTGATTTTTAAAAACTATAAAAAGCACCATTTTTAAGCGTGAAATTCAACCCCGAATGTAATTCTGGTGTCCATTTTTACATTTGGGTCAAAAAAAAAATTCACCTCCTGGGCACAAAAATCCCTGACCCCGGCATCAGGAATTTTCTTTCCTGGACACCAAAAAATTCTTGATTTTTAAAATCTATAAAAAAACACCATTTTTAAGGAAGAAATTCAACCCCGAATCTAATTCTGGTGTCCGTTTTTACATTTGGGTCAAAAAAAATTTCACCCCCTGGGCACAAAAATCCCTGACCCCGGCATCAAAAATTTACTTGCCCGGACACCAAAAAATGCTTGATTTTTAAAAAGTATAAAAAACACCATTTTTAAGCGTGAAATTAAACCCCGAATGTAATTCTGGCATCCGTTTTTACATTTGGGTCAAAAAAAAAATTTCACCTTCTGTGCACAAAAATCCCTGACTCCGATCAGGAATTTTCTTCCCCGGACACCAAAAAATCTTGATTTTTAAAATCTATGAAAAAAACCATTTTTAAGGATTAAATTCAACCCCGAATCTCATACTGGCCTCGGTTTTTAAATTTGTGTCAAAAAAAAAAAATTTACCTCCTGGGCACAAAAATCCCTGACCCCGGCATCACGAATTTTCTTCCCCGGACATCAAAAAATCTTGATTTTTAAAATCTATGAAAAAAACCATTTTTAAGGATGAAATTAAAACTCGAATCTAATTCTGGTGTCTGTTTTTACATTTGGGTCAAAAAAAATTTACCTCCTGGGCACAAAAATCCCTGACCCCGGCATCACGAATTTTCTTCCCTGGACACAAAAAAATCTTGATTTTTAAAATCTATAAAAAACACCATTTCTAAGGATGAAATTCAACCCCGAATCTCATACTGGCCTCGGTTTTTACATTTGTGTCAAAAAATCTTTTTCACCTCCTGGGCACAAAAATCCCTGACCCCGGCATCAGGAATTTTCTTGCCCGGACACCAAAAAATTCTTGATTTTTAAAAACTATAAAAAACACCATTTCTAAGGATGAAATTCAACCCCGAATCTCATACTGGCCTCGGTTTTTACATTTGTGTCAAAAAATCTTTTTCACCTCCTGGGCACAAAAATCCCTCACCCCGGCATCAGGAATTTTCTTCCCCGGACACCAAAAAACCTTGATTTTTAAAATCTATAGAAAACACCATTTTTAAGCATGAAATTAAACCCCAAATATAATTCTGGCGTCCGTTTTTACATTTGAGTAAAAAAAAAATGTTCACCTCTTAGGCAAATAAAATCCCTGACCCCGGCATCAGTAATTTTCTTTCCCGGACAACAAAAAATTCTTGATTTTTAAAAACTATAAAAAGCACCATTTTTAAGCGTGAAATTCAACCCCGAATGTAATTCTGGTGTCCATTGTTACATTTGGGTCAAAAAAAAAATTCACCCCCTGGGCACAAAAATCCCTGACCCCGGCATCAGAAATTTACTTGCCCGGACACCAAAAAATGCTTGATTTTTAAAAAGTATAAAAAACACCATTTTTAAGCGTGAAATTAAACCCCGAATGTAATTCTGGCATCCGTTTTTACATTTCGGTCAACAAAAAAAATTCAACTCCTGGGCACAAAAATCCCTGACCCTGACATCACGAATTTTCTTCCCCTGACACCAAAAAATCTTGATTTTTAAAATCTATGAAAAAAACCATTTTTAAGGATTAAATTCAACCCCGAATCTCATACTGGCCTCGGTTTTTAAATTTGTGTCAAAAAAAAAAAATTTACCTCCTGGGCACAAAAATCCCTGACCCCGGCATCACGAATTTTCTTCCCCGGACATCAAAAAATCTTGATTTTTAAAATCTATGAAAAAAACCATTTTTAAGGATGAAATTAAAACTCGAATCTAATTCTGGTGTCTGTTTTTACATTTGGGTCAAAAAAAATTTACCTCCTGGGCACAAAAATCCCTGACCCCGGCATCACGAATTTTCTTCCCTGGACACAAAAAAATCTTGATTTTTAAAATCTATAAAAAACACCATTTCTAAGGATGAAATTCAACCCCGAATCTCATACTGGCCTCGGTTTTTACATTTGTGTCAAAAAATCTTTTTCACCTCCTGGGCACAAAAATCCCTGACCCCGGCATCAGGAATTTTCTTGCCCGGACACCAAAAAATTCTTGATTTTTAAAAACTATAAAAAACACCATTTCTAAGGATGAAATTCAACCCCGAATCTCATACTGGCCTCGGTTTTTACATTTGTGTCAAAAAATCTTTTTCACCTCCTGGGCACAAAAATCCCTCACCCCGGCATCAGGAATTTTCTTCCCCGGACACCAAAAAACCTTGATTTTTAAAATCTATAGAAAACACCATTTTTAAGCATGAAATTAAACCCCAAATATAATTCTGGCGTCCGTTTTTACATTTGAGTAAAAAAAAAATGTTCACCTCTTAGGCAAATAAAATCCCTGACCCCGGCATCAGTAATTTTCTTTCCCGGACAACAAAAAATTCTTGATTTTTAAAAACTATAAAAAGCACCATTTTTAAGCGTGAAATTCAACCCCGAATGTAATTCTGGTGTCCATTGTTACATTTGGGTCAAAAAAAAAATTCACCCCCTGGGCACAAAAATCCCTGACCCCGGCATCAGAAATTTACTTGCCCGGACACCAAAAAATGCTTGATTTTTAAAAAGTATAAAAAACACCATTTTTAAGCGTGAAATTAAACCCCGAATGTAATTCTGGCATCCGTTTTTACATTTCGGTCAACAAAAAAAATTCAACTCCTGGGCACAAAAATCCCTGACCCTGACATCACGAATTTTCTTCCCCTGACACCAAAAAATCTTGATTTTTAAAATCTATGAAAAACACCATTTTCAAGGGTGAAATTCAACCCCGAATTTAATTCTGGCGTCCATTTTTACATTTGGGTCAAAAAAAAATCTCACCTCCCGGGCACAAAAATCCCTGACTCCGGCATCAGGAATTTTCTTCCCCGGACACCAAAAAAAATTGATTTTTAAAATCTATGAAAAACACCATTTTCAAGGATGAAATTCAACCCTGAATCTAATTCTGGCGTCCGTTTTTACATTTGGGTCAAAAAAAATTTTTCACCCGCTGGGCACAAAAATCCCTGAACCCGGACACCAAAAAATGCTTGATTTTTAAAAACTATAAAAAACACCATTTTTAAGCGTGAAATTCAACCCCGAATGTAATTCTGGCGTCTGTTTTTACATTTGGGTCAAAAAAAATGTCACCTCCTGGGCACAAAAATCCCTGACTACGAAATCAGAAATTTACTGGCCCGGACACCAAAAAATGCTTGATTTTTAAAAAGTATAAAAAACACCATTTCTAAGGATGAAATTCAACCCCGAATCTCATACTGGACTTGGTTTTTACATTTGTGTCAAAAAATCTTTTTCACCTCCTGGGCACAAAAATCCCTGACCCCGGCATCAGAAATTTACTAGCCCGGACACCAAAAAATGCTTGATTTTTAAAAAGTATAAAAAAACACCATTTTTAAGCGTGAAATTAAACCCCGAATGTAATTCTGGCATCCGTTTTTACATTTGGGTCAACAACGAAAAATTCACCTCCTGGGCACAAAAATCCCTCACCCCGGCATCAGGAATTTTCTTCCCCGGACACCAAAAAACCTTGATTTTTAAAATCTATAGAAAACACCATTTTTAAGCATGAAATTAAACCCCAAATCTAATTCTGGCGTCCGTTTTTACATTTGAGTAAAAAAAAAATGTTCACCTCTTAGGCAAATAAAATCCCTGACCCCGGCATCAGTAATTTTCTTTCCCGGACAACAAAAAATTCTTGATTTTTAAAAACTATAAAAAGCACCATTTTTAAGCGTGAAATTCAACCCCGAATGTAATTCTGGTGTCCATTTTTACATTTGGGTCAAAAAAAAAATTCACCTCCTGGGCACAAAAATCCCTGACCCCGGCATCAGGAATTTTCTTTCCTGGACACCAAAAAATTCTTGATTTTTAAAATCTATAAAAAAACACCATTTTTAAGGAAGAAATTCAACCCCGAATCTAATTCTGGTGTCCGTTTTTACATTTGGGTCAAAAAAAATTTCACCCCCTGGGCACAAAAATCCCTGACCCCGGCATCAAAAATTTACTTGCCCGGACACCAAAAAATGCTTGATTTTTAAAAAGTATAAAAAACACCATTTTTAAGCGTGAAATTAAACCCCGAATGTAATTCTGGCATCCGTTTTTACATTTGGGTCAAAAAAAAAATTTCACCTTCTGTGCACAAAAATCCCTGACTCCGGCATCAGGAATTTTCTTCCCCGGACACCAAAAAATCTTGATTTTTAAAATCTATGAAAAAAACCATTTTTAAGGATTAAATTCAACCCCGAATCTCATACTGGCCTCGGTTTTTAAATTTGTGTCAAAAAAAAAAATTTACCTCCTGGGCACAAAAATCCCTGACCCCGGCATCACGAATTTTCTTCCCCGGACATCAAAAAATCTTGATTTTTAAAATCTATGAAAAAAACCATTTTTAAGGATGAAATTAAAACTCGAATCTAATTCTGGTGTCTGTTTTTACATTTGGGTCAAAAAAAATTTACCTCCTGGGCACAAAAATCCCTGACCCCGGCATCACGAATTTTCTTCCCTGGACACAAAAAAATCTTGATTTTTAAAATCTATAAAAAACACCATTTCTAAGGATGAAATTCAACCCCGAATCTCATACTGGCCTCGGTTTTTACATTTGTGTCAAAAAATCTTTTTCACCTCCTGGGCACAAAAATCCCTGACCCCGGCATCAGGAATTTTCTTGCCCGGACACCAAAAAATTCTTGATTTTTAAAAACTATAAAAAGCACCATTTTTAAGGACGAAATTCAACCCCAAAACTAATTCTAGTGTCCATTTTTACATTTGGGTCAAAAAAAAAATTTCACCCCCTGGGCACAAAAATCCCTGACCCCGGCATCAGAAATTTAGTTGCCCGGACACCAAAAAATGCTTGATTTTTAAAAAGTATAAAAAACACCATTTTTAAGCGTGAAATTAAACCCCGAATGTAATTCTGGCATCCGTTTTTACATTTGGGTCAACAAAAAAAATTCAACTCCTGGGCACAAAAATCCCTGACCCTGACATCACGAATTTTCTTCCCCTGACACCAAAAAATCTTGATTTTTAAAATCTATGAAAAACACCATTTTCAAGGGTGAAATTCAACCCCGAATTTAATTCTGGCGTCCATTTTTACATTTGGGTCAAAAAAAAATCTCACCTCCCGGGCACAAAAATCCCTGACTCCGGCATCAGGAATTCTCTTCCCCGGACACCAAAAAATCTTGATTTTTAAAATCTATGAAAAACACCATTTTCAAGGATGAAATTCAACCCTGAATCTAATTCTGGCGTCCGTTTTTACATTTGGGTCAAAAAAAAAATTTCACCCGCTGGGCACAAAAATCCCTGAACAGGAATTTTCTTCCCCGGACACCAAAAAATGCTTGATTTTTAAAAACTATAAAAAACACCATTTTTAAGCGTGAAATTCAACCCCGAATGTAATTCTGGCGTCCGTTTTTACATTTGGGTCAAAAAAAATGTCACCTCCTGGGCACAAAAATCCCTGACTACGAAATCAGAAATTTACTTGCCCGGACACCAAAAAATGCTTGATTTTTAAAAAGTATAAAAAACACCATTTCTAAGGATGAAATTCAACCCCGAATCTCATACTGGACTCGGTTTTTACATTTGTGTCAAAAAATCTTTTTCACCTCCTGGGCACAAAAATCCCTGACCCCGGCATCAGAAATTTAGTTGCCCGGACACCAAAAAATGCTTGATTTTTAAAAAGTATAAAAAACACCATTTTTAAGCGTGAAATTAAACCCCGAATGTAATTCTGGCATCCGTTTTTACATTTGGGTCAACAAAAAAAATTCAACTCCTGGGCACAAAAATCCCTGACCCTGACATCACGAATTTTCTTCCCCTGACACCAAAAAATCTTGATTTTTAAAATCTATGAAAAACACCATTTTCAAGGGTGAAATTCAACCCCGAATTTAATTCTGGCGTCCATTTTTACATTTGGGTCAAAAAAAAATCTCACCTCCCGGGCACAAAAATCCCTGACTCTGGCATCAGGAATTCTCTTCCCCGGACACCAAAAAATCTTGATTTTTAAAATCTATGAAAAACACCATTTTCAAGGATGAAATTCAAACCTGAATCTAATTCTGGCGTCCGTTTTTACATTTGGGTCAAAAAAAAATTTTCACCCGCTGGGCACAAAAATCCCTGAACCCGGACACCAAAAAATGCTTGATTTTTAAAAACTATAAAAAACACCATTTTTAAGCGTGAAATTCAACCCCGAATGTAATTCTGGCGTCCGTTTTTACATTTGGGTCAAAAAAAATGTCACCTCCTGGGCACAAAAATCCCTGACTACGAAATCAGAAATTTACTTGCCCGGACACCAAAAAATGCTTGATTTTTAAAAAGTATAAAAAACACCATTTCTAAGGATGAAATTCAACCCCGAATCTCATACTGGACTCGGTTTTTACATTTGTGTCAAAAAATCTTTTTCACCTCCTGGGCACAAAAATCCCTGACCCCGGCATCAGAAATTTACTAGCCCGGACACCAAAAAATGCTTGATTTTTAAAAAGTATAAAAAACACCATTTTTAAGCGTGAAATTAAACCCCGAATGTAATTCTGGCATCCGTTTTTACATTTGGGTCAACAAAAAAAATTCAACTCCTGGGCACAAAAATCCCTGACCCTGACATCACGAATTTTCTTCCCCTGACACCAAAAAATCTTGATTTTTAAAATCTATGAAAAACACCATTTTCAAGGGTGAAATTCAACCCCGAATTTAATTCTGGCGTCCATTTTTACATTTGGGTCAAAAAAAAATCTCACCTCCCGGGCACAAAAATCCCTGACTCTGGCATCAGGAATTCTCTTCCCCGGACACCAAAAAATCTTGATTTTTAAAATCTATGAAAAACACCATTTTCAAGGATGAAATTCAACCCTGAATCTAATTCTGGCGTCCGTTTTTACATTTGGGTCAAAAAAAAATTTTCACCCGCTGGGCACAAAAATCCCTGAACCCGGACACCAAAAAATGCTTGATTTTTAAAAAGTATAAAAAACACCATTTCTAAAGATGAAATTCAACCCCGAATCTCATACTGGACTCGGTTTTTACATTTGTGTCAAAAAATCTTTTTCACCTCCTGGGCACAAAAATCCCTGACCCCAGCATCAGAAATTTACTAGCCCGGACACCAAAAAATGCTTGATTTTTAAAAAGTATAAAAAACACCATTTTTAAGCGTGAAATTAAACCCCGAATGTAATTCTGGCATCCGTTTTTACATTTGGGTCAACAACGAAAAATTCACCTCCTGGGCACAAAAATCCCTCACCCTGGCATCAGGAATTTTCTTCCCCGGACACCAAAAAAACCTTGATTTTTAAAAGCTATGAAAAACACCATTTTTGAGAATGAAATTCAACCCCGAATCTCATTCTGGTGTCCGTTTTTAGATTTGAGTAAAAAAAACCATTCACCTCCTGGGCACAAAAATCCCTGACCTCGGCATCAGGAATTTTCTTCCCCGGACACCAAAAAAATCTTGATTTTTAAAAGCTATAAAAAACACCATTTTTAAGGAAGAAATTCAACCCCGAATCTCATTCTGGTGTCGGTTTTTAGATTTGAGTCAGAAATTTTTTTTCACCTCCTGGGCACAAAAATCGGCATCAGGAATTTTCTTCCCCGGACACCAAATAATCTTGATTTTCATTAACTATGAAAAACACCATTTTTAAGGATGAAATTCAACCCCGAATCTCATTCGGGTGTCCGTTTTTAGATTTGAGTAAAAAAAAACCATTCACCTCCTGGGCACAAAAATCCCTGACTCCAGCATCAGGAATTTTCTTCCCCGCACACCAAAAAAATCTTGAATTTAAAATCTATGAAAAACACCATTTTGAAGGACAAAATTCAACCCCGAATCTCATTCTGGTGTCTATTTATACATTTGGGTGGGGGAAAAAAATTCACCTCCTGGGCACAAAAATCGCCGGGACTTAAAAACCTGGTTGTTTGAATTGTCTGGCCTGAACAGAGGGATTTTAAATTAAATTAAATTAAATTAAAGAAATTTGAAATTTGAAATTTGAAATTTGAAATTTGCCTTGCCTTGCCTTGCCTTGCCTTTGGCATCAGGAATTTTCTTCCCCAGACACCAAAAAATTCTTAATTTTTAAAAGCTATGAAAAACACCATTTTTAAGAATGAAATTCAACCCCAAATCTCATTCTAGTGTGCGTTTTAACATTTGGGTGGGAAAAAATTTCACCTCCTGGGCACAAAAATCCCTGACTCCGGCATCAGGAATTTTCTTCCCAACAAAATCTTGATTTTTAAAAATTATGATAAACACCATTTTAAAGGACAAAATTCAACCCTGAATCTCATTCGGGTGTCCGTTTTTAGATTTGGGTAAAAAAAAACATTCACCTCCTGGGCACAAAAATCCCTGACTCCAGCATCAGGAATTTTCTTCCCCGCACAACAAAAAAATCTTGAATTTAAAATCTATGAAAAACACCATTTTGAAGGACAAAATTCAACCCCGAATCTCATTCTGGTGTCTATTTATACATTTGGGTGGGGGAAAAAAATTCACCTCCTGGGCACAAAAATCGCCGGGACTTAAAAACCTGGTTGTTTGAATTGTCTGGCCTGAACAGAGGGATTTTAAATTAAATTAAATTAAATTAAAGAAATTTGAAATTTGAAATTTGAAATTTGAAATTTGCCTTGCCTTGCCTTGCCTTGCCTTTGGCATCAGGAATTTTCTTCCCCAGACACCAAAAAATTCTTAATTTTTAAAAGCTATGAAAAACACCATTTTTAAGAATGAAATTCAACCCCAAATCTCATTCTAGTGTGCGTTTTAACATTTGGGTGGGAAAAAATTTCACCTCCTGGGCACAAAAATCCCTGACTCCGGCATCAGGAATTTTCTTCCCAACAAAATCTTGATTTTTAAAAATTATGATAAACACCATTTTAAAGGACAAAATTCAACCCTGAATCTCATTCGGGTGTCCGTTTTTAGATTTGGGTAAAAAAAAACATTCACCTCCTGGGCACAAAAATCCCTGACTCCAGCATCAGGAATTTTCTTCCCCGCACAACAAAAAAATCTTGAATTTAAAATCTATGAAAAACACCATTTTGAAGGACAAAATTCAACCCCGAATCTCATTCTGGTGTCTATTTATACATTTGGGTGGGGGAAAAAAATTCACCTCCTGGGCACAAAAATCGCCGGGACTTAAAAACCTGGTTGTTTGAATTGTCTGGCCTGAACAGAGGGATTTTAAATTAAATTAAATTAAATTAAAGAAATTTGAAATTTGAAATTTGAAATTTGAAATTTGCCTTGCCTTGCCTTGCCTTGCCTTTGGCATCAGGAATTTTCTTCCCCAGACACCAAAAAATTCTTAATTTTTAAAAGCTATGAAAAACACCATTTTTAAGAATGAAATTCAACCCCAAATCTCATTCTAGTGTGCGTTTTAACATTTGGGTGGGAAAAAATTTCACCTCCTGGGCACAAAAATCCCTGACTCCGGCATCAGGAATTTTCTTCCCAACAAAATCTTGATTTTTAAAAATTATGATAAACACCATTTTAAAGGACAAAATTCAACCCTGAATCTCATTCGGGTGTCCGTTTTTAGATTTGGGTAAAAAAAAACATTCACCTCCTGGGCACAAAAATCCCTGACTCCAGCATCAGGAATTTTCTTCCCCGCACAACAAAAAAATCTTGAATTTAAAATCTATGAAAAACACCATTTTGAAGGACAAAATTCAACCCCGAATCTCATTCTGGTGTCTATTTATACATTTGGGTGGGGGAAAAAAATTCACCTCCTGGGCACAAAAATCGCCGGGACTTAAAAACCTGGTTGTTTGAATTGTCTGGCCTGAACAGAGGGATTTTAAATTAAATTAAATTAAATTAAAGAAATTTGAAATTTGAAATTTGAAATTTGAAATTTGCCTTGCCTTGCCTTGCCTTGCCTTTGGCATCAGGAATTTTCTTCCCCAGACACCAAAAAATTCTTAATTTTTAAAAGCTATGAAAAACACCATTTTTAAGAATGAAATTCAACCCCAAATCTCATTCTAGTGTGCGTTTTAACATTTGGGTGGGAAAAAATTTCACCTCCTGGGCACAAAAATCCCTGACTCCGGCATCAGGAATTTTCTTCCCAACAAAATCTTGATTTTTAAAAATTATGATAAACACCATTTTAAAGGACAAAATTCAACCCTGAATCTCATTCGGGTGTCCGTTTTTAGATTTGGGTAAAAAAAAACATTCACCTCCTGGGCACAAAAATCCCTGACTCCAGCATCAGGAATTTTCTTCCCCGCACAACAAAAAAATCTTGAATTTAAAATCTATGAAAAACACCATTTTGAAGGACAAAATTCAACCCCGAATCTCATTCTGGTGTCTATTTATACATTTGGGTGGGGGAAAAAAATTCACCTCCTGGGCACAAAAATCGCCGGGACTTAAAAACCTGGTTGTTTGAATTGTCTGGCCTGAACAGAGGGATTTTAAATTAAATTAAATTAAATTAAAGAAATTTGAAATTTGAAATTTGAAATTTGAAATTTGCCTTGCCTTGCCTTGCCTTGCCTTTGGCATCAGGAATTTTCTTCCCCAGACACCAAAAAATTCTTAATTTTTAAAAGCTATGAAAAACACCATTTTTAAGAATGAAATTCAACCCCAAATCTCATTCTAGTGTGCGTTTTAACATTTGGGTGGGAAAAAATTTCACCTCCTGGGCACAAAAATCCCTGACTCCGGCATCAGGAATTTTCTTCCCAACAAAATCTTGATTTTTAAAAATTATGATAAACACCATTTTAAAGGACAAAATTCAACCCTGAATCTCATTCGGGTGTCCGTTTTTAGATTTGGGTAAAAAAAAACATTCACCTCCTGGGCACAAAAATCCCTGACTCCAGCATCAGGAATTTTCTTCCCCGCACAACAAAAAAATCTTGAATTTAAAATCTATGAAAAACACCATTTTGAAGGACAAAATTCAACCCCGAATCTCATTCTGGTGTCGATTTATACATTTGGGTGGAAAAAAAAATTCACCTCCTGGGCACAAGAATCGCCGGGACTTAAAAACCTGGTTGTTTGAATTGTCTGGCCTGAACTGAGGGATTTTAAATTAAATTAAAGAAATTTGAAGCCTTGCCTTGCCTTGCCTTGCCTTGCCTTGCCTTGCCTTGCCTTGCCTTGCCTTGCCTTGCCTTGCCTTGCCTTGCCTTGCCTTGCCTTGCCTTGCCTTGCCTTGCCTTGCCTTGCCTTGCCTTGCCTTGCCTTGCCTTGCCTTGCCTTGCCTTGCCTTGCCTTGCCTTGCCTTGCCTTGCCTTGCCTTGCCTTGCCTTGCCTTGCCTTGCCTTGCCTTGCCTTGCCTTGCCTTGCCTTGCCTTGCCTTGCCTTGCCTTGCCTTGCCTTGCCTTGCCTTGCCTTGCCTTGCCTTGCCTTGCCTTGCCTTGCCTTGCCTTGCCTTGCCTTGCCTTGCCTTGCCTTGCCTTGCCTTGCCTTGCCTTGCCTTGCCTTGCCTTGCCTTGCCTTGCCTTGCCTTGCCTTGCCTTGCCTTGCCTTGCCTTGCCTTGCCTTGCCTTGCCTTGCCTTGCCTTGCCTTGCCTTGCCTTGCCTTGCCTTGCCTTGCCTTGCCTTGCCTTGCCTTGCCTTGCCTTGCCTTGCCTTGCCTTGCCTTGCCTTGCCTTGCCTTGCCTTGCCTTGCCTTGCCTTGCCTTGCCTTGCCTTGCCTTGCCTTGCCTTGCCTTGCCTTGCCTTGCCTTGCCTTGCCTTGCCTTGCCTTGCCTTGCCTTGCCTTGCCTTGCCTTGCCTTGCCTTGCCTTGCCTTGCCTTGCCTTGCCTTGCCTTGCCTTGCCTTGCCTTGCCTTGCCTTGCCTTGCCTTGCCTTGCCTTGCCTTGCCTTGCCTTGCCTTGCCTTGCCTTGCCTTGCCTTGCCTTGCCTTGCCTTGCCTTGCCTTGCCTTGCCTTGCCTTGCCTTGCCTTGCCTTGCCTTGCCTTGCCTTGCCTTGCCTTGCCTTGCCTTGCCTTGCCTTGCCTTGCCTTGCCTTGCCTTGCCTTGCCTTGCCTTGCCTTGCCTTGCCTTGCCTTGCCTTGCCTTGCCTTGCCTTGCCTTGCCTTGCCTTGCCTTGCCTTGCCTTGCCTTGCCTTGCCTTGCCTTGCCTTGCCTTGCCTTGCCTTGCCTTGCCTTGCCTTGCCTTGCCTTGCCTTGCCTTGCCTTGCCTTGCCTTGCCTTGCCTTGCCTTGCCTTGCCTTGCCTTGCCTTGCCTTGCCTTGCCTTGCCTTGCCTTGCCTTGCCTTGCCTTGCCTTGCCTTGCCTTGCCTTGCCTTGCCTTGCCTTGCCTTGCCTTGCCTTGCCTTGCCTTGCCTTGCCTTGCCTTGCCTTGCCTTGCCTTGCCTTGCCTTGCCTTGCCTTGCCTTGCCTTGCCTTGCCTTGCCTTGCCTTGCCTTGCCTTGCCTTGCCTTGCCTTGCCTTGCCTTGCCTTGCCTTGCCTTGCCTTGCCTTGCCTTGCCTTGCCTTGCCTTGCCTTGCCTTGCCTTGCCTTGCCTTGCCTTGCCTTGCCTTGCCTTGCCTTGCCTTGCCTTGCCTTGCCTTGCCTTGCCTTGCCTTGCCTTGCCTTGCCTTGCCTTGCCTTGCCTTGCCTTGCCTTGCCTTGCCTTGCCTTGCCTTGCCTTGCCTTGCCTTGCCTTGCCTTGCCTTGCCTTGCCTTGCCTTGCCTTGCCTTGCCTTGCCTTGCCTTGCCTTGCCTTGCCTTGCCTTGCCTTGCCTTGCCTTGCCTTGCCTTGCCTTGCCTTGCCTTGCCTTGCCTTGCCTTGCCTTGCCTTGCCTTGCCTTGCCTTGCCTTGCCTTGCCTTGCCTTGCCTTGCCTTGCCTTGCCTTGCCTTGCCTTGCCTTGCCTTGCCTTGCCTTGCCTTGCCTTGCCTTGCCTTGCCTTGCCTTGCCTTGCCTTGCCTTGCCTTGCCTTGCCTTGCCTTGCCTTGCCTTGCCTTGCCTTGCCTTGCCTTGCCTTGCCTTGCCTTGCCTTGCCTTGCCTTGCCTTGCCTTGCCTTGCCTTGCCTTGCCTTGCCTTGCCTTGCCTTGCCTTGCCTTGCCTTGCCTTGCCTTGCCTTGCCTTGCCTTGCCTTGCCTTGCCTTGCCTTGCCTTGCCTTGCCTTGCCTTGCCTTGCCTTGCCTTGCCTTGCCTTGCCTTGCCTTGCCTTGCCTTGCCTTGCCTTGCCTTGCCTTGCCTTGCCTTGCCTTGCCTTGCCTTGCCTTGCCTTGCCTTGCCTTGCCTTGCCTTGCCTTGCCTTGCCTTGCCTTGCCTTGCCTTGCCTTGCCTTGCCTTGCCTTGCCTTGCCTTGCCTTGCCTTGCCTTGCCTTGCCTTGCCTTGCCTTGCCTTGCCTTGCCTTGCCTTGCCTTGCCTTGCCTTGCCTTGCCTTGCCTTGCCTTGCCTTGCCTTGCCTTGCCTTGCCTTGCCTTGCCTTGCCTTGCCTTGCCTTGCCTTGCCTTGCCTTGCCTTGCCTTGCCTTGCCTTGCCTTGCCTTGCCTTGCCTTGCCTTGCCTTGCCTTGCCTTGCCTTGCCTTGCCTTGCCTTGCCTTGCCTTGCCTTGCCTTGCCTTGCCTTGCCTTGCCTTGCCTTGCCTTGCCTTGCCTTGCCTTGCCTTGCCTTGCCTTGCCTTGCCTTGCCTTGCCTTGCCTTGCCTTGCCTTGCCTTGCCTTGCCTTGCCTTGCCTTGCCTTGCCTTGCCTTGCCTTGCCTTGCCTTGCCTTGCCTTGCCTTGCCTTGCCTTGCCTTGCCTTGCCTTGCCTTGCCTTGCCTTGCCTTGCCTTGCCTTGCCTTGCCTTGCCTTGCCTTGCCTTGCCTTGCCTTGCCTTGCCTTGCCTTGCCTTGCCTTGCCTTGCCTTGCCTTGCCTTGCCTTGCCTTGCCTTGCCTTGCCTTGCCTTGCCTTGCCTTGCCTTGCCTTGCCTTGCCTTGCCTTGCCTTGCCTTGCCTTGCCTTGCCTTGCCTTGCCTTGCCTTGCCTTGCCTTGCCTTGCCTTGCCTTGCCTTGCCTTGCCTTGCCTTGCCTTGCCTTGCCTTGCCTTGCCTTGCCTTGCCTTGCCTTGCCTTGCCTTGCCTTGCCTTGCCTTGCCTTGCCTTGCCTTGCCTTGCCTTGCCTTGCCTTGCCTTGCCTTGCCTTGCCTTGCCTTGCCTTGCCTTGCCTTGCCTTGCCTTGCCTTGCCTTGCCTTGCCTTGCCTTGCCTTGCCTTGCCTTGCCTTGCCTTGCCTTGCCTTGCCTTGCCTTGCCTTGCCTTGCCTTGCCTTGCCTTGCTGTAGCCAGTTTATTTATTTATAGAGTCGACAGTTTGCTTTTCTGCCTTAAAATAAAAACCAGACACATTTTTCTCCTGATCAGCTGAGGAGAGCTATGGTTTTTGTAGGAAGCTGAGTGTATGCGTGAGTCTAGCCCCCCTTGGAATGGGCCGGGTCTGCGGGAAGCGGATGCACTCTTCCATGCAACGCAAACAAAATGCAGGCTACACTTGAGGGACAAAGATTGGCAGGATCAGAGTGTGAATGTCCCATGGTGGCAGTGCCAGAATCGAGGTACGCAGGCCCTGGGAATATCAGAACAAGGGAAGATATGGCGGGTAAGCTGGTGGCAAGAAAAAGCAGCCACACTGTCACCACTCTCTGATCTTGCCACTCTTTGTCTCTTAAGTGTAGTCTGCCTTTCGTTCCCTTCCTTGAGTTTGGTGCCGCCATTGCTTTCCCTTGCCACCAGCGTACCTGCCCGATCTTTTCCAGCTCTCATGTTCAAATTGCCTAACATTCCCTCAATCCCAGCACTGCCACCAGTAGGCATTGACTCTCTGAACTTGGCACTCTTTGTCTTTTTAGTGTATAATCCACCGGATTCTTTTGTTCCCTTCTTTGATTTTGGTACCATCATTGCTTTTCCTTTCCGCCAGCTTACCTGCCGTATCTTCTCTAGCTTTCATGTTGTAATTGCCTGCGTGTCTCCATTGTGGCCCTGCCACCCCTGGGCACTGACACTCTGATTAATGATAGCAGTGCTTGAATTGAGGCATGTAGGCAATGAGAACATCGGTTAGAGAAGATACGGCGGGTACTCTGGCAGGAAAGGAAAACAATGGTGGCACCAAAGGGAGGGAACAAAAGGCAGACTACACTTAAGAGACAAAGAGTGCCAAGATCAGAGAGTCAATGCCAAGTGGTGGCGGTGCCAGAATGGAACCACACAGGCGATGAGAACATCAGGAAAAAAATGAGATACAGCGGGTAAGCTGGCGGCAAGTTAAAGCAATGGCAGCACCAAAGTCAGGGAAGGGAATGAAAGCATCAGAGAGGTGTAGTGCCAGAAGCGAGGCACACAGGCCCTCTGAAGATCAGAAGAAGAGAAGATACGGCGGGTACGCTGGCGGCAAGTTAAAGCAATGGCGGCACCAAAGTCAGGGAAGGGAATGAAAGCATCAGAGAGGTGTAGTGCCAGAAGCGAGGCACGCAGGCCCTCTGAAGATCAGAAGAACAGAAGATACAGCGGGTACGCTGGCAGCAAGTTAAAGCAATGGCGGCACCAAAGTCAAGGAAGGGAATGAAAGCATCAGAGGTGTAGTGCCAGAAGCGAGGCACGCAGGCCCTCTGAAGATCAGAAGAAGAAGAAGAGAAGTTACGGCGGGTACGCTGGCGGCAAGTTAAAGCAATGGCGGCACCAAAGTCAAGGAAGGGAATGAAAGCATCAGAGAGGTGTAGTGCCAGAAGCGAGGCACAAAGGCCCTCTGAAGATCAGAAGAAGAGAAGATACGGCGGGTATGCTGGCGGCAAGTTAAAGCAATGGCGGCACCAAAGTCAAGGAAGGGAATGAAAGCATCAGAGAGGTGTAGTGCCAGAAGCGAGGCACGCAGGCCCTCTGAAGATCAGAAGAAGAGAAGATACGGCGGGTATGCTGGCGGCAAGTTAAAGCAATGGCGGCACCAAAGTCAAGGAAGGGAATGAAAGCAACAGAGAGGTGTAGTGCCAGAAGTGAGGCACGCAGGCCCTCTGAAGATCAGAAGAAGAAGAAGAAGAAGAGGAAGAGAAGATACGGCGGGTATGCTGGCGGCGAGAGAAAACAATGGCGGCACCAAAGTCAAGGAAGGGAACGAAAGAAAAAAAAACATTACACTTAAGGGAAGCTGTGCCACCCCACCCATCACCCCACCCAATCTCTGCTCTGTTCTCCTCCATCTCAATCGTTCTGGGCACGTGTCAAAGCTTTTTCCCAGGGTTCCTTCGTAGCAGCAGCTGCAGCAGCGTACAAGTAACTCCATCTGCGACGACGTAGGGGGGCCCCCCCTTCCTTCATCCGGAAACATGCAGGTGCAATGTCTTCTGAGCAGGATGACTCCAGCTGAATACGTTTACTCTGCAAAAAAAGTACAAAAAAAGCCTAAATAAGTAAAAAACAAAAGTTATTCTCAGGATTTCTCAAGAAGGTAAAGCTTGGGGAACAGCACTAGCCTCTCCTCTCCTCTGCCTCTACTAGGAACACCAACTGATGCAGTGTCCCGGTGGGGAAAAGACAAGCTTTCAATGGGTTTGAGGGGCCAGTATTTACATCACCCAACCCAGTAGTGCCCATTAAGAAATATGACTCAAATCACCTGCTCCTTACCTGTAAACTCCAAGCTCTCGCTGTCCCGCCACACAAAGGAAAACGTGGTCATCTTGGTATCTCTCTTCTCCAAAAGGCAGGCTGATGAAAGGTCTTCGCAGAAGGGCTCTACGTCCATCCATCGAGCAGGCTAATTCTAGAAAGAGGAAGAAACAGGTGGTTAAAGACTGCTTCTTGTCCCAAAAGAGGGCTAAATGCAAATTGATTAATGCAAAACAGCTACTGAAGTTGACCCTATCTATGCTCAGAAAAAAAGTGTGTGAAGTGAATAGGACCCAAAATATTGGAACAATTCTGCGTTTCACCAGCCACTAGCTTGCCGCAAAGCTACTCAACTACCTTGTCCTATCACTTTGTTTTGGATTTTGTTGCTAAAATGGCCCCTGGAGGTCTTTCTAAATCTCTCCTCTTTGCCCAACCCTCAGAGGATTTGAGAATAGGATAATCGTACATCTCTTTGACCGAGCTTCAATCTGAAACTTATTCCCAAAGCTTAATTTGAACTAATTTCAATTGCTCCAATTTTCAATTGGTATTTTTTTTTATCATGGTAGGCACCTTGATGATTTAAAAAAACAAAAGTACTGGTGCTGCAGGCACAGTGATGGTTATATTTCTGTTTTTTTACGTTATAACTGTGGGCAGCAATTAACCTTAGCAATTTTAAAAGTTTAGGTTACATTTATTCCTATTGTTTAGTAGACTAAGGTTTAAGGTATAACCTACATTTAGAGTTATTTCTAATTGTACATTTGTACGTTTCTAAGTTGCTTTATGTCTATCCAGCTTTTGTTTCTTCTACCATCTAAGTGCCTCAAAAAATACTAACAGGTAATCTATAAATAATGCAATTAAAATTGCTCTTAAAATTACACAAGAGAATCATTCAGAAATCAAAAGCTCGGCAAAAGAGATGCGTTCCTACCTTGTCTCTAAATACCTGGAAAGTGGGGCCCACGAGCACCACCTGGCAGGCAAGCTAAAGGGCCCTTTGCAGTAGACTGCAAAACTCCGGACCTGGGCTGTGGGAAGACATTTCAAAAGGTCCATCCTGCTATTTCCCACCCAAACTGCAATATGTAGAGTGGAAATTGAGTATGTTTGGGAGCCAACTAAAAGCTACAACAGGCAGTGGGAAACAGGGTTAGCCACCTGTTACAGCTTTTAGTTGGCTCCCAAACATACTCAATTTCCATCCCCATCACTTTAAAAGGAAAAAGCCTGAACCTCAATAAAACTGGGAAAGAAAGAAAGACACCCCAAATTCCCCATTGACTACTTATCCAGTTTCCTGAGCTCCTTTGCAACAGCCTGCAGGACAGGTCAGCATCCAGCAGCGCTTCTTTCCCCAGAGCTGGCTCCAAAAGACTGAACCGCTCTGCTCAGCCAGCAGCCTTTTATAGCACTGGCCTCAGCCTTCTACCTTGGCCACACCCAATAGATCAGTGAAGGCAGCTGCGACTGGGAGGAACTAGCAAAATTGCAAGCCAGACTCTGCAAAGACTCAAGTCTCCTGTTGCCTCCATGACCCGCTTTTGATTCTGAGACATCTGAAGCAATGACTTGGTCTTGCCGCCTCTAAGTGACCTACACGTGTACTGGCTGTTACCATTGACTTGCCCTGTCCGCCACTAAGTGAAACACGTCACTAAGTGAAACACATGTGTTGTCTGTTACCATTGAGTTGTTCTTGCCGCCTCCAAGTGACCTACACGTGCACTGGCTGTTACCATTGACTTGGTATGACCGTCGCTAAGTGAAACACGTCACTAAGTGAAACACATGTGTTGTCTGTTACCATTGAGTAGTTCTTGCCGCCTCCAAGTGACCTACACGTGCACTGGCTGTTACCATTGACTTGGTATGACCGTCGCTAAGTGAAACACGTCACTAAGTGAAACACATGTGTTGTCTGTTACCATTGAGTAGTTCTTGCCGCCTCCAAGTGACCTACACGTGCACTGGCTGTTACCATTGACTTGGTATGACCGTCGCTAAGTGAAACACGTCACTAAGTGAAACACATGTGTTGTCTGTTACCATTGAGTAGTTCTTGCCGCCTCCAAGTGACCTACACGTGCACTGGCTGTTACCATTGACTTGGTATGACCGTCACTAAGTGAAACACGTCACTAAGTGAAACACATGTGTTGTCTGTTACCATTGAGTAGTTCTTGCCGCCTCCAAGTGACCTACACGTGCACTGGCTGTTACCATTGACTTGGTATGACCGTCACTAAGTGAAACACGTCACTAAGTGAAACACATGTGTTGTCTGTTACCATTGAGTAGTTCTTGCCGCCTCCAAGTGACCTACACGTGCACTGGCTGTTACCATTGACTAGGTATGACCGTCACTAAGTGAAACACGTCACTAAGTGAAACACATGTGTTGTCTGTTACGATTGAGTTGTTCTTGCCGCCTCCAAGTGACCTACACGTGCACTGGCTGTTACCATTGACTAGGTATGACCGTCACTAAGTGAAACACATCACTAAGTGAAACACATGTGTTGTCTGTTACCATTGAGTTGTTCTTGCCGCCTCCAAGTGACCTACACGTGCACTGGCTGTTACCATTGACTTGGTATGACCGTCGCTAAGTGAAACATGTCACTAAGTGAAACACATGTGTTGTCTGTTACCATTGAGTAGTTCTTGCCGCCTCCAAGTGATCTACACGTGCACTGGCTGTTACCATTGACTTGGTATGACCGTCACAAAGTGAAACACGTCACTAAGTGAAACACATGTGTTGTCTGTTACCATTGAGTTGTTCTTGCCGCCTCCAAGTGACCTACACGTGCACTGGCTGTTACCATTGACTAGGTATGACCGTCACTAAGTGAAACACGTCACTAAGTGAAACACATGTGTTGTCTGTTACCATTGAGTTGTTCTGGCCACCTACAAGTGAACTACACGTGCACTGGCTGTTACCATTGACTTGCCCTGTCCGCCGCTAACTGAAACACGTCACTAAGTGAAACACATGTGTTGTCTGTTACCATTGAGTAGTTCTTGCCGCCTCCAAGTGACCTACACGTGTACTGGCTGTTACCATTGACTTGCCCTGTCCGCCACTAAGTGAAACACGTCACTAAGTGAAACACATGTGTTGTCTGTTACCATTGAGTTGTTCTTGCCGCCTCCAAGTGACCTACACGTGCACTGGCTGTTACCATTGACTTGGTATGACCGTCGCTAAGTGAAACACGTCACTAAGTGAAACACATGTGTTGTCTGTTACCATTGAGTAGTTCTTGCCGCCTCCAAGTGACCTACACGTGCACTGGCTGTTACCATTGACTTGGTATGACCGTCACTAAGTGAAACATGTCACTAAGTGAAACACATGTGTTGTCTGTTACCATTGAGTAGTTCTTGCCGCCTCCAAGTGACCTACACGTGCACTGGCTGTTACCATTGACTTGGTATGACCGTCACTAAGTGAAACACGTCACTAAGTGAAACACATGTGTTGTCTGTTACCATTGAGTTGATCTTGCCGTCTGTAGGTGACCTACACGTGCACTGGCTGTTACCATTGACATGGTCTGACCGTCACTGAGTGAAACACGTCACTAAGTGAAACACATGTGTTGTCTGTTACCATTGAGTTGATCTTGCCGTCTCTAAGTGAACTACACGTGCACTGGCTGTTACTATTGACTTGGCCTGCCTGCCACTAAGTGAAACATGTCACTAAGTGAAACACATGTTTTGTCTGTAACCATTGAGTTGGTCTTGCCGTCTCCAAGTGACCTACACGTGCACTGGCTGTTACCATTGACTTGGTCTGACCGTCACTAAGTGAAACACGTCACTAAGTGAAACATATGTGTTCTCTGTTACCATTGAGTTGGTCTTGCCGTCTCTAAGTGACCTACACGTGCACTGGCTGTTACCATTGACTTGGCCTGCCCGCCTCTAAGTGAAACACGTTACTAAGTGAAACACATGTGTTGTCTGTTACCATTGAGTTTATCTTGCCGTCTCTAAGTGACCTACACGTGCACTGGCTGTTACCATTGACTTGGCCTGCTCGTCACTAAGTGAAACACGTCACTAAGTGAAACACATGTGTTGTCTGTTACCATTGAGTTGATCTTCCCGTCTCTAGGTGACCTACATGTGCACTGGCTGTTACCATTGACTTGGTCTGACCGTCACTAAGTGAAACACGTCACTAAGTGAAACACATGTGTTGTCTGTTAACATTGAGTTGATCTTGCCGACTCTAAGTGACCTACAGGTGCAATGGCTGTTTCCATTGACACGGCCTGTCCGCCACTAAGTGAAACACGTCACTAAGTGAAACACATGTGTTGTCTGTTATCATTGAGTTGGTCTTGCCGTCTCTAAGTGACCTACACGTGCACTGGGTGTAACCATTGACTTCGTCTGACCATCACTAAGTGAAACACATCACTAAGTGAAACACATGTGTTGTCTGTTACCATTGAGTTGATCTTGCCGTCTCTAAGTGACCTACACGTGCACTGGCTGTTACCATTGACTTGGCCTGTCCGCCACTAAGTGAAACACATCACTAAGTGAAACACATGTGTTGTCTGTTACCATTGAGTTGATCTTGCCGTCTCTAAGTGACCTACACGTGCACCGGCTGTTACCATTGATTTGGTCTGACCGTCACTAAGTGAAACACGTCACTAAGTGAAACACATGTGTTGTCTGTTATCATTGAGTTGGTCTTGCCGTCTCTAAGTGACCTACACGTGCACTGGGTGTAACCATTGACTTCGTCTGACCATCACTAATTGAAACACATCACTAAGTGAAGCACATGTGTTGTCTGTTACCATTGAGTTGATCTTGCCGTCTCTAAGTGACCTACACGTGCACTGGCTGTTACCATTGACTTGGCCTGTCCGCCACTAAGTGAAACACATCACTAAGTGAAACACATGTGTTGTCTGTTACCATTGAGTTGATCTTGCCGTCTCTAAGTGACCTACACGTGCACCGGCTGTTACCATTGATTTGGTCTGACCGTCACTAAGTGAAACACGTCACTAAGTGAAACACATGTGTTGTCTGTTACCATTGAGTTGATCTTGCCGTCTCTAAGTGACCTACACGTGCACTGGCTGTTACCATTGACTTGGCCTGTCCGCCACTAAGTGAAACACATCACTAAGTGAAACACATGTGTTGTCTGTTACCATTGAGTTGATCTTGCCGTCTCTAAGTGACCTACACGTGCACCGGCTGTTACCATTGATTTGGTCTGACCGTCACTAAGTGAAACACGTCACTAAGTGAAACACATGTGTTGTCTGTTACCATTGAGTTGGTCTTGCCGTCTCTAAGTGACCTACACGTGCACTGGCTGTTACCATTGACTTGGTCTGACCGTCACTAAGTGAAACACGTCACTAAGTGAAACACATGTGTTGTCTGTTACCATTGAGTTGATCTTGCCGTCTCTAAGTGACCTACACGTGCACTGGCTGTTACTATTGACTTGGCCTGCCCGCCACTAAGTGAAACATGTCACTAAGTGAAACACATGTGTTGTCTGTAACCATTGAGTTGGTCTTGCCGTCTCTAAGTGACCTACACCTGCACTGGCTGTTAGCATTGACTTGGTCTGAACGTCACTAAGTGAAACACGTCACTAAGTGAAACACATGTGTTGTCTGTTACCATTGAGTTGATCTTGCCGTCCCTAAGTGACCTACATGTGCACTGGCTTGTACCATTGACTTGGTCTGACCGTCACTAAGTGAAACACGTCACTAAGTGAAACACATGTGTTGTCTGTTACCATTGAGTTGATCTTGTGGTCTCTAAGTGACCTACACATGCACTGGCTGTTACCATTGACTTGGTCTGACCTTCACTAAGTGAAACACATCACTAAGTGAAACACATGTGTTGTCTGTTACCATTGAGTTGATCTTGCCGCCTGTAAGTGACCTACACGTGCAATGTCTGTTACCATTGACATGGTCTGACCGTCACTAAGTGAAACACGTTACGAAGTGAAACACATGTGTTGTCTGTTACCATTGAGTTGATCTTGCCGTCTCTAAGTGACCTACACATGCAATAGCTGTTACCATTGACTTGGACTGTCCGCCACTAAGTGAAACACGTCACTAAGTAAAACACATGTGTTGTCTGTTACCATTGAGTTGGTCTTGCCGTCTCTAAGTGATCTACACGTGCACTGGCTGTTACCATTGACTTGGTCTGACCGTCACTAAGTGAAACACGTCACTAAGTGAAACACATGTGTTGTCTGTTACCATTGAGTTGATCTTGCCGTCTCTAAGTGACCTACACGTGCACTGGCTGTTAGCATTGACTTGGTCTGACCGTCACTAAGTGAAACACGTCACTAAGTGAAACACATGTGTTGTCTGTTACCATTGAGTTGATCTTGCCGCCTCTAAGTGACCTACACGTGCAATGGCTGTTACCATTGACATGGCCTGTCCGCCACTAAGTGAAACACGTCACTAAGTGAAACACATGTGTTGTCTGTTACCATTGAGTTGATCTTGCCGTCTCTAAGTGACCTACACGTGCACTGGCTGTTACCATTGACTTGGTCTGACCGTCACTAAGTGAAACACGTCACTAAGTGAAACACATGTGTTGTCTGTTACCATTGAGTTGATCTTGCCGTCTCTAAGTGACCTACACGTGCACTAGCTTGTACCATTGACTTGGTCTGACCATCACTAAGTGAAACACGTCACTAAGTGAAACAAATGTGTTGTCCGTTACCATTGAGTTGATCTTGCTATCTCTAAGTGACCTACATGTGCACTGACAGTAACCGTTGACGTGGTCTGACCATCACTAAGTGAAACACGTCACTAAGTGAAACACGTGTTGTCTGTTACCATTGAGTTGGTCTTCCCACATCTGAGTGAGCTAAACATGCACTGGCTGTTACCATTGACATGGTCTGACCATCACTAAGTGAAACACGTCACTAAGTGAAACATGTTCCCTATTACCATTCAGTTGGTTTTGCTGCCTCATCAGGAATTTTCTTCCCCGGACACCAAACAATTCTTGATTTTTAAAAGCTATGAAAAACACCATTTTAAAGAATTAAATCCAACCCCGAATTGCATTCTGATGTCCGTTTTTAGATTTAGGTGAAAAAAAATTTAACCTCGGGGTACAAAAATCCCTGACCCCAGCATCTCGAATTTTCTTCCCCGGACACCAAAAAATCTTGATTTTTAAAATCTATGAAAAACACCATTTTCAAGTTTGAAATTCAACCCTGTATCTAATTCTGGCGTCCGTTTTTACATTTGGGTCAAAAAAAAATTTTCACCCGCTGGGCACAAAAATCCCTGAACCCTGCAACAGGAATTTTCTTCCCCGGACACCAAAAAATGCGTGATTTTTAAAAACTATAAAAAACACCAGTTTTAAGCGTGAAATTCAACCCCGAATGTAATTCTGGTGTCCATTTTTACATTTGGGTCAAAAAAAAAATTCACCTCCTGGGCACAAAAATCCCTGACCCCCGGCATCATGAATTTTCTTGCCCGGATACCAAAAAATTCTTGATTTTTAAAATCTATGAAAAAAACCATTTTTAAGGATGCAATTAAAACTCGAATCTAATTCTGGTGTCTGTTTTTACATTTGGGTCAAAAAAAATTTACCTCCTGGGCACAAAAATCCTGACCCCGGCATCACGAATTTTCTTCCCTGGACACAAAAAAATCTTGATTTTTAAAATCTATAAAAAACACCATTTCTAAGGATGAAATTCAACCCCGAATCTCATACTGTCCTCGGTTTTTACATTTGTGTCAAAAAAAAAAAATTCACCTCCTGGGCACAAAAATCCCTGACCCCGTCAACAGGAATTTTCTTCCCTGGACACCAAAAAACCTTGATTTTTAAAATCTATAAAAAACACCATTTCTAAGGATGAAATTCAACCCCGAATCTCATACTGGCCTCGGTTTTTACATTTGTGTCAAAAAATCTTTTTCACCTCCTGGGCACAAAAATCCCTGACTCCGGCATCAGGAATTTTCTTCCCCGGACACCAAAAAATCTTGATTTTTAAAATCTATGAAAAAACCATTTTTAAGGATTAAATTCAACCCTGAATCTCATACTGGCCTCGGTTTTTACATTTGTGTCAAAAAAAAATTTTACCTCCTGGGCACAAAAATCCCTGACCCCGGCATCACGAATTTTCTTCCCCGGACATCAAAAAATCTTGATTTTTAAAATCTATGAAAAAACCATTTCTAAGGATGAAATTCAACCCCGAATCTCATACTGGACTCGGTTTTTACATTTGTGTCAAAAAATCTTTTTCACCTCCTGGGCACAAAAATCCCTGACCCCGGCATCAGAAATTTACTAGCCCGGACACCAAAAAATGCTTGATTTTTAAAAAGTATAAAAAACACCATTTTTAAGCGTGAAATTAAACCCCGAATGTAATTCTGGCATCCGTTTTTACATTTGGGTCAACAACGAAAAATTCACCTCCTGGGCACAAAAATCCCTCACCCCGGCATCAGGAATTTTCTTCCCCGGACACCAAAAAGCCTTGATTTTTAAAATCTATAGAAAACACCATTTTTAAGCATGAAATTAAACCCCAAATCTAATTCTGGCGTCCGTTTTTACATTTGAGTAAAAAAAAATGTTCACCTCTTAGGCAAATAAAATCCCTGACCCCGGCATCAGTAATTTTCTTTCCCGGACAACAAAAAATTCTTGATTTTTAAAAACTATAAAAAACACCATTTTTAAGCGTGAAATTCAACCCCGAATGTAATTCTGGTGTCCATTTTTACATTTGGGTCAAAAAAAAAATTCACCTCCTGTGCACAAAAATCCCTGACCCCGGCATCAGGAATTTTCTTTCCTGGACACCAAAAAATTCTTGATTTTTAAAATCTATGAAAAAAACCATTTTTAAGGATGAAATTAAAACTCAAATCTAATTCTGGTGTCTGTTTTTACATTTGGGTCAAAAAAAAATTACCTCCTGGGCACAAAAATCCCTGACTCCGGCATCACGAATTTTCTTCCCTGGACACAAAAAAATCTTGATTTTTAAAATCTATAAAAAACACCATTTCTAAGGATGAAATTCAACCCCGAATCTCATACTGGCCTCGGTTTTTACATTTGTGTCAAAAAATCTTTTTCACCTCCTGGGCACAAAAATCCTTGACTCTGGCATCAGGAATTTTCTTGCCCGGACACCAAAAAATTCTTGATTTTTAAAAACTATAAAAAGCACCATTTTTAAGGACGAAATTCAACCCCAAATCTCATTCTAGTGTGCGTTTTAACATTTGGGTGGGAAAAAATTTCACCTCCTGGGCACAAAAATCCCTGACTCCGGCATCAGGAATTTTCTTCCCAACAAAATCTTGATTTTTAAAAATTATGATAAACACCATTTTAAAGGACAAAATTCAACCCTGAATCTCATTCGGGTGTCCGTTTTTAGATTTGGGTAAAAAAAAACATTCACCTCCTGGGCACAAAAATCCCTGACTCCAGCATCAGGAATTTTCTTCCCCGCACAACAAAAAAATCTTGAATTTAAAATCTATGAAAAACACCATTTTGAAGGACAAAATTCAACCCCGAATCTCATTCTGGTGTCGATTTATACATTTGGGTGGAAAAAAAAATTCACCTCCTGGGCACAAGAATCGCCGGGACTTAAAAACCTGGTTGTTTGAATTGTCTGGCCTGAACTGAGGGATTTTAAATTAAATTAAAGAAATTTGAAGCCTTGCCTTGCCTTGCCTTGCCTTGCCTTGCCTTGCCTTGCCTTGCCTTGCCTTGCCTTGCCTTGCCTTGCCTTGCCTTGCCTTGCCTTGCCTTGCCTTGCCTTGCCTTGCCTTGCCTTGCCTTGCCTTGCCTTGCCTTGCCTTGCCTTGCCTTGCCTTGCCTTGCCTTGCCTTGCCTTGCCTTGCCTTGCCTTGCCTTGCCTTGCCTTGCCTTGCCTTGCCTTGCCTTGCCTTGCCTTGCCTTGCCTTGCCTTGCCTTGCCTTGCCTTGCCTTGCCTTGCCTTGCCTTGCCTTGCCTTGCCTTGCCTTGCCTTGCCTTGCCTTGCCTTGCCTTGCCTTGCCTTGCCTTGCCTTGCCTTGCCTTGCCTTGCCTTGCCTTGCCTTGCCTTGCCTTGCCTTGCCTTGCCTTGCCTTGCCTTGCCTTGCCTTGCCTTGCCTTGCCTTGCCTTGCCTTGCCTTGCCTTGCCTTGCCTTGCCTTGCCTTGCCTTGCCTTGCCTTGCCTTGCCTTGCCTTGCCTTGCCTTGCCTTGCCTTGCCTTGCCTTGCCTTGCCTTGCCTTGCCTTGCCTTGCCTTGCCTTGCCTTGCCTTGCCTTGCCTTGCCTTGCCTTGCCTTGCCTTGCCTTGCCTTGCCTTGCCTTGCCTTGCCTTGCCTTGCCTTGCCTTGCCTTGCCTTGCCTTGCCTTGCCTTGCCTTGCCTTGCCTTGCCTTGCCTTGCCTTGCCTTGCCTTGCCTTGCCTTGCCTTGCCTTGCCTTGCCTTGCCTTGCCTTGCCTTGCCTTGCCTTGCCTTGCCTTGCCTTGCCTTGCCTTGCCTTGCCTTGCCTTGCCTTGCCTTGCCTTGCCTTGCCTTGCCTTGCCTTGCCTTGCCTTGCCTTGCCTTGCCTTGCCTTGCCTTGCCTTGCCTTGCCTTGCCTTGCCTTGCCTTGCCTTGCCTTGCCTTGCCTTGCCTTGCCTTGCCTTGCCTTGCCTTGCCTTGCCTTGCCTTGCCTTGCCTTGCCTTGCCTTGCCTTGCCTTGCCTTGCCTTGCCTTGCCTTGCCTTGCCTTGCCTTGCCTTGCCTTGCCTTGCCTTGCCTTGCCTTGCCTTGCCTTGCCTTGCCTTGCCTTGCCTTGCCTTGCCTTGCCTTGCCTTGCCTTGCCTTGCCTTGCCTTGCCTTGCCTTGCCTTGCCTTGCCTTGCCTTGCCTTGCCTTGCCTTGCCTTGCCTTGCCTTGCCTTGCCTTGCCTTGCCTTGCCTTGCCTTGCCTTGCCTTGCCTTGCCTTGCCTTGCCTTGCCTTGCCTTGCCTTGCCTTGCCTTGCCTTGCCTTGCCTTGCCTTGCCTTGCCTTGCCTTGCCTTGCCTTGCCTTGCCTTGCCTTGCCTTGCCTTGCCTTGCCTTGCCTTGCCTTGCCTTGCCTTGCCTTGCCTTGCCTTGCCTTGCCTTGCCTTGCCTTGCCTTGCCTTGCCTTGCCTTGCCTTGCCTTGCCTTGCCTTGCCTTGCCTTGCCTTGCCTTGCCTTGCCTTGCCTTGCCTTGCCTTGCCTTGCCTTGCCTTGCCTTGCCTTGCCTTGCCTTGCCTTGCCTTGCCTTGCCTTGCCTTGCCTTGCCTTGCCTTGCCTTGCCTTGCCTTGCCTTGCCTTGCCTTGCCTTGCCTTGCCTTGCCTTGCCTTGCCTTGCCTTGCCTTGCCTTGCCTTGCCTTGCCTTGCCTTGCCTTGCCTTGCCTTGCCTTGCCTTGCCTTGCCTTGCCTTGCCTTGCCTTGCCTTGCCTTGCCTTGCCTTGCCTTGCCTTGCCTTGCCTTGCCTTGCCTTGCCTTGCCTTGCCTTGCCTTGCCTTGCCTTGCCTTGCCTTGCCTTGCCTTGCCTTGCCTTGCCTTGCCTTGCCTTGCCTTGCCTTGCCTTGCCTTGCCTTGCCTTGCCTTGCCTTGCCTTGCCTTGCCTTGCCTTGCCTTGCCTTGCCTTGCCTTGCTGTAGCCAGTTTATTTATTTATAGAGTCGACAGTTTGCTTTTCTGCCTTAAAATAAAAACCAGACACATTTTTCTCCTGATCAGCTGAGGAGAGCTATGGTTTTTGTAGGAAGCTGAGTGTATGCGTGAGTCTAGCCCCCCTTGGAATGGGCCGGGTCTGCGGGAAGCGGATGCACTCTTCCATGCAACGCAAACAAAATGCAGGCTACACTTGAGGGACAAAGATTGGCAGGATCAGAGTGTGAATGTCCCATGGTGGCAGTGCCAGAATCGAGGTACGCAGGCCCTGGGAATATCAGAACAAGGGAAGATATGGCGGGTAAGCTGGTGGCAAGAAAAAGCAGCCACACTGTCACCACTCTCTGATCTTGCCACTCTTTGTCTCTTAAGTGTAGTCTGCCTTTCGTTCCCTTCCTTGAGTTTGGTGCCGCCATTGCTTTCCCTTGCCACCAGCGTACCTGCCCGATCTTTTCCAGCTCTCATGTTCAAATTGCCTAACATTCCCTCAATCCCAGCACTGCCACCAGTAGGCATTGACTCTCTGAACTTGGCACTCTTTGTCTTTTTAGTGTATAATCCACCGGATTCTTTTGTTCCCTTCTTTGATTTTGGTACCATCATTGCTTTTCCTTTCCGCCAGCTTACCTGCCGTATCTTCTCTAGCTTTCATGTTGTAATTGCCTGCGTGTCTCCATTGTGGCCCTGCCACCCCTGGGCACTGACACTCTGATTAATGATAGCAGTGCTTGAATTGAGGCATGTAGGCAATGAGAACATCGGTTAGAGAAGATACGGCGGGTACTCTGGCAGGAAAGGAAAACAATGGTGGCACCAAAGGGAGGGAACAAAAGGCAGACTACACTTAAGAGACAAAGAGTGCCAAGATCAGAGAGTCAATGCCAAGTGGTGGCGGTGCCAGAATGGAACCACACAGGCGATGAGAACATCAGGAAAAAAATGAGATACAGCGGGTAAGCTGGCGGCAAGTTAAAGCAATGGCAGCACCAAAGTCAGGGAAGGGAATGAAAGCATCAGAGAGGTGTAGTGCCAGAAGCGAGGCACACAGGCCCTCTGAAGATCAGAAGAAGAGAAGATACGGCGGGTACGCTGGCGGCAAGTTAAAGCAATGGCGGCACCAAAGTCAGGGAAGGGAATGAAAGCATCAGAGAGGTGTAGTGCCAGAAGCGAGGCACGCAGGCCCTCTGAAGATCAGAAGAACAGAAGATACAGCGGGTACGCTGGCAGCAAGTTAAAGCAATGGCGGCACCAAAGTCAAGGAAGGGAATGAAAGCATCAGAGGTGTAGTGCCAGAAGCGAGGCACGCAGGCCCTCTGAAGATCAGAAGAAGAAGAAGAGAAGTTACGGCGGGTACGCTGGCGGCAAGTTAAAGCAATGGCGGCACCAAAGTCAAGGAAGGGAATGAAAGCATCAGAGAGGTGTAGTGCCAGAAGCGAGGCACAAAGGCCCTCTGAAGATCAGAAGAAGAGAAGATACGGCGGGTATGCTGGCGGCAAGTTAAAGCAATGGCGGCACCAAAGTCAAGGAAGGGAATGAAAGCATCAGAGAGGTGTAGTGCCAGAAGCGAGGCACGCAGGCCCTCTGAAGATCAGAAGAAGAGAAGATACGGCGGGTATGCTGGCGGCAAGTTAAAGCAATGGCGGCACCAAAGTCAAGGAAGGGAATGAAAGCAACAGAGAGGTGTAGTGCCAGAAGTGAGGCACGCAGGCCCTCTGAAGATCAGAAGAAGAAGAAGAAGAAGAGGAAGAGAAGATACGGCGGGTATGCTGGCGGCGAGAGAAAACAATGGCGGCACCAAAGTCAAGGAAGGGAACGAAAGAAAAAAAACATTACACTTAAGGGAAGCTGTGCCACCCCACCCATCACCCCACCCAATCTCTGCTCTGTTCTCCTCCATCTCAATCGTTCTGGGCACGTGTCAAAGCTTTTTCCCAGGGTTCCTTCGTAGCAGCAGCTGCAGCAGCGTACAAGTAACTCCATCTGCGACGACGTAGGGGGGCCCCCCCTTCCTTCATCCGGAAACATGCAGGTGCAATGTCTTCTGAGCAGGATGACTCCAGCTGAATATGTTTACTCTGCAAAAAAAGTACAAAAAAAGCCTAAATAAGTAAAAAACAAAAGTTATTCTCAGGATTTCTCAAGAAGGTAAAGCTTGGGGAACAGCACTAGCCTCTCCTCTCCTCTGCCTCTACTAGGAACACCAACTGATGCAGTGTCCCGGTGGGGAAAAGACAAGCTTTCAATGGGTTTGAGGGGCCAGTATTTACATCACCCAACCCAGTAGTGCCCATTAAGAAATATGACTCAAATCACCTGCTCCTTACCTGTAAACTCCAAGCTCTCGCTGTCCCGCCACACAAAGGAAAACGTGGTCATCTTGGTATCTCTCTTCTCCAAAAGGCAGGCTGATGAAAGGTCTTCGCAGAAGGGCTCTACGTCCATCCATCGAGCAGGCTAATTCTAGAAAGAGGAAGAAACAGGTGGTTAAAGACTGCTTCTTGTCCCAAAAGAGGGCTAAATGCAAATTGATTAATGCAAAACAGCTACTGAAGTTGACCCTATCTATGCTCAGAAAAAAAGTGTGTGAAGTGAATAGGACCCAAAATATTGGAACAATTCTGCGTTTCACCAGCCACTAGCTTGCCGCAAAGCTACTCAACTACCTTGTCCTATCACTTTGTTTTGGATTTTGTTGCTAAAATGGCCCCTGGAGGTCTTTCTAAATCTCTCCTCTTTGCCCAACCCTCAGAGGATTTGAGAATAGGATAATCGTACATCTCTTTGACCGAGCTTCAATCTGAAACTTATTCCCAAAGCTTAATTTGAACTAATTTCAATTGCTCCAATTTTCAATTGGTATTTTTTTTTATCATGGTAGGCACCTTGATGATTTAAAAAAACAAAAGTACTGGTGCTGCAGGCACAGTGATGGTTATATTTCTGTTTTTTTACGTTATAACTGTGGGCAGCAATTAACCTTAGCAATTTTAAAAGTTTAGGTTACATTTATTCCTATTGTTTAGTAGACTAAGGTTTAAGGTATAACCTACATTTAGAGTTATTTCTAATTGTACATTTGTACGTTTCTAAGTTGCTTTATGTCTATCCAGCTTTTGTTTCTTCTACCATCTAAGTGCCTCAAAAAATACTAACAGGTAATCTATAAATAATGCAATTAAAATTGCTCTTAAAATTACACAAGAGAATCATTCAGAAATCAAAAGCTCGGCAAAAGAGATGCGTTCCTACCTTGTCTCTAAATACCTGGAAAGTGGGGCCCACGAGCACCACCTGGCAGGCAAGCTAAAGGGCCCTTTGCAGTAGACTGCAAAACTCCGGACCTGGGCTGTGGGAAGACATTTCAAAAGGTCCATCCTGCTATTTCCCACCCAAACTGCAATATGTAGAGTGGAAATTGAGTATGTTTGGGAGCCAACTAAAAGCTACAACAGGCAGTGGGAAACAGGGTTAGCCACCTGTTACAGCTTTTAGTTGGCTCCCAAACATACTCAATTTCCATCCCCATCACTTTAAAAGGAAAAAGCCTGAACCTCAATAAAACTGGGAAAGAAAGAAAGACACCCCAAATTCCCCATTGACTACTTATCCAGTTTCCTGAGCTCCTTTGCAACAGCCTGCAGGACAGGTCAGCATCCAGCAGCGCTTCTTTCCCCAGAGCTGGCTCCAAAAGACTGAACCGCTCTGCTCAGCCAGCAGCCTTTTATAGCACTGGCCTCAGCCTTCTACCTTGGCCACACCCAATAGATCAGTGAAGGCAGCTGCGACTGGGAGGAACTAGCAAAATTGCAAGCCAGACTCTGCAAAGACTCAAGTCTCCTGTTGCCTCCATGACCCGCTTTTGATTCTGAGACATCTGAAGCAATGACTTGGTCTTGCCGCCTCTAAGTGACCTACACGTGTACTGGCTGTTACCATTGACTTGCCCTGTCCGCCCCTAAGTGAAACACGTCACTAAGTGAAACACATGTGTTGTCTGTTACCATTGAGTTGTTCTTGCCGCCTCCAAGTGACCTACACGTGCACTGGCTGTTACCATTGACTTGGTATGACCGTCGCTAAGTGAAACACATCACTAAGTGAAACACATGTGTTGTCTGTTACCATTGAGTAGTTCTTGCCGCCTCCAAGTGACCTACACGTGCACTGGCTGTTACCATTGACTTGGTATGACCGTCGCTAAGTGAAACACGTCACTAAGTGAAACACATGTGTTGTCTGTTACCATTGAGTAGTTCTTGCCGCCTCCAAGTGACCTACACGTGCACTGGCTGTTACCATTGACTTGGTATGACCGTCGCTAAGTGAAACACGTCACTAAGTGAAACACATGTGTTGTCTGTTACCATTGAGTAGTTCTTGCCGCCTCCAAGTGACCTACACGTGCACTGGCTGTTACCATTGACTTGGTATGACCGTCACTAAGTGAAACACGTCACTAAGTGAAACACATGTGTTGTCTGTTACCATTGAGTAGTTCTTGCCGCCTCCAAGTGACCTACACGTGCACTGGCTGTTACCATTGACTTGGTATGACCGTCACTAAGTGAAACACGTCACTAAGTGAAACACATGTGTTGTCTGTTACCATTGAGTAGTTCTTGCCGCCTCCAAGTGACCTACACGTGCACTGGCTGTTACCATTGACTAGGTATGACCGTCACTAAGTGAAACACGTCACTAAGTGAAACACATGTGTTGTCTGTTACGATTGAGTTGTTCTTGCCGCCTCCAAGTGACCTACACGTGCACTGGCTGTTACCATTGACTAGGTATGACCGTCACTAAGTGAAACACATCACTAAGTGAAACACATGTGTTGTCTGTTACCATTGAGTTGTTCTTGCCGCCTCCAAGTGACCTACACGTGCACTGGCTGTTACCATTGACTTGGTATGACCGTCGCTAAGTGAAACATGTCACTAAGTGAAACACATGTGTTGTCTGTTACCATTGAGTAGTTCTTGCCGCCTCCAAGTGATCTACACGTGCACTGGCTGTTACCATTGACTTGGTATGACCGTCACAAAGTGAAACACGTCACTAAGTGAAACACATGTGTTGTCTGTTACCATTGAGTTGTTCTTGCCGCCTCCAAGTGACCTACACGTGCACTGGCTGTTACCATTGACTAGGTATGACCGTCACTAAGTGAAACACGTCACTAAGTGAAACACATGTGTTGTCTGTTACCATTGAGTTGTTCTGGCCACCTACAAGTGAACTACACGTGCACTGGCTGTTACCATTGACTTGCCCTGTCCGCCGCTAACTGAAACACGTCACTAAGTGAAACACATGTGTTGTCTGTTACCATTGAGTAGTTCTTGCCGCCTCCAAGTGACCTACACGTGTACTGGCTGTTACCATTGACTTGCCCTGTCCGCCACTAAGTGAAACACGTCACTAAGTGAAACACATGTGTTGTCTGTTACCATTGAGTTGTTCTTGCCGCCTCCAAGTGACCTACACGTGCACTGGCTGTTACCATTGACTTGGTATGACCGTCGCTAAGTGAAACACGTCACTAAGTGAAACACATGTGTTGTCTGTTACCATTGAGTAGTTCTTGCCGCCTCCAAGTGACCTACACGTGCACTGGCTGTTACCATTGACTTGGTATGACCGTCACTAAGTGAAACATGTCACTAAGTGAAACACATGTGTTGTCTGTTACCATTGAGTAGTTCTTGCCGCCTCCAAGTGACCTACACGTGCACTGGCTGTTACCATTGACTTGGTATGACCGTCACTAAGTGAAACACGTCACTAAGTGAAACACATGTGTTGTCTGTTACCATTGAGTTGATCTTGCCGTCTGTAGGTGACCTACACGTGCACTGGCTGTTACCATTGACATGGTCTGACCGTCACTGAGTGAAACACGTCACTAAGTGAAACACATGTGTTGTCTGTTACCATTGAGTTGATCTTGCCGTCTCTAAGTGAACTACACGTGCACTGGCTGTTACTATTGACTTGGCCTGCCTGCCACTAAGTGAAACATGTCACTAAGTGAAACACATGTTTTGTCTGTAACCATTGAGTTGGTCTTGCCGTCTCCAAGTGACCTACACGTGCACTGGCTGTTACCATTGACTTGGTCTGACCGTCACTAAGTGAAACACGTCACTAAGTGAAACATATGTGTTCTCTGTTACCATTGAGTTGGTCTTGCCGTCTCTAAGTGACCTACACGTGCACTGGCTGTTACCATTGACTTGGCCTGCCCGCCTCTAAGTGAAACACGTTACTAAGTGAAACACATGTGTTGTCTGTTACCATTGAGTTTATCTTGCCGTCTCTAAGTGACCTACACGTGCACTGGCTGTTACCATTGACTTGGCCTGCTCGTCACTAAGTGAAACACGTCACTAAGTGAAACACATGTGTTGTCTGTTACCATTGAGTTGATCTTCCCGTCTCTAGGTGACCTACATGTGCACTGGCTGTTACCATTGACTTGGTCTGACCGTCACTAAGTGAAACACGTCACTAAGTGAAACACATGTGTTGTCTGTTAACATTGAGTTGATCTTGCCGACTCTAAGTGACCTACAGGTGCAATGGCTGTTTCCATTGACACGGCCTGTCCGCCACTAAGTGAAACACGTCACTAAGTGAAACACATGTGTTGTCTGTTACCATTGAGTTGATCTTGCCGTCTCTAAGTGACCTACACGTGCACTGGGTGTAACCATTGACTTCGTCTGACCATCACTAAGTGAAACACATCACTAAGTGAAACACATGTGTTGTCTGTTACCATTGAGTTGATCTTGCCGTCTCTAAGTGACCTACACGTGCACTGGCTGTTACCATTGACTTGGCCTGTCCGCCACTAAGTGAAACACATCACTAAGTGAAACACATGTGTTGTCTGTTACCATTGAGTTGATCTTGCCGTCTCTAAGTGACCTACACGTGCACCGGCTGTTACCATTGATTTGGTCTGACCGTCACTAAGTGAAACACGTCACTAAGTGAAACACATGTGTTGTCTGTTATCATTGAGTTGGTCTTGCCGTCTCTAAGTGACCTACACGTGCACTGGGTGTAACCATTGACTTCGTCTGACCATCACTAATTGAAACACATCACTAAGTGAAGCACATGTGTTGTCTGTTACCATTGAGTTGATCTTGCCGTCTCTAAGTGACCTACACGTGCACTGGCTGTTACCATTGACTTGGCCTGTCCGCCACTAAGTGAAACACATCACTAAGTGAAACACATGTGTTGTCTGTTACCATTGAGTTGATCTTGCCGTCTCTAAGTGACCTACACGTGCACCGGCTGTTACCATTGATTTGGTCTGACCGTCACTAAGTGAAACACGTCACTAAGTGAAACACATGTGTTGTCTGTTACCATTGAGTTGGTCTTGCCGTCTCTAAGTGAACTACACGTGGACTGGCTGTTACCATTGACTTGGCCTGCCCGCCACTAAGTGAAACACGTCACTAAGTGAAACACATGTGTTGTCTGTTACCATTGAGTTGATCTTGCCGTCTCTAAGTGACCTACACGTGCACTGGCTGTTACCATTGACTTGGCCTGTCCGCCACTAAGTGAAACACATCACTAAGTGAAACACATGTGTTGTCTGTTACCATTGAGTTGATCTTGCCGTCTCTAAGTGACCTACACGTGCACCGGCTGTTACCATTGATTTGGTCTGACCGTCACTAAGTGAAACACGTCACTAAGTGAAACACATGTGTTGTCTGTTACCATTGAGTTGGTCTTGCCGTCTCTAAGTGACCTACACGTGCACTGGCTGTTACCATTGACTTGGTCTGACCGTCACTAAGTGAAACACGTCACTAAGTGAAACACATGTGTTGTCTGTTACCATTGAGTTGATCTTGCCGTCTCTAAGTGACCTACACGTGCACTGGCTGTTACTATTGACTTGGCCTGCCCGCCACTAAGTGAAACATGTCACTAAGTGAAACACATGTGTTGTCTGTAACCATTGAGTTGGTCTTGCCGTCTCTAAGTGACCTACACCTGCACTGGCTGTTAGCATTGACTTGGTCTGAACGTCACTAAGTGAAACACGTCACTAAGTGAAACACATGTGTTGTCTGTTACCATTGAGTTGATCTTGCCGTCCCTAAGTGACCTACACGTGCACTGGCTTGTACCATTGACTTGGTCTGACCGTCACTAAGTGAAACACGTCACTAAGTGAAACACATGTGTTGTCTGTTACCATTGAGTTGATCTTGTGGTCTCTAAGTGACCTACACATGCACTGGCTGTTACCATTGACTTGGTCTGACCGTCACTAAGTGAAACACGTCACTAAGTGAAACACATGTGTTGTCTGTTACCATTGAGTTGGTCTTGCCGTCTCTAAGTGAACTACACGTGGACTGGCTGTTACCATTGACTTGGCCTGCCCGCCACTAAGTGAAACACGTCACTAAGTGAAACACATGTGTTGTCTGTTACCATTGAGTTGATCTTGCCGTCTCTAAGTGACCTACACGTGCACTGGCTGTTACCATTGACTTGGCCTGTCCGCCACTAAGTGAAACACATCACTAAGTGAAACACATGTGTTGTCTGTTACCATTGAGTTGATCTTGCCGTCTCTAAGTGACCTACACGTGCACCGGCTGTTACCATTGATTTGGTCTGACCGTCACTAAGTGAAACACGTCACTAAGTGAAACACATGTGTTGTCTGTTACCATTGAGTTGGTCTTGCCGTCTCTAAGTGACCTACACGTGCACTGGCTGTTACCATTGACTTGGTCTGACCGTCACTAAGTGAAACACGTCACTAAGTGAAACACATGTGTTGTCTGTTACCATTGAGTTGATCTTGCCGTCTCTAAGTGACCTACACGTGCACTGGCTGTTACTATTGACTTGGCCTGCCCGCCACTAAGTGAAACATGTCACTAAGTGAAACACATGTGTTGTCTGTAACCATTGAGTTGGTCTTGCCGTCTCTAAGTGACCTACACCTGCACTGGCTGTTAGCATTGACTTGGTCTGAACGTCACTAAGTGAAACACGTCACTAAGTGAAACACATGTGTTGTCTGTTACCATTGAGTTGATCTTGCCGTCCCTAAGTGACCTACACGTGCACTGGCTTGTACCATTGACTTGGTCTGACCGTCACTAAGTGAAACACGTCACTAAGTGAAACACATGTGTTGTCTGTTACCATTGAGTTGATCTTGTGGTCTCTAAGTGACCTACACATGCACTGGCTGTTACCATTGACTTGGTCTGACCTTCACTAAGTGAAACACATCACTAAGTGAAACACATGTGTTGTCTGTTACCATTGAGTTGATCTTGCCGCCTGTAAGTGACCTACACGTGCAATGTCTGTTACCATTGACATGGTCTGACCGTCACTAAGTGAAACACGTTACGAAGTGAAACACATGTGTTGTCTGTTACCATTGAGTTGATCTTGCCGTCTCTAAGTGACCTACACATGCAATAGCTGTTACCATTGACTTGGACTGTCCGCCACTAAGTGAAACACGTCACTAAGTAAAACACATGTGTTGTCTGTTACCATTGAGTTGGTCTTGCCGTCTCTAAGTGATCTACACGTGCACTGGCTGTTACCATTGACTTGGTCTGACCGTCACTAAGTGAAACACGTCACTAAGTGAAACACATGTGTTGTCTGTTACCATTGAGTTGATCTTGCCGTCTCTAAGTGACCTACACGTGCACTGGCTGTTAGCATTGACTTGGTCTGACCGTCACTAAGTGAAACACGTCACTAAGTGAAACACATGTGTTGTCTGTTACCATTGAGTTGATCTTGCCGCCTCTAAGTGACCTACACGTGCAATGGCTGTTACCATTGACATGGCCTGTCCGCCACTAAGTGAAACACGTCACTAAGTGAAACACATGTGTTGTCTGTTACCATTGAGTTGATCTTGCCGTCTCTAAGTGACCTACACGTGCACTGGCTGTTACCATTGACTTGGTCTGACCGTCACTAAGTGAAACACGTCACTAAGTGAAACACATGTGTTGTCTGTTACCATTGAGTTGATCTTGCCGTCTCTAAGTGACCTACACGTGCACTAGCTTGTACCATTGACTTGGTCTGACCATCACTAAGTGAAACACGTCACTAAGTGAAACAAATGTGTTGTCCGTTACCATTGAGTTGATCTTGCTATCTCTAAGTGACCTACATGTGCACTGACAGTAACCGTTGACGTGGTCTGACCATCTCTAAGTGAAACACGTCACTAAGTGAAACACGTGTTGTCTGTTACCATTGAGTTGGTCTTCCCACATCTGAGTGAGCTTACATGCACTGGCTGTTACCATTGACATGGTCTGACCATCACTAAGTGAAACACGTCACTAAGTGAAACATGTTCCCTATTACCATTCAGTTGGTTTTGCTGCCTCATCAGGAATTTTCTTCCCCGGACACCAAACAATTCTTGATTTTTAAAAGCTATGAAAAACACCATTTTAAAGAATTAAATCCAACCCCGAATTGCATTCTGATGTCCGTTTTTAGATTTAGGTGAAAAAAAATTTAACCTCGGGGTACAAAAATCCCTGACCCCAGCATCTCGAATTTTCTTCCCCGGACACCAAAAAATCTTGATTTTTAAAATCTATGAAAAACACCATTTTCAAGTTTGAAATTCAACCCTGTATCTAATTCTGGCGTCCGTTTTTACATTTGGGTCAAAAAAAAATTTTCACCCGCTGGGCACAAAAATCCCTGAACCCTGCAACAGGAATTTTCTTCCCCGGACACCAAAAAATGCGTGATTTTTAAAAACTATAAAAAACACCAGTTTTAAGCGTGAAATTCAACCCCGAATGTAATTCTGGTGTCCATTTTTACATTTGGGTCAAAAAAAAAATTCACCTCCTGGGCACAAAAATCCCTGACCCCCGGCATCATGAATTTTCTTGCCCGGATACCAAAAAATTCTTGATTTTTAAAATCTATGAAAAAAACCATTTTTAAGGATGCAATTAAAACTCGAATCTAATTCTGGTGTCTGTTTTTACATTTGGGTCAAAAAAAATTTACCTCCTGGGCACAAAAATCCTGACCCCGGCATCACGAATTTTCTTCCCTGGACACAAAAAAATCTTGATTTTTAAAATCTATGAAAAAAACCATTTTTAAGGATGCAATTAAAACTCGAATCTAATTCTGGTGTCTGTTTTTACATTTGGGTCAAAAAAAATTTACCTCCTGGGCACAAAAATCCTGACCCCGGCATCACGAATTTTCTTCCCTGGACACAAAAAAATCTTGATTTTTAAAATCTATAAAAAACACCATTTCTAAGGATGAAATTCAACCCCGAATCTCATACTGTCCTCGGTTTTTACATTTGTGTCAAAAAAAAAAAATTCACCTCCTGGGCACAAAAATCCCTGACCCCGTCAACAGGAATTTTCTTCCCTGGACACCAAAAAACCTTGATTTTTAAAATCTATAAAAAACACCATTTCTAAGGATGAAATTCAACCCCGAATCTCATACTGGCCTCGGTTTTTACATTTGTGTCAAAAAATCTTTTTCACCTCCTGGGCACAAAAATCCCTGACTCCGGCATCAGGAATTTTCTTCCCCGGACACCAAAAAATCTTGATTTTTAAAATCTATGAAAAAACCATTTTTAAGGATTAAATTCAACCCTGAATCTCATACTGGCCTCGGTTTTTACATTTGTGTCAAAAAAAATTTTTACCTCCTGGGCACAAAAATCCCTGACCCCGGCATCACGAATTTTCTTCCCCGGACATCAAAAAATCTTGATTTTTAAAATCTATGAAAAAACCATTTCTAAGGATGAAATTCAACCCCGAATCTCATACTGGACTCGGTTTTTACATTTGTGTCAAAAAATCTTTTTCACCTCCTGGGCACAAAAATCCCTGACCCCGGCATCAGAAATTTACTAGCCCGGACACCAAAAAATGCTTGATTTTTAAAAAGTATAAAAAACACCATTTTTAAGCGTGAAATTAAACCCCGAATGTAATTCTGGCATCCGTTTTTACATTTGGGTCAACAACGAAAAATTCACCTCCTGGGCACAAAAATCCCTCACCCCGGCATCAGGAATTTTCTTCCCCGGACACCAAAAAGCCTTGATTTTTAAAATCTATAGAAAACACCATTTTTAAGCATGAAATTAAACCCCAAATCTAATTCTGGCGTCCGTTTTTACATTTGAGTAAAAAAAAATGTTCACCTCTTAGGCAAATAAAATCCCTGACCCCGGCATCAGTAATTTTCTTTCCCGGACAACAAAAAATTCTTGATTTTTAAAAACTATAAAAAACACCATTTTTAAGCGTGAAATTCAACCCCGAATGTAATTCTGGTGTCCATTTTTACATTTGGGTCAAAAAAAAAATTCACCTCCTGTGCACAAAAATCCCTGACCCCGGCATCAGGAATTTTCTTTCCTGGACACCAAAAAATTCTTGATTTTTAAAATCTATGAAAAAAACCATTTTTAAGGATGAAATTAAAACTCAAATCTAATTCTGGTGTCTGTTTTTACATTTGGGTCAAAAAAAAAATTACCTCCTGGGCACAAAAATCCCTGACTCCGGCATCACGAATTTTCTTCCCTGGACACAAAAAAATCTTGATTTTTAAAATCTATAAAAAACACCATTTCTAAGGATGAAATTCAACCCCGAATCTCATACTGGCCTCGGTTTTTACATTTGTGTCAAAAAATCTTTTTCACCTCCTGGGCACAAAAATCCTTGACTCTGGCATCAGGAATTTTCTTGCCCGGACACCAAAAAATTCTTGATTTTTAAAAACTATAAAAAGCACCATTTTTAAGGACGAAATTCAACCCCAAAACTAATTCTAGTGTCCATTTTTACATTTGGGTCAAAAAAAAAATTTCACCCCCTGGGCACAAAAATCCCTGACCCCGGCATCAGAAATTTAGTTGCCCGGACACCAAAAAATGCTTGATTTTTAAAAAGTATAAAAAACACCATTTTTAAGCGTGAAATTAACCCCCGAATGTAATTCTGGCATCCGTTTTTACATTTGGGTCAACAAAAAAAATTCAACTCCTGGGCACAAAAATCCCTGACCCTGACATCACGAATTTTCTTCCCCTGACACCAAAAAATCTTGATTTTTAAAATCTGTGAAAAACACCATTTTCAAGGGTGAAATTCAACCCCGAATTTAATTCTGGCGTCCATTTTTACATTTGGGTCAAAAAAAAATCTCACCTCCCGGGCACAAAAATCCCTGACTCCGGCATCAGGAATTCTCTTCCCCGGACACCAAAAAATCTTGATTTTTAAAATCTATGAAAAACACCATTTTCAAGGATGAAATTCAACCCTGAATCTAATTCTGGCGTCCGTTTTTACATTTGGGTCAAAAAAAAATTTTCACCCGCTGGGCACAAAAATCCCTGAACAGGAATTTTCTTCCCCGGACACCAAAAAATGCTTGATTTTTAAAAACTATAAAAAACACCTTTTTTAAGCGTGAAATTCAACCCCGAATGTAATTCTGGCGTCCGTTTTTACATTTGGGTCAAAAAAAATGTCACCTCCTGGGCATAAAAATCCCTGACTACGAAATCAGAAATTTACTTGCCCGGACACCAAAAAATGCTTGATTTTTAAAAAGTATAAAAAACACCATTTCTAAGGATGAAATTCAACCCCGAATCTCATACTGGACTCGGTTTTTACATTTGTGTCAAAAAATCTTTTTCACCTCCTGGGCACAAAAATCCCTGACCCCGGCATCACGAATTTTCTTCCCCGGACATCAAAAAATCTTGATTTTTAAAATCTATGAAAAAACCATTTCTAAGGATGAAATTCAACCCCGAATCTCATACTGGACTCGGTTTTTACATTTGTGTCAAAAAATCTTTTTCACCTCCTGGGCACAAAAATCCCTGACCCCGGCATCAGAAATTTACTAGCCCGGACACCAAAAAATGCTTGATTTTTAAAAAGTATAAAAAACACCATTTTTAAGCGTGAAATTAAACCCCGAATGTAATTCTGGCATCCGTTTTTACATTTGGGTCAACAACGAAAAATTCACCTCCTGGGCACAAAAATCCCTCACCCCGGCATCAGGAATTTTCTTCCCCGGACACCAAAAAGCCTTGATTTTTAAAATCTATAGAAAACACCATTTTTAAGCATGAAATTAAACCCCAAATCTAATTCTGGCGTCCGTTTTTACATTTGAGTAAAAAAAAATGTTCACCTCTTAGGCAAATAAAATCCCTGACCCCGGCATCAGTAATTTTCTTTCCCGGACAACAAAAAATTCTTGATTTTTAAAAACTATAAAAAACACCATTTTTAAGCGTGAAATTCAACCCCGAATGTAATTCTGGTGTCCATTTTTACATTTGGGTCAAAAAAAAAATTCACCTCCTGTGCACAAAAATCCCTGACCCCGGCATCAGGAATTTTCTTTCCTGGACACCAAAAAATTCTTGATTTTTAAAATCTATGAAAAAAACCATTTTTAAGGATGAAATTAAAACTCAAATCTAATTCTGGTGTCTGTTTTTACATTTGGGTCAAAAAAAAAATTACCTCCTGGGCACAAAAATCCCTGACTCCGGCATCACGAATTTTCTTCCCTGGACACAAAAAAATCTTGATTTTTAAAATCTATAAAAAACACCATTTCTAAGGATGAAATTCAACCCCGAATCTCATACTGGCCTCGGTTTTTACATTTGTGTCAAAAAATCTTTTTCACCTCCTGGGCACAAAAATCCTTGACTCTGGCATCAGGAATTTTCTTGCCCGGACACCAAAAAATTCTTGATTTTTAAAAACTATAAAAAGCACCATTTTTAAGGACGAAATTCAACCCCAAAACTAATTCTAGTGTCCATTTTTACATTTGGGTCAAAAAAAAAATTTCACCCCCTGGGCACAAAAATCCCTGACCCCGGCATCAGAAATTTAGTTGCCCGGACACCAAAAAATGCTTGATTTTTAAAAAGTATAAAAAACACCATTTTTAAGCGTGAAATTAACCCCCGAATGTAATTCTGGCATCCGTTTTTACATTTGGGTCAACAAAAAAAATTCAACTCCTGGGCACAAAAATCCCTGACCCTGACATCACGAATTTTCTTCCCCTGACACCAAAAAATCTTGATTTTTAAAATCTGTGAAAAACACCATTTTCAAGGGTGAAATTCAACCCCGAATTTAATTCTGGCGTCCATTTTTACATTTGGGTCAAAAAAAAATCTCACCTCCCGGGCACAAAAATCCCTGACTCCGGCATCAGGAATTCTCTTCCCCGGACACCAAAAAATCTTGATTTTTAAAATCTATGAAAAACACCATTTTCAAGGATGAAATTCAACCCTGAATCTAATTCTGGCGTCCGTTTTTACATTTGGGTCAAAAAAAAATTTTCACCCGCTGGGCACAAAAATCCCTGAACAGGAATTTTCTTCCCCGGACACCAAAAAATGCTTGATTTTTAAAAACTATAAAAAACACCTTTTTTAAGCGTGAAATTCAACCCCGAATGTAATTCTGGCGTCCGTTTTTACATTTGGGTCAAAAAAAATGTCACCTCCTGGGCATAAAAATCCCTGACTACGAAATCAGAAATTTACTTGCCCGGACACCAAAAAATGCTTGATTTTTAAAAAGTATAAAAAACACCATTTCTAAGGATGAAATTCAACCCCGAATCTCATACTGGACTCGGTTTTTACATTTGTGTCAAAAAATCTTTTTCACCTCCTGGGCACAAAAATCCCTGACCCCGGCATCAGAAATTTACTAGCCCGGACAACAAAAAATGCTTGATTTTTAAAAACTATAAAAAACACCATTTTTAAGCGTGAAATTAAACCCCGAATGTAATTCTGGCATCCGTTTTTACATTTGGGTCAACAACGAAAAATTCACCTCCTGGGCACAAAAATCCCTCACCCCGGCATCAGGAATTTTCTTCCCCGGACACCAAAAAGCCTTGATTTTTAAAATCTATAGAAAACACCATTTTTAAGCATGAAATTAAACCCCAAATCTAATTCTGGCGTCCGTTTTTACATTTGAGTAAAAAAAAATGTTCACCTCTTAGGCAAATAAAATCCCTGACCCCGGCATCAGTAATTTTCTTTCCCGGACAACAAAAAATTCTTGATTTTTAAAAACTATAAAAAACACCATTTTTAAGCGTGAAATTCAACCCCGAATGTAATTCTGGTGTCCATTTTTACATTTGGGTCAAAAAAAAAATTCACCTCCTGTGCACAAAAATCCCTGACCCCGGCATCAGGAATTTTCTTTCCTGGACACCAAAAAATTCTTGATTTTTAAAATCTATGAAAAAAAACCATTTTTAAGGATGAAATTAAAACTCAAATCTAATTCTGGTGTCTGTTTTTACATTTGGGTCAAAAAAAAATTTACCTCCTGGGCACAAAAATCCCTGACTCCGGCATCACGAATTTTCTTCCCTGGACACAAAAAAATCTTGATTTTTAAAATCTATAAAAAACACCATTTCTAAGGATGAAATTCAACCCCGAATCTCATACTGGCCTCGGTTTTTACATTTGTGTCAAAAAATCTTTTTCACCTCCTGGGCACAAAAATCCTTGACTCTGGCATCAGGAATTTTCTTGCCCGGACACCAAAAAATTCTTGATTTTTAAAAACTATAAAAAGCACCATTTTTAAGGACGAAATTCAACCCCGAAACTAATTCTAGTGTCCATTTTTACATTTGGGTCAAAAAAAAATTTCACCCCCTGGGCACAAAAATCCCTGACCCCGGCATCAAAAATTTACTTGCCCGGACACCAAAAAATGCTTGATTTTTAAAAAGTATAAAAAACACAATTTTTAAGCGTGAAATTAAACCCCGAATGTAATTCTGGCATCCGTTTTTACATTTGGGTCAACAACGAAATATTCACCTCCTGGGCACAAAAATCCCTCACCCCGGCACCAGGAATTTTCTTCCCCGGACACCAAAAAACCTTGATTTTTAAAATCTATAGAAAACACCATTTTTAAGCATGAAATTAAACCCCAAATCTAATTCTGGCGTCCGTTTTTACATTTGAGTAAAAAAAAAATGTTCACCTCCTAGGCAAATAAAATCCCTGACCCCGGCAAAAGTAATTTTCTTTCCCGGACAACAAAAAATTCTTGATTTTTAAAAACTATAAAAAACACCAGTTTTAAGCGTGAAATTCAACCCCGAATGTAATTCTGGCATCCGTTTTTACATTTGGGTCAAAAAAAAAATTTCACCTTCTGTGCACAAAAATCCCTGACTCCGGCATTAGGAATTTTCTTCCCCGGACACCAAAAAATCTTGATTTTTAAAATCTATGAAAAAAACCATTTTTAAGGATTAAATTCAACCCCGAATCTCATACTGGCCTCGGTTTTTAAATTTGTGTCAAAAAAAAAAAATTACCTCCTGGGCACAAAAATCCCTGACCCCGGCATCACGAATTTTCTTCCCCGGACATCAAAAAATCTTGATTTTTAAAATCTATGAAAAAAACCATTTTTAAGGATGAAATTAAAACTCGAATCTAATTCTGGTGTCTGTTTTTACATTTGGGTCAAAAAAAATTTACCTCCTGGGCACAAAAATCCCTGACCCCGGCATCACGAATTTTCTTCCCTGGACACAAAAAAATCTTGATTTTTAAAATCTATAAAAAACACCATTTCTAAGGATGAAATTCAACCCCGAATCTCATACTGGCCTCGGTTTTTACATTTGTGTCAAAAAATCTTTTTCACCTCCTGGGCACAAAAATCCCTGACCCCGGCATCAGGAATTTTCTTGCCCGGACACCAAAAAATTCTTGATTTTTAAAAACTATAAAAAGCACCATTTTTAAGGACGAAATTCAACCCCAAAACTAATTCTAGTGTCCATTTTTACATTTGGGTCAAAAAAAAAATTTCACCCCCTGGGCACAAAAATCCCTGACCCCGGCATCAGAAATTTACTTGCCCGGACACCAAAAAATGCTTGATTTTTAAAAAGTATAAAAAACACAATTTTTAAGCGTGAAATTAAACCCCGAATGTAATTCTGGCATCCGTTTTTACATTTGGGTCAACAACGAAATATTCACCTCCTGGGCACAAAAATCCCTCACCCCGGGACCAGGAATTTTCTTCCCCGGACACCAAAAAACCTTGATTTTTAAAATCTATAGAAAACACCATTTTTAAGCATGAAATTAAACCCCAAATCTAATTCTGGCGTCCGTTTTTACATTTGAGTAAAAAAAAAATGTTCACCTCTTAGGCAAATAAAATCCCTGACCCCGGCATCAGTAATTTTCTTTCCCGGACAACAAAAAATTCTTGATTTTTAAAAACTATAAAAAACACCATTTTTAAGCGTGAAATTCAACCCCGAATGTAATTCTGGTGTCCGTTTTTACATTTGGGTCAAAAAAAAATTTCACCCCCTGGGCACAAAAATCCCTGACCCCGGCATCAAAAATTTACTTGCCCGGACACCAAAAAATGCTTGATTTTTAAAAAGTATAAAAAACACCATTTTTAAGCGTGAAATTAAACCCCGAATGTAATTCTGGCATCCGTTTTTACATTTGGGTCAAAAAAAAAATTTCACCTTCTGTGCACAAAAATCCCTGACTCCGGCATCAGGAATTTTCTTCCCCGGACACCAAAAAATCTTGATTTTTAAAATCTATAAAAAAAACCATTTTTAAGGATTAAATTCAACCCCGAATCTCATACTGGCCTCGGTTTTTAAATTTGTGTCAAAAAAAAAAAAATTACCTCCTGGGCACAAAAATCCCTGACCCCGGCATCACGAATTCTCTTCCCCGGACATCAAAAAATCTTGATTTTTAAAATCTATGAAAAAAACCATTTTTAAGGATGAAATTAAAACTCGAATCTAATTCTGGTGTCTGTTTTTACATTTGGGTCAAAAAAAATTTACCTCCTGGGCACAAAAATCCCTGACCCCGGCATCACGAATTTTCTTCCCTGGACACAAAAAAATCTTGATTTTTAAAATCTATAAAAAACACCATTTCTAAGGATGAAATTCAACCCCGAATCTCATACTGGCCTCGGTTTTTACATTTGTGTCAAAAAATCTTTTTCACCTCCTGGGCACAAAAATCCCTGACCCCGGCATCAGGAATTTTCTTGCCCGGACACCAAAAAATTCTTGATTTTTAAAAACTATAAAAAGCACCATTTTTAAGGACGAAATTCAACCCCAAAACTAATTCTAGTGTCCATTTTTACATTTGGGTCAAAAAAAAAATTTCACCCCCTGGGCACAAAAATCCCTGACCCCGGCATCAGAAATTTACTTGCCCGGACACCAAAAAATGCTTGATTTTTAAAAAGTATAAAAAACACCATTTTTAAGCGTGAAATTAAACCCCGAATGTAATTCTGGCATCCGTTTTTACATTTGGGTCAACAAAAAAATTCAACTCCTGGGCACAAAAATCCCTGACCCTGACATCACGAATTTTCTTCCCCTGACACCAAAAAATCTTGATTTTTAAAATCTATGAAAAACACCATTTTCAAGGGTGAAATTCAACCCCGAATTTAATTCTGGCGTCCATTTTTACATTTGGGTCAAAAAAAAATCTCACCTCCCGGGCACAAAAATCCCTGACTCCGGCATCAGGAATTCTCTTCCCCGGACACCAAAAAATCTTGATTTTTAAAATCTATGAAAAACACCATTTTCAAGGATGAAATTCAACCCTGAATCTAATTCTGGCGTCCGTTTTTACATTTGGGTCAAAAAAAAATTTTCACCCGCTGGGCACAAAAATCCCTGAACAGGAATTTTCTTCCCCGGACACCAAAAAATGCTTGATTTTTAAAAACTATAAAAAACACCATTTTTAAGCGTGAAATTCAACCCCGAATGTAATTCTGGCGTCCGTTTTTACATTTGGGTCAAAAAAAATGTCACCTCCTGGGCACAAAAATCCCTGACTACGAAATCAGAAATTTACTTGCCCGGACACCAAAAAATGCTTGATTTTTAAAAAGTATAAAAAACACCATTTCTAAGGATGAAATTCAACCCCGAATCTCATACTGGACTTGGTTTTTACATTTGTGTCAAAAAATCTTTTTCACCTCCTGGGCACAAAAATCCCTGACCCCGGCATCAGAAATTTACTAGCCCGGACACCAAAAAATGCTTGATTTTTAAAAAGTATAAAAAACACCATTTTTAAGCGTGAAATTAAACCCCGAATGTAATTCTGGCATCCGTTTTTACATTTGGGTCAACAACGAAAAATTCACCTCCTGGGCACAAAAATCCCTGACCCCGGCATCAGGAATTTTCTTTCCTAGACACCAAAAAATTCTTGATTTTTAAAAACTATAAAAAAACACCATTTTTAAGGAAGAAATTCAACCCCGAATCTAATTCTGGTGTCCGTTTTTACATTTGGGTCAAAAAAAAATGTTCACCTCTTAGGCAAATAAAATCCCTGACCCCGGCATCAGTAATTTTCTTTCCCGGACAACAAAAAATTCTTGATTTTTAAAAACTATAAAAAGCACCATTTTTAAGCGTGAAATTCAACCCCGAATGTAATTCTGGTGTCCATTTTTACATTTGGGTCAAAAAAAAAATTCACCTCCTGGGCACAAAAATCCCTGACCCCGGCATCAGGAATTTTCTTTCCTGGACACCAAAAAATTCTTGATTTTTAAAATCTATAAAAAAACACCATTTTTAAGGAAGAAATTCAACCCCGAATCTAATTCTGGTGTCCGTTTTTACATTTGTGTCAAAAAAAAATTTCATCCCCTGGGCACAAAAATCCCTGACCCCGGCATCAAAAATTTACTTGCCCGGACACCAAAAAATGCTTGATTTTTAAAAAGAATAAAAAACACCATTTTTAAGCGTGAAATTAAACCCCGAATGTAATTCTGGCATCCGTTTTTACATTTGGGTCAAAAAAAAAATTTCACCTTCTGTGCACAAAAATCCCTGACTCCGGCATCAGGAATTTTCTTCCCCGGACACCAAAAAATCTTGATTTTTAAAATCTATGAAAAAAACCATTTTTAAGGATTAAATTCAACCCCGAATCTCATACTGGCCTCGGTTTTTAAATTTGTGTCAAAAAAAAAAAATTACCTCCTGGGCACAAAAATCCCTGACCCCGGCATCACGAATTCTCTTCCCTGGACATCAAAAAATCTTGATTTTTAAAATCTATGAAAAAAACCATTTTTAAGGATGAAATTAAAACTCGAATCTAATTCTGGTGTCTGTTTTTACATTTGGGTCAAAAAAAATTTACCTCCTGGGCACAAAAATCCCTGACCCCGGCATCACGAATTTTCTTCCCTGGACACAAAAAAATCTTGATTTTTAAAATCTATAAAAAACACCATTTCTAAGGATGAAATTCAACCCCGAATCTCATACTGGCCTCGGTTGTTACATTTGTGTCAAAAAATCTTTTTCACCTCCTGGGCACAAAAATCCCTGACCCCGGCATCAGGAATTTTCTTGCCTGGACACCAAAAAATTCTTGATTTTTAAAAACTATAAAAAGCACCATTTTTAAGGACGAAATTCAACCCCAAAACTAATTCTAGTGTCCATTTTTACATTTGGGTCAAAAAAAAAATTTCACCCCCTGGGCACAAAAATCCCTGACCCCGGCATCAGAAATTTACTTGCCCGGACACCAAAAAATGCTTGATTTTTAAAAAGTATAAAAAACACCATTTTTAAGCATGAAATTAAACCCCGAATGTAATTCTGGCATCCGTTTTTACATTTGGGTCAACAAAAAAAATTCAACTCCTGGGCACAAAAATCCCTGACCCTGACATCACGAATTTTCTTCCCCTGACACCAAAAAATCTTGATTTTTAAAATCTATGAAAAACACCATTTTCAAGGGTGAAATTCAACCCCGAATTTAATTCTGGCGTCCATTTTTACATTTGGGTCAAAAAAAAATCTCACCTCCCGGGCACAAAAATCCCTGACTCCGGCATCAGGAATTCTCTTCCCCGGACACCAAAAAATCTTGATTTTTAAAATCTATGAAAAACACCATTTTCAAGGATGAAATTCAACCCTGAATCTAATTCTGGCGTCCGTTTTTACATTTGGGTCAAAAAAAAATTTTCACCCGCTGGGCACAAAAATCCCTGAACAGGAATTTTCTTCCCCGGACACCAAAAAATGCTTGATTTTTAAAAACTATAAAAAACACCATTTTTAAGCGTGAAATTCAACCCCGAATGTAATTCTGGCGTCCGTTTTTACATTTGGGTCAAAAAAAATGTCACCTCCTGGGCACAAAAATCCCTGACCCTGACATCACGAATTTTCTTCCCCTGACACCAAAAAATCTTGATTTTTAAAATCTATGAAAAACACCATTTTCAAGGGTGAAATTCAACCCCGAATTTAATTCTGGCGTCCATTTTTACATTTGGGTCAAAAAAAAATCTCAACTCCCGGGCACAAAAATCCTTGACTCCGGCATCAGGAATTCTCTTCCCCGGACACCAAAAAATCTTGATTTTTAAAATCTATGAAAAACACCATTTTCAAGGATGAAATTCAACCCTGAATCTAATTCTGGCGTCCGTTTTTACATTTGGGTCAAAAAAAAATTTTCACCCGCTGGGCACAAAAATCCCTGAACCCGGACACCAAAAAATGCTTGATTTTTAAAAACTATAAAAAACACCATTTTTAAGCGTAAAATTCAACCCCGAATGTAATTCTGGCGTCCGTTTTTACATTTGGGTCAAAAAAAATGTCACCTCCTGGGCACAAAAATCCCTGACTACGAAATCAGAAATTTACTGGCCCGGACACCAAAAAATGCTTGATTTTTAAAAAGTATAAAAAACACCATTTCTAAGGATGAAATTCAACCCCGAATGTAATTCTGGCATCCGTTTTTACATTTGGGTCAAAAAAAAAACTTCACCTCCTGGGCACAAAAATCCCTGACCCCGGCATAACGAATTTTCTTCCCTGGACACAAAAAAATCTTGATTTTTAAAATCTATAAAAAACACCATTTCTAAGGATGAAATTCAACCCCGAATCTCATACTGGCCTCGGTTTTTACATTTGTGTCAAAAAATCTTTTTCACCTCCTGGGCACAAAAATCCTTGACTCTGGCATCAGGAATTTTCTTGCCCGGACACCAAAAAATTCTTGATTTTTAAAAACTATAAAAAGCACCATTTTTAAGGACCAAATTCAACCCCGAAACTAATTCTAGTGTCCATTTTTACATTTGGGTCAAAAAAAAATGTCACCTCCTGGGCATAAAAATCCCTGACTACGAAATCAGAAATTTACTTGCCCGGACACCAAAAAATGCTTGATTTTTAAAAAGTATAAAAAACACAATTTTTAAGCGTGAAATTAAACCCCGAATGTAATTCTGGCATCCGTTTTTACATTTGGGTCAACAACGAAATATTCACCTCCTGGGCACAAAAATCCCTCACCCCGGCACCAGGAATTTTCTTCCCCGGACACCAAAAAACCTTGATTTTTAAAATCTATAGAAAACACCATTTTTAAGCATGAAATTAAACCCCAAATCTAATTCTGGCGTCCGTTTTTACATTTGAGTAAAAAAAAAATGTTCACCTCCTAGGCAAATAAAATCCCTGACCCCGGCAAAAGTAATTTTCTTTCCCGGACAACAAAAAATTCTTGATTTTTAAAAACTATAAAAAACACCAGTTTTAAGCGTGAAATTCAACCCCGAATGTAATTCTGGCATCCGTTTTTACATTTGGGTCAAAAAAAAAAATTTCACCTTCTGTGCACAAAAATCCCTGACTCCGGCATTAGGAATTTTCTTCCCCGGACACCAAAAAATCTTGATTTTTAAAATCTATGAAAAAAACCATTTTTAAGGATTAAATTCAACCCCGAATCTCATACTGGCCTCGGTTTTTAAATTTGTGTCAAAAAAAAAAAATTACCTCCTGGGCACAAAAATCCCTGACCCCGGCATCACGAATTTTCTTCCCCGGACATCAAAAAATCTTGATTTTTAAAATCTATGAAAAAAACCATTTTTAAGGATGAAATTAAAACTCGAATCTAATTCTGGTGTCTGTTTTTACATTTGGGTCAAAAAAAATTTACCTCCTGGGCACAAAAATCCCTGACCCCGGCATCACGAATTTTCTTCCCTGGACACAAAAAAATCTTGATTTTTAAAATCTATAAAAAACACCATTTCTAAGGATGAAATTCAACCCCGAATCTCATACTGGCCTCGGTTTTTACATTTGTGTCAAAAAATCTTTTTCACCTCCTGGGCACAAAAATCCCTGACCCCGGCATCAGGAATTTTCTTGCCCGGACACCAAAAAATTCTTGATTTTTAAAAACTATAAAAAGCACCATTTTTAAGGACGAAATTCAACCCCAAAACTAATTCTAGTGTCCATTTTTACATTTGGGTCAAAAAAAAAATTTCACCCCCTGGGCACAAAAATCCCTGACCCCGGCATCAGAAATTTACTTGCCCGGACACCAAAAAATGCTTGATTTTTAAAAAGTATAAAAAACACAATTTTTAAGCGTGAAATTAAACCCCGAATGTAATTCTGGCATCCGTTTTTACATTTGGGTCAACAACGAAATATTCACCTCCTGGGCACAAAAATCCCTCACCCCGGGACCAGGAATTTTCTTCCCCGGACACCAAAAAACCTTGATTTTTAAAATCTATAGAAAACACCATTTTTAAGCATGAAATTAAACCCCAAATCTAATTCTGGCGTCCGTTTTTACATTTGAGTAAAAAAAAAATGTTCACCTCTTAGGCAAATAAAATCCCTGACCCCGGCATCAGTAATTTTCTTTCCCGGACAACAAAAAATTCTTGATTTTTAAAAACTATAAAAAACACCATTTTTAAGCGTGAAATTCAACCCCGAATGTAATTCTGGTGTCCGTTTTTACATTTGGGTCAAAAAAAAATTTCACCCCCTGGGCACAAAAATCCCTGACCCCGGCATCAAAAATTTACTTGCCCGGACACCAAAAAATGCTTGATTTTTAAAAAGTATAAAAAACACCATTTTTAAGCGTGAAATTAAACCCCGAATGTAATTCTGGCATCCGTTTTTACATTTGGGTCAAAAAAAAAATTTCACCTTCTGTGCACAAAAATCCCTGACTCCGGCATCAGGAATTTTCTTCCCCGGACACCAAAAAATCTTGATTTTTAAAATCTATAAAAAAAACCATTTTTAAGGATTAAATTCAACCCCGAATCTCATACTGGCCTCGGTTTTTAAATTTGTGTCAAAAAAAAAAAATTACCTCCTGGGCACAAAAATCCCTGACCCCGGCATCACGAATTCTCTTCCCCGGACATCAAAAAATCTTGATTTTTAAAATCTATGAAAAAAACCATTTTTAAGGATGAAATTAAAACTCGAATCTAATTCTGGTGTCTGTTTTTACATTTGGGTCAAAAAAAATTTACCTCCTGGGCACAAAAATCCCTGACCCCGGCATCACGAATTTTCTTCCCTGGACACAAAAAAATCTTGATTTTTAAAATCTATAAAAAACACCATTTCTAAGGATGAAATTCAACCCCGAATCTCATACTGGCCTCGGTTTTTACATTTGTGTCAAAAAATCTTTTTCACCTCCTGGGCACAAAAATCCCTGACCCCGGCATCAGGAATTTTCTTGCCCGGACACCAAAAAATTCTTGATTTTTAAAAACTATAAAAAGCACCATTTTTAAGGACGAAATTCAACCCCAAAACTAATTCTAGTGTCCATTTTTACATTTGGGTCAAAAAAAAAATTTCACCCCCTGGGCACAAAAATCCCTGACCCCGGCATCAGAAATTTACTTGCCCGGACACCAAAAAATGCTTGATTTTTAAAAAGTATAAAAAACACCATTTTTAAGCGTGAAATTAAACCCCGAATGTAATTCTGGCATCCGTTTTTACATTTGGGTCAACAAAAAAATTCAACTCCTGGGCACAAAAATCCCTGACCCTGACATCACGAATTTTCTTCCCCTGACACCAAAAAATCTTGATTTTTAAAATCTATGAAAAACACCATTTTCAAGGGTGAAATTCAACCCCGAATTTAATTCTGGCGTCCATTTTTACATTTGGGTCAAAAAAAAATCTCACCTCCCGGGCACAAAAATCCCTGACTCCGGCATCAGGAATTCTCTTCCCCGGACACCAAAAAATCTTGATTTTTAAAATCTATGAAAAACACCATTTTCAAGGATGAAATTCAACCCTGAATCTAATTCTGGCGTCCGTTTTTACATTTGGGTCAAAAAAAAATTTTCACCCGCTGGGCACAAAAATCCCTGAACAGGAATTTTCTTCCCCGGACACCAAAAAATGCTTGATTTTTAAAAACTATAAAAAACACCATTTTTAAGCGTGAAATTCAACCCCGAATGTAATTCTGGCGTCCGTTTTTACATTTGGGTCAAAAAAAATGTCACCTCCTGGGCACAAAAATCCCTGACTACGAAATCAGAAATTTACTTGCCCGGACACCAAAAAATGCTTGATTTTTAAAAAGTATAAAAAACACCATTTCTAAGGATGAAATTCAACCCCGAATCTCATACTGGACTTGGTTTTTACATTTGTGTCAAAAAATCTTTTTCACCTCCTGGGCACAAAAATCCCTGACCCCGGCATCAGAAATTTACTAGCCCGGACACCAAAAAATGCTTGATTTTTAAAAAGTATAAAAAACACCATTTTTAAGCGTGAAATTAAACCCCGAATGTAATTCTGGCATCCGTTTTTACATTTGGGTCAACAACGAAAAATTCACCTCCTGGGCACAAAAATCCCTGACCCCGGCATCAGGAATTTTCTTTCCTAGACACCAAAAAATTCTTGATTTTTAAAAACTATAAAAAAACACCATTTTTAAGGAAGAAATTCAACCCCGAATCTAATTCTGGTGTCCGTTTTTACATTTGGGTCAAAAAAAAATGTTCACCTCTTAGGCAAATAAAATCCCTGACCCCGGCATCAGTAATTTTCTTTCCCGGACAACAAAAAATTCTTGATTTTTAAAAACTATAAAAAGCACCATTTTTAAGCGTGAAATTCAACCCCGAATGTAATTCTGGTGTCCATTTTTACATTTGGGTCAAAAAAAAAATTCACCTCCTGGGCACAAAAATCCCTGACCCCGGCATCAGGAATTTTCTTTCCTGGACACCAAAAAATTCTTGATTTTTAAAATCTATAAAAAAACACCATTTTTAAGGAAGAAATTCAACCCCGAATCTAATTCTGGTGTCCGTTTTTACATTTGTGTCAAAAAAAAATTTCATCCCCTGGGCACAAAAATCCCTGACCCCGGCATCAAAAATTTACTTGCCCGGACACCAAAAAATGCTTGATTTTTAAAAAGAATAAAAAACACCATTTTTAAGCGTGAAATTAAACCCCGAATGTAATTCTGGCATCCGTTTTTACATTTGGGTCAAAAAAAAAATTTCACCTTCTGTGCACAAAAATCCCTGACTCCGGCATCAGGAATTTTCTTCCCCGGACACCAAAAAATCTTGATTTTTAAAATCTATGAAAAAAACCATTTTTAAGGATTAAATTCAACCCCGAATCTCATACTGGCCTCGGTTTTTAAATTTGTGTCAAAAAAAAAAAATTACCTCCTGGGCACAAAAATCCCTGACCCCGGCATCACGAATTCTCTTCCCTGGACATCAAAAAATCTTGATTTTTAAAATCTATGAAAAAAACCATTTTTAAGGATGAAATTAAAACTCGAATCTAATTCTGGTGTCTGTTTTTACATTTGGGTCAAAAAAAATTTACCTCCTGGGCACAAAAATCCCTGACCCCGGCATCACGAATTTTCTTCCCTGGACACAAAAAAATCTTGATTTTTAAAATCTATAAAAAACACCATTTCTAAGGATGAAATTCAACCCCGAATCTCATACTGGCCTCGGTTGTTACATTTGTGTCAAAAAATCTTTTTCACCTCCTGGGCACAAAAATCCCTGACCCCGGCATCAGGAATTTTCTTGCCCGGACACCAAAAAATTCTTGATTTTTAAAAACTATAAAAAGCACCATTTTTAAGGACGAAATTCAACCCCAAAACTAATTCTAGTGTCCATTTTTACATTTGGGTCAAAAAAAAAATTTCACCCCCTGGGCACAAAAATCCCTGACCCCGGCATCAGAAATTTACTTGCCCGGACACCAAAAAATGCTTGATTTTTAAAAAGTATAAAAAACACCATTTTTAAGCATGAAATTAAACCCCGAATGTAATTCTGGCATCCGTTTTTACATTTGGGTCAACAAAAAAAATTCAACTCCTGGGCACAAAAATCCCTGACCCTGACATCACGAATTTTCTTCCCCTGACACCAAAAAATCTTGATTTTTAAAATCTATGAAAAACACCATTTTCAAGGGTGAAATTCAACCCCGAATTTAATTCTGGCGTCCATTTTTACATTTGGGTCAAAAAAAAATCTCACCTCCCGGGCACAAAAATCCCTGACTCCGGCATCAGGAATTCTCTTCCCCGGACACCAAAAAATCTTGATTTTTAAAATCTATGAAAAACACCATTTTCAAGGATGAAATTCAACCCTGAATCTAATTCTGGCGTCCGTTTTTACATTTGGGTCAAAAAAAAATTTTCACCCGCTGGGCACAAAAATCCCTGAACAGGAATTTTCTTCCCCGGACACCAAAAAATGCTTGATTTTTAAAAACTATAAAAAACACCATTTTTAAGCGTGAAATTCAACCCCGAATGTAATTCTGGCGTCCGTTTTTACATTTGGGTCAAAAAAAATGTCACCTCCTGGGCACAAAAATCCCTGACCCTGACATCACGAATTTTCTTCCCCTGACACCAAAAAATCTTGATTTTTAAAATCTATGAAAAACACCATTTTCAAGGGTGAAATTCAACCCCGAATTTAATTCTGGCGTCCATTTTTACATTTGGGTCAAAAAAAAATCTCAACTCCCGGGCACAAAAATCCTTGACTCCGGCATCAGGAATTCTCTTCCCCGGACACCAAAAAATCTTGATTTTTAAAATCTATGAAAAACACCATTTTCAAGGATGAAATTCAACCCTGAATCTAATTCTGGCGTCCGTTTTTACATTTGGGTCAAAAAAAAATTTTCACCCGCTGGGCACAAAAATCCCTGAACCCGGACACCAAAAAATGCTTGATTTTTAAAAACTATAAAAAACACCATTTTTAAGCGTAAAATTCAACCCCGAATGTAATTCTGGCGTCCGTTTTTACATTTGGGTCAAAAAAAATGTCACCTCCTGGGCACAAAAATCCCTGACTACGAAATCAGAAATTTACTGGCCCGGACACCAAAAAATGCTTGATTTTTAAAAAGTATAAAAAACACCATTTCTAAGGATGAAATTCAACCCCGAATGTAATTCTGGCATCCGTTTTTACATTTGGGTCAAAAAAAAAACTTCACCTCCTGGGCACAAAAATCCCTGACCCCGGCATAACGAATTTTCTTCCCTGGACACAAAAAAATCTTGATTTTTAAAATCTATAAAAAACACCATTTCTAAGGATGAAATTCAACCCCGAATCTCATACTGGCCTCGGTTTTTACATTTGTGTCAAAAAATCTTTTTCACCTCCTGGGCACAAAAATCCTTGACTCTGGCATCAGGAATTTTCTTGCCCGGACACCAAAAAATTCTTGATTTTTAAAAACTATAAAAAGCACCATTTTTAAGGACCAAATTCAACCCCGAAACTAATTCTAGTGTCCATTTTTACATTTGGGTCAAAAAAAAATTTCACCCCCTGGGCACAAAAATCCCTGACCCCGGCATCAAAAATTTACTTGCCCGGACACCAAAAAATGCTTGATTTTTAAAAAGTATAAAAAACACAATTTTTAAGCGTGAAATTAAACCCCGAATGTAATTCTGGCATCCGTTTTTACATTTGGGTCAACAACGAAATATTCACCTCCTGGGCACAAAAATCCCTCACCCCGGCACCAGGAATTTTCTTCCCCAGACACCAAAAAACCTTGATTTTTAAAATCTATAGAAAGCACCATTTTTAAGCATGAAATTAAACCCCAAATCTAATTCTGGCGTCCGTTTTTACATTTGAGTAAAAAAAAAATGTTCACCTCTTAGGCAAATAAAATCCCTGACCCCGGCATCAGTAATTTTCTTTCCCGGACAACAAAAAATTCTTGATTTTTAAAAACTATAAAAAACACCATTTTTAAGCGTGAAATTCAACCCCGAATGTAATTCTGGTGTCCGTTTTTACATTTGGGTCAAAAAAAAAATTCACCCCCTGGGCACAAAAATCCCTGACCCCGGCATCAAAAATTTACTTGCCCGGACACCAAAAAATGCTTGATTTTTAAAAAGTATAAAAAACACCATTTTTAAGCGTGAAATTAAACCCCGAATGTAATTCTGGCATCCGTTTTTACATTTGGGTCAAAAAAAAAAATTCACCTTCTGTGCACAAAAATCCCTGACTCCGGCATCAGGAATTTTCTTCCCCGGACACCAAAAAATCTTGATTTTTAAAATCTATGAAAAAAACCATTTTTAAGGATTAAATTCAACCCCGAATCTCATACTGGCCTCGGTTTTTAAATTTGTGTCAAAAAAAAAAAATTACCTCCTGGGCACAAAAATCCCTGACCCCGGCATCACGAATTCTCTTCCCCGGACATCAAAAAATCTTGATTTTTAAAATCTATGAAAAAAACCATTTTTAAGGATGAAATTAAAACTCGAATCTAATTCTGGTGTCTGTTTTTACATTTGGGTCAAAAAAAATTTACCTCCTGGGCACAAAAATCCCTGACCCCGGCATCACGAATTTTCTTCCCTGGACACAAAAAAATCTTGATTTTTAAAATCTATAAAAAACACCATTTCTAAGGATGAAATTCAACCCCGAATCTCATACTGGCCTCGGTTGTTACATTTGTGTCAAAAAATCTTTTTCACCTCCTGGGCACAAAAATCCCTGACCCCGGCATCAGGAATTTTCTTGCCCGGACACCAAAAAATTCTTGATTTTTAAAAACTATAAAAAGCACCATTTTTAAGGACGAAATTCAACCCCAAAACTAATTCTAGTGTCCATTTTTACATTTGGGTCAAAAAAAAATTTCACCCCCTGGGCACAAAAATCCCTGACCCCGGCATCAGAAATTTACTTGCCCGGACACCAAAAAATGCTTGATTTTTAAAAAGTATAAAAAACACCATTTTTAAGCGTGAAATTAAACCCCGAATGTAATTCTGGCATCCGTTTTTACATTTGGGTCAACAAAAAAAATTCAACTCCTGGGCACAAAAATCCCTGACCCTGACATCACGAATTTTCTTCCCCTGACACCAAAAAATCTTGATTTTTAAAATCTATGAAAAACACCATTTTCAAGGGTGAAATTCAACCCCGAATTTAATTCTGGCGTCCATTTTTACATTTGGGTCAAAAAAAAATCTCACCTCCCGGGCACAAAAATCCCTGACTCCGGCATCAGGAATTCTCTTCCCCGGACACCAAAAAATCTTGATTTTTAAAATCTATGAAAAACACCATTTTCAAGGATGAAATTCAACCCTGAATCTAATTCTGGCGTCCGTTTTTACATTTGGGTCAAAAAAAAATTTTCACCCGCTGGGCACAAAAATCCCTGAACAGGAATTTTCTTCCCCGGACACCAAAAAGCCTTGATTTTTAAAATCTATAGAAAACACCATTTTTAAGCATGAAATTAAACCCCAAATCTAATTCTGGCGTCCGTTTTTACATTTGAGTAAAAAAAAAATGTTCACCTCTTAGGCAAATAAAATCCCTGACCCCGGCATCAGTAATTTTCTTTCCCGGACAACAAAAAATTCTTGATTTTTAAAAACTATAAAAAGCACCATTTTTAAGGACGAAATTCAACCCCAAAACTAATTCTAGTGTCCATTTTTACATTTGGGTCAAAAAAAAATTTCACCCCCTGGGCACAAAAATCCCTGACCCTGGCATCAGAAATTTACTTGCCCGGACACCAAAAAATGCTTGATTTTTAAAAAGAATAAAAAACACCATTTTTAAGGATGAAATTCAACCCCGAATCTCATACTGGACTCCTTTTTTACATTTGTGTCAAAAAATCTTTTTCACCTCCTGGGCACAAAAATCCCTGACCCCGGCATCAGAAATTTACTAGCCCGGACACCAAAAAATGCTTGATTTTTAAAAAGTATAAAAAACACCATTTTTAAGCGTGAAATTAAACCCCGAATGTAATTCTGGCATCCGTTTTTACATTTGGGTCAACAACGAAAAATTCACCTCCTGGGCACAAAAATCCCTCACCCCGGCATCAGGAATTTTCTTCCCCGGACACCAAAAAGCCTTGATTTTTAAAATCTATAGAAAACACCATTTTTAAGCATGAAATTAAACCCCAAATCTAATTCTGGCGTCCGTTTTTACATTTGAGTAAAAAAAAAATGTTCACCTCTTAGGCAAATAAAATCCCTGACTCCGGCATCAGGAATTTTCTTCCCCGGACACCAAAAAAAATTGATTTTTAAAATCTATGAAAAACACCATTTTCAAGGATGAAATTCAACCCTGAATCTAATTCTGGCGTCCGTTTTTACATTTGGGTCAAAAAAAATTTTTCACCCGCTGGGCACAAAAATCCCTGAACCCGGACACCAAAAAATGCTTGATTTTTAAAAACTATAAAAAACACCATTTTTAAGCGTGAAATTCAACCCCGAATGTAATTCTGGCGTCTGTTTTTACATTTGGGTCAAAAAAAATGTCACCTCCTGGGCACAAAAATCCCTGACTACGAAATCAGAAATTTACTGGCCCGGACACCAAAAAATGCTTGATTTTTAAAAAGTATAAAAAACACCATTTCTAAGGATGAAATTCAACCCCGAATCTCATACTGGACTTGGTTTTTACATTTGTGTCAAAAAATCTTTTTCACCTCCTGGGCACAAAAATCCCTGACCCCGGCATCAGAAATTTACTAGCCCGGACACCAAAAAATGCTTGATTTTTAAAAAGTATAAAAAAACACCATTTTTAAGCGTGAAATTAAACCCCGAATGTAATTCTGGCATCCGTTTTTACATTTGGGTCAAGAACGAAAAATTCACCTCCTGGGCACAAAAATCCCTCACCCCGGCATCAGGAATTTTCTTCCCCGGACACCAAAAAACCTTGATTTTTAAAATCTATAGAAAACACCATTTTTAAGCATGAAATTAAACCCCAAATATAATTCTGGCGTCCGTTTTTACATTTGAGTAAAAAAAAAATGTTCACCTCTTAGGCAAATAAAATCCCTGACCCCGGCATCAGTAATTTTCTTTCCCGGACAACAAAAAATTCTTGATTTTTAAAAACTATAAAAAGCACCATTTTTAAGCGTGAAATTCAACCCCGAATGTAATTCTGGTGTCCATTTTTACATTTGGGTCAAAAAAAAAATTCACCCCCTGGGCACAAAAATCCCTGACCCCGGCATCAGAAATTTACTTGCCCGGACACCAAAAAATGCTTGATTTTTAAAAAGTATAAAAAACACCATTTTTAAGCGTGAAATTAAACCCCGAATGTAATTCTGGCATCCGTTTTTACATTTCGGTCAACAAAAAAAATTCAACTCCTGGGCACAAAAATCCCTGACCCTGACATCACGAATTTTCTTCCCCTGACACCAAAAAATCTTGATTTTTAAAATCTATGAAAAACACCATTTTCAAGGGTGAAATTCAACCCCGAATTTAATTCTGGCGTCCATTTTTACATTTGGGTCAAAAAAAAATCTCACCTCCCGGGCACAAAAATCCCTGACTCCGGCATCAGGAATTTTCTTCCCCGGACACCAAAAAAAATTGATTTTTAAAATCTATGAAAAACACCATTTTCAAGGATGAAATTCAACCCTGAATCTAATTCTGGCGTCCGTTTTTACATTTGGGTCAAAAAAAATTTTTCACCCGCTGGGCACAAAAATCCCTGAACCCGGACACCAAAAAATGCTTGATTTTTAAAAACTATAAAAAACACCATTTTTAAGCGTGAAATTCAACCCCGAATGTAATTCTGGCGTCTGTTTTTACATTTGGGTCAAAAAAAATGTCACCTCCTGGGCACAAAAATCCCTGACTACGAAATCAGAAATTTACTGGCCCGGACACCAAAAAATGCTTGATTTTTAAAAAGTATAAAAAACACCATTTCTAAGGATGAAATTCAACCCCGAATCTCATACTGGACTTGGTTTTTACATTTGTGTCAAAAAATCTTTTTCACCTCCTGGGCACAAAAATCCCTGACCCCGGCATCAGAAATTTACTAGCCCGGACACCAAAAAATGCTTGATTTTTAAAAAGTATAAAAAAACACCATTTTTAAGCGTGAAATTAAACCCCGAATGTAATTCTGGCATCCGTTTTTACATTTGGGTCAACAACGAAAAATTCACCTCCTGGGCACAAAAATCCCTCACCCCGGCATCAGGAATTTTCTTCCCCGGACACCAAAAAACCTTGATTTTTAAAATCTATAGAAAACACCATTTTTAAGCATGAAATTAAACCCCAAATCTAATTCTGGCGTCCGTTTTTACATTTGAGTAAAAAAAAAATGTTCACCTCTTAGGCAAATAAAATCCCTGACCCCGGCATCAGTAATTTTCTTTCCCGGACAACAAAAAATTCTTGATTTTTAAAAACTATAAAAAGCACCATTTTTAAGCGTGAAATTCAACCCCGAATGTAATTCTGGTGTCCATTTTTACATTTGGGTCAAAAAAAAAATTCACCTCCTGGGCACAAAAATCCCTGACCCCGGCATCAGGAATTTTCTTTCCTGGACACCAAAAAATTCTTGATTTTTAAAATCTATAAAAAAACACCATTTTTAAGGAAGAAATTCAACCCCGAATCTAATTCTGGTGTCCGTTTTTACATTTGGGTCAAAAAAAATTTCACCCCCTGGGCACAAAAATCCCTGACCCCGGCATCAAAAATTTACTTGCCCGGACACCAAAAAATGCTTGATTTTTAAAAAGTATAAAAAACACCATTTTTAAGCGTGAAATTAAACCCCGAATGTAATTCTGGCATCCGTTTTTACATTTGGGTCAAAAAAAAAATTTCACCTTCTGTGCACAAAAATCCCTGACTCCGATCAGGAATTTTCTTCCCCGGACACCAAAAAATCTTGATTTTTAAAATCTATGAAAAAAACCATTTTTAAGGATTAAATTCAACCCCGAATCTCATACTGGCCTCGGTTTTTAAATTTGTGTCAAAAAAAAAAAATTTACCTCCTGGGCACAAAAATCCCTGACCCCGGCATCACGAATTTTCTTCCCCGGACATCAAAAAATCTTGATTTTTAAAATCTATGAAAAAAACCATTTTTAAGGATGAAATTAAAACTCGAATCTAATTCTGGTGTCTGTTTTTACATTTGGGTCAAAAAAAATTTACCTCCTGGGCACAAAAATCCCTGACCCCGGCATCACGAATTTTCTTCCCTGGACACAAAAAAATCTTGATTTTTAAAATCTATAAAAAACACCATTTCTAAGGATGAAATTCAACCCCGAATCTCATACTGGCCTCGGTTTTTACATTTGTGTCAAAAAATCTTTTTCACCTCCTGGGCACAAAAATCCCTGACCCCGGCATCAGGAATTTTCTTGCCCGGACACCAAAAAATTCTTGATTTTTAAAAACTATAAAAAACACCATTTCTAAGGATGAAATTCAACCCCGAATCTCATACTGGCCTCGGTTTTTACATTTGTGTCAAAAAATCTTTTTCACCTCCTGGGCACAAAAATCCCTCACCCCGGCATCAGGAATTTTCTTCCCCGGACACCAAAAAACCTTGATTTTTAAAATCTATAGAAAACACCATTTTTAAGCATGAAATTAAACCCCAAATATAATTCTGGCGTCCGTTTTTACATTTGAGTAAAAAAAAAATGTTCACCTCTTAGGCAAATAAAATCCCTGACCCCGGCATCAGTAATTTTCTTTCCCGGACAACAAAAAATTCTTGATTTTTAAAAACTATAAAAAGCACCATTTTTAAGCGTGAAATTCAACCCCGAATGTAATTCTGGTGTCCATTGTTACATTTGGGTCAAAAAAAAAATTCACCCCCTGGGCACAAAAATCCCTGACCCCGGCATCAGAAATTTACTTGCCCGGACACCAAAAAATGCTTGATTTTTAAAAAGTATAAAAAACACCATTTTTAAGCGTGAAATTAAACCCCGAATGTAATTCTGGCATCCGTTTTTACATTTCGGTCAACAAAAAAAATTCAACTCCTGGGCACAAAAATCCCTGACCCTGACATCACGAATTTTCTTCCCCTGACACCAAAAAATCTTGATTTTTAAAATCTATGAAAAAAACCATTTTTAAGGATTAAATTCAACCCCGAATCTCATACTGGCCTCGGTTTTTAAATTTGTGTCAAAAAAAAAAAATTTACCTCCTGGGCACAAAAATCCCTGACCCCGGCATCACGAATTTTCTTCCCCGGACATCAAAAAATCTTGATTTTTAAAATCTATGAAAAAAACCATTTTTAAGGATGAAATTAAAACTCGAATCTAATTCTGGTGTCTGTTTTTACATTTGGGTCAAAAAAAATTTACCTCCTGGGCACAAAAATCCCTGACCCCGGCATCACGAATTTTCTTCCCTGGACACAAAAAAATCTTGATTTTTAAAATCTATAAAAAACACCATTTCTAAGGATGAAATTCAACCCCGAATCTCATACTGGCCTCGGTTTTTACATTTGTGTCAAAAAATCTTTTTCACCTCCTGGGCACAAAAATCCCTGACCCCGGCATCAGGAATTTTCTTGCCCGGACACCAAAAAATTCTTGATTTTTAAAAACTATAAAAAACACCATTTCTAAGGATGAAATTCAACCCCGAATCTCATACTGGCCTCGGTTTTTACATTTGTGTCAAAAAATCTTTTTCACCTCCTGGGCACAAAAATCCCTCACCCCGGCATCAGGAATTTTCTTCCCCGGACACCAAAAAACCTTGATTTTTAAAATCTATAGAAAACACCATTTTTAAGCATGAAATTAAACCCCAAATATAATTCTGGCGTCCGTTTTTACATTTGAGTAAAAAAAAAATGTTCACCTCTTAGGCAAATAAAATCCCTGACCCCGGCATCAGTAATTTTCTTTCCCGGACAACAAAAAATTCTTGATTTTTAAAAACTATAAAAAGCACCATTTTTAAGCGTGAAATTCAACCCCGAATGTAATTCTGGTGTCCATTGTTACATTTGGGTCAAAAAAAAAATTCACCCCCTGGGCACAAAAATCCCTGACCCCGGCATCAGAAATTTACTTGCCCGGACACCAAAAAATGCTTGATTTTTAAAAAGTATAAAAAACACCATTTTTAAGCGTGAAATTAAACCCCGAATGTAATTCTGGCATCCGTTTTTACATTTCGGTCAACAAAAAAAATTCAACTCCTGGGCACAAAAATCCCTGACCCTGACATCACGAATTTTCTTCCCCTGACACCAAAAAATCTTGATTTTTAAAATCTATGAAAAACACCATTTTCAAGGGTGAAATTCAACCCCGAATTTAATTCTGGCGTCCATTTTTACATTTGGGTCAAAAAAAAATCTCACCTCCCGGGCACAAAAATCCCTGACTCCGGCATCAGGAATTTTCTTCCCCGGACACCAAAAAAAATTGATTTTTAAAATCTATGAAAAACACCATTTTCAAGGATGAAATTCAACCCTGAATCTAATTCTGGCGTCCGTTTTTACATTTGGGTCAAAAAAAATTTTTCACCCGCTGGGCACAAAAATCCCTGAACCCGGACACCAAAAAATGCTTGATTTTTAAAAACTATAAAAAACACCATTTTTAAGCGTGAAATTCAACCCCGAATGTAATTCTGGCGTCTGTTTTTACATTTGGGTCAAAAAAAATGTCACCTCCTGGGCACAAAAATCCCTGACTACGAAATCAGAAATTTACTGGCCCGGACACCAAAAAATGCTTGATTTTTAAAAAGTATAAAAAACACCATTTCTAAGGATGAAATTCAACCCCGAATCTCATACTGGACTTGGTTTTTACATTTGTGTCAAAAAATCTTTTTCACCTCCTGGGCACAAAAATCCCTGACCCCGGCATCAGAAATTTACTAGCCCGGACACCAAAAAATGCTTGATTTTTAAAAAGTATAAAAAAACACCATTTTTAAGCGTGAAATTAAACCCCGAATGTAATTCTGGCATCCGTTTTTACATTTGGGTCAACAACGAAAAATTCACCTCCTGGGCACAAAAATCCCTCACCCCGGCATCAGGAATTTTCTTCCCCGGACACCAAAAAACCTTGATTTTTAAAATCTATAGAAAACACCATTTTTAAGCATGAAATTAAACCCCAAATCTAATTCTGGCGTCCGTTTTTACATTTGAGTAAAAAAAAAATGTTCACCTCTTAGGCAAATAAAATCCCTGACCCCGGCATCAGTAATTTTCTTTCCAGGACAACAAAAAATTCTTGATTTTTAAAAACTATAAAAAGCACCATTTTTAAGCGTGAAATTCAACCCCGAATGTAATTCTGGTGTCCATTTTTACATTTGGGTCAAAAAAAAAATTCACCTCCTGGGCACAAAAATCCCTGACCCCGGCATCAGGAATTTTCTTTCCTGGACACCAAAAAATTCTTGATTTTTAAAATCTATAAAAAAACACCATTTTTAAGGAAGAAATTCAACCCCGAATCTAATTCTGGTGTCCGTTTTTACATTTGGGTCAAAAAAAATTTCACCCCCTGGGCACAAAAATCCCTGACCCCGGCATCAAAAATTTACTTGCCCGGACACCAAAAAATGCTTGATTTTTAAAAAGTATAAAAAACACCATTTTTAAGCGTGAAATTAAACCCCGAATGTAATTCTGGCATCCGTTTTTACATTTGGGTCAAAAAAAAAATTTCACCTTCTGTGCACAAAAATCCCTGACTCCGGCATCAGGAATTTTCTTCCCCGGACACCAAAAAATCTTGATTTTTAAAATCTATGAAAAAAACCATTTTTAAGGATTAAATTCAACCCCGAATCTCATACTGGCCTCGGTTTTTAAATTTGTGTCAAAAAAAAAAATTTACCTCCTGGGCACAAAAATCCCTGACCCCGGCATCACGAATTTTCTTCCCCGGACATCAAAAAATCTTGATTTTTAAAATCTATGAAAAAAACCATTTTTAAGGATGAAATTAAAACTCGAATCTAATTCTGGTGTCTGTTTTTACATTTGGGTCAAAAAAAATTTACCTCCTGGGCACAAAAATCCCTGACCCCGGCATCACGAATTTTCTTCCCTGGACACAAAAAAATCTTGATTTTTAAAATCTATAAAAAACACCATTTCTAAGGATGAAATTCAACCCCGAATCTCATACTGGCCTCGGTTTTTACATTTGTGTCAAAAAATCTTTTTCACCTCCTGGGCACAAAAATCCCTGACCCCGGCATCAGGAATTTTCTTGCCCGGACACCAAAAAATTCTTGATTTTTAAAAACTATAAAAAGCACCATTTTTAAGGACGAAATTCAACCCCAAAACTAATTCTAGTGTCCATTTTTACATTTGGGTCAAAAAAAAAATTTCACCCCCTGGGCACAAAAATCCCTGACCCCGGCATCAGAAATTTAGTTGCCCGGACACCAAAAAATGCTTGATTTTTAAAAAGTATAAAAAACACCATTTTTAAGCGTGAAATTAAACCCCGAATGTAATTCTGGCATCCGTTTTTACATTTGGGTCAACAAAAAAAATTCAACTCCTGGGCACAAAAATCCCTGACCCTGACATCACGAATTTTCTTCCCCTGACACCAAAAAATCTTGATTTTTAAAATCTATGAAAAACACCATTTTCAAGGGTGAAATTCAACCCCGAATTTAATTCTGGCGTCCATTTTTACATTTGGGTCAAAAAAAAATCTCACCTCCCGGGCACAAAAATCCCTGACTCCGGCATCAGGAATTCTCTTCCCCGGACACCAAAAAATCTTGATTTTTAAAATCTATGAAAAACACCATTTTCAAGGATGAAATTCAACCCTGAATCTAATTCTGGCGTCCGTTTTTACATTTGGGTCAAAAAAAAAATTTCACCCGCTGGGCACAAAAATCCCTGAACAGGAATTTTCTTCCCCGGACACCAAAAAATGCTTGATTTTTAAAAACTATAAAAAACACCATTTTTAAGCGTGAAATTCAACCCCGAATGTAATTCTGGCGTCCGTTTTTACATTTGGGTCAAAAAAAATGTCACCTCCTGGGCACAAAAATCCCTGACTACGAAATCAGAAATTTACTTGCCCGGACACCAAAAAATGCTTGATTTTTAAAAAGTATAAAAAACACCATTTCTAAGGATGAAATTCAACCCCGAATCTCATACTGGACTCGGTTTTTACATTTGTGTCAAAAAATCTTTTTCACCTCCTGGGCACAAAAATCCCTGACCCCGGCATCAGAAATTTAGTTGCCCGGACACCAAAAAATGCTTGATTTTTAAAAAGTATAAAAAACACCATTTTTAAGCGTGAAATTAAACCCCGAATGTAATTCTGGCATCCGTTTTTACATTTGGGTCAACAAAAAAAATTCAACTCCTGGGCACAAAAATCCCTGACCCTGACATCACGAATTTTCTTCCCCTGACACCAAAAAATCTTGATTTTTAAAATCTATGAAAAACACCATTTTCAAGGGTGAAATTCAACCCCGAATTTAATTCTGGCGTCCATTTTTACATTTGGGTCAAAAAAAAATCTCACCTCCCGGGCACAAAAATCCCTGACTCTGGCATCAGGAATTCTCTTCCCCGGACACCAAAAAATCTTGATTTTTAAAATCTATGAAAAACACCATTTTCAAGGATGAAATTCAAACCTGAATCTAATTCTGGCGTCCGTTTTTACATTTGGGTCAAAAAAAAATTTTCACCCGCTGGGCACAAAAATCCCTGAACCCGGACACCAAAAAATGCTTGATTTTTAAAAACTATAAAAAACACCATTTTTAAGCGTGAAATTCAACCCCGAATGTAATTCTGGCGTCCGTTTTTACATTTGGGTCAAAAAAAATGTCACCTCCTGGGCACAAAAATCCCTGACTACGAAATCAGAAATTTACTTGCCCGGACACCAAAAAATGCTTGATTTTTAAAAAGTATAAAAAACACCATTTCTAAGGATGAAATTCAACCCCGAATCTCATACTGGACTCGGTTTTTACATTTGTGTCAAAAAATCTTTTTCACCTCCTGGGCACAAAAATCCCTGACCCCGGCATCAGAAATTTACTAGCCCGGACACCAAAAAATGCTTGATTTTTAAAAAGTATAAAAAACACCATTTTTAAGCGTGAAATTAAACCCCGAATGTAATTCTGGCATCCGTTTTTACATTTGGGTCAACAAAAAAAATTCAACTCCTGGGCACAAAAATCCCTGACCCTGACATCACGAATTTTCTTCCCCTGACACCAAAAAATCTTGATTTTTAAAATCTATGAAAAACACCATTTTCAAGGGTGAAATTCAACCCCGAATTTAATTCTGGCGTCCATTTTTACATTTGGGTCAAAAAAAAATCTCACCTCCCGGGCACAAAAATCCCTGACTCTGGCATCAGGAATTCTCTTCCCCGGACACCAAAAAATCTTGATTTTTAAAATCTATGAAAAACACCATTTTCAAGGATGAAATTCAACCCTGAATCTAATTCTGGCGTCCGTTTTTACATTTGGGTCAAAAAAAAATTTTCACCCGCTGGGCACAAAAATCCCTGAACCCGGACACCAAAAAATGCTTGATTTTTAAAAAGTATAAAAAACACCATTTCTAAAGATGAAATTCAACCCCGAATCTCATACTGGACTCGGTTTTTACATTTGTGTCAAAAAATCTTTTTCACCTCCTGGGCACAAAAATCCCTGACCCCAGCATCAGAAATTTACTAGCCCGGACACCAAAAAATGCTTGATTTTTAAAAAGTATAAAAAACACCATTTTTAAGCGTGAAATTAAACCCCGAATGTAATTCTGGCATCCGTTTTTACATTTGGGTCAACAACGAAAAATTCACCTCCTGGGCACAAAAATCCCTCACCCTGGCATCAGGAATTTTCTTCCCCGGACACCAAAAAAACCTTGATTTTTAAAAGCTATGAAAAACACCATTTTTGAGAATGAAATTCAACCCCGAATCTCATTCTGGTGTCCGTTTTTAGATTTGAGTAAAAAAAACCATTCACCTCCTGGGCACAAAAATCCCTGACCTCGGCATCAGGAATTTTCTTCCCCGGACACCAAAAAAATCTTGATTTTTAAAAGCTATAAAAAACACCATTTTTAAGGAAGAAATTCAACCCCGAATCTCATTCTGGTGTCGGTTTTTAGATTTGAGTCAGAAATTTTTTTTCACCTCCTGGGCACAAAAATCGGCATCAGGAATTTTCTTCCCCGGACACCAAATAATCTTGATTTTCATTAACTATGAAAAACACCATTTTTAAGGATGAAATTCAACCCCGAATCTCATTCGGGTGTCCGTTTTTAGATTTGAGTAAAAAAAAACCATTCACCTCCTGGGCACAAAAATCCCTGACTCCAGCATCAGGAATTTTCTTCCCCGCACACCAAAAAAATCTTGAATTTAAAATCTATGAAAAACACCATTTTGAAGGACAAAATTCAACCCCGAATCTCATTCTGGTGTCTATTTATACATTTGGGTGGGGGAAAAAAATTCACCTCCTGGGCACAAAAATCGCCGGGACTTAAAAACCTGGTTGTTTGAATTGTCTGGCCTGAACAGAGGGATTTTAAATTAAATTAAATTAAATTAAAGAAATTTGAAATTTGAAATTTGAAATTTGAAATTTGCCTTGCCTTGCCTTGCCTTGCCTTTGGCATCAGGAATTTTCTTCCCCAGACACCAAAAAATTCTTAATTTTTAAAAGCTATGAAAAACACCATTTTTAAGAATGAAATTCAACCCCAAATCTCATTCTAGTGTGCGTTTTAACATTTGGGTGGGAAAAAATTTCACCTCCTGGGCACAAAAATCCCTGACTCCGGCATCAGGAATTTTCTTCCCAACAAAATCTTGATTTTTAAAAATTATGATAAACACCATTTTAAAGGACAAAATTCAACCCTGAATCTCATTCGGGTGTCCGTTTTTAGATTTGGGTAAAAAAAAACATTCACCTCCTGGGCACAAAAATCCCTGACTCCAGCATCAGGAATTTTCTTCCCCGCACAACAAAAAAATCTTGAATTTAAAATCTATGAAAAACACCATTTTGAAGGACAAAATTCAACCCCGAATCTCATTCTGGTGTCTATTTATACATTTGGGTGGGGGAAAAAAATTCACCTCCTGGGCACAAAAATCGCCGGGACTTAAAAACCTGGTTGTTTGAATTGTCTGGCCTGAACAGAGGGATTTTAAATTAAATTAAATTAAATTAAAGAAATTTGAAATTTGAAATTTGAAATTTGAAATTTGCCTTGCCTTGCCTTGCCTTGCCTTTGGCATCAGGAATTTTCTTCCCCAGACACCAAAAAATTCTTAATTTTTAAAAGCTATGAAAAACACCATTTTTAAGAATGAAATTCAACCCCAAATCTCATTCTAGTGTGCGTTTTAACATTTGGGTGGGAAAAAATTTCACCTCCTGGGCACAAAAATCCCTGACTCCGGCATCAGGAATTTTCTTCCCAACAAAATCTTGATTTTTAAAAATTATGATAAACACCATTTTAAAGGACAAAATTCAACCCTGAATCTCATTCGGGTGTCCGTTTTTAGATTTGGGTAAAAAAAAACATTCACCTCCTGGGCACAAAAATCCCTGACTCCAGCATCAGGAATTTTCTTCCCCGCACAACAAAAAAATCTTGAATTTAAAATCTATGAAAAACACCATTTTGAAGGACAAAATTCAACCCCGAATCTCATTCTGGTGTCTATTTATACATTTGGGTGGGGGAAAAAAATTCACCTCCTGGGCACAAAAATCGCCGGGACTTAAAAACCTGGTTGTTTGAATTGTCTGGCCTGAACAGAGGGATTTTAAATTAAATTAAATTAAATTAAAGAAATTTGAAATTTGAAATTTGAAATTTGAAATTTGCCTTGCCTTGCCTTGCCTTGCCTTTGGCATCAGGAATTTTCTTCCCCAGACACCAAAAAATTCTTAATTTTTAAAAGCTATGAAAAACACCATTTTTAAGAATGAAATTCAACCCCAAATCTCATTCTAGTGTGCGTTTTAACATTTGGGTGGGAAAAAATTTCACCTCCTGGGCACAAAAATCCCTGACTCCGGCATCAGGAATTTTCTTCCCAACAAAATCTTGATTTTTAAAAATTATGATAAACACCATTTTAAAGGACAAAATTCAACCCTGAATCTCATTCGGGTGTCCGTTTTTAGATTTGGGTAAAAAAAAACATTCACCTCCTGGGCACAAAAATCCCTGACTCCAGCATCAGGAATTTTCTTCCCCGCACAACAAAAAAATCTTGAATTTAAAATCTATGAAAAACACCATTTTGAAGGACAAAATTCAACCCCGAATCTCATTCTGGTGTCTATTTATACATTTGGGTGGGGGAAAAAAATTCACCTCCTGGGCACAAAAATCGCCGGGACTTAAAAACCTGGTTGTTTGAATTGTCTGGCCTGAACAGAGGGATTTTAAATTAAATTAAATTAAATTAAAGAAATTTGAAATTTGAAATTTGAAATTTGAAATTTGCCTTGCCTTGCCTTGCCTTGCCTTTGGCATCAGGAATTTTCTTCCCCAGACACCAAAAAATTCTTAATTTTTAAAAGCTATGAAAAACACCATTTTTAAGAATGAAATTCAACCCCAAATCTCATTCTAGTGTGCGTTTTAACATTTGGGTGGGAAAAAATTTCACCTCCTGGGCACAAAAATCCCTGACTCCGGCATCAGGAATTTTCTTCCCAACAAAATCTTGATTTTTAAAAATTATGATAAACACCATTTTAAAGGACAAAATTCAACCCTGAATCTCATTCGGGTGTCCGTTTTTAGATTTGGGTAAAAAAAAACATTCACCTCCTGGGCACAAAAATCCCTGACTCCAGCATCAGGAATTTTCTTCCCCGCACAACAAAAAAATCTTGAATTTAAAATCTATGAAAAACACCATTTTGAAGGACAAAATTCAACCCCGAATCTCATTCTGGTGTCTATTTATACATTTGGGTGGGGGAAAAAAATTCACCTCCTGGGCACAAAAATCGCCGGGACTTAAAAACCTGGTTGTTTGAATTGTCTGGCCTGAACAGAGGGATTTTAAATTAAATTAAATTAAATTAAAGAAATTTGAAATTTGAAATTTGAAATTTGAAATTTGCCTTGCCTTGCCTTGCCTTGCCTTTGGCATCAGGAATTTTCTTCCCCAGACACCAAAAAATTCTTAATTTTTAAAAGCTATGAAAAACACCATTTTTAAGAATGAAATTCAACCCCAAATCTCATTCTAGTGTGCGTTTTAACATTTGGGTGGGAAAAAATTTCACCTCCTGGGCACAAAAATCCCTGACTCCGGCATCAGGAATTTTCTTCCCAACAAAATCTTGATTTTTAAAAATTATGATAAACACCATTTTAAAGGACAAAATTCAACCCTGAATCTCATTCGGGTGTCCGTTTTTAGATTTGGGTAAAAAAAAACATTCACCTCCTGGGCACAAAAATCCCTGACTCCAGCATCAGGAATTTTCTTCCCCGCACAACAAAAAAATCTTGAATTTAAAATCTATGAAAAACACCATTTTGAAGGACAAAATTCAACCCCGAATCTCATTCTGGTGTCGATTTATACATTTGGGTGGAAAAAAAAATTCACCTCCTGGGCACAAGAATCGCCGGGACTTAAAAACCTGGTTGTTTGAATTGTCTGGCCTGAACTGAGGGATTTTAAATTAAATTAAAGAAATTTGAAGCCTTGCCTTGCCTTGCCTTGCCTTGCCTTGCCTTGCCTTGCCTTGCCTTGCCTTGCCTTGCCTTGCCTTGCCTTGCCTTGCCTTGCCTTGCCTTGCCTTGCCTTGCCTTGCCTTGCCTTGCCTTGCCTTGCCTTGCCTTGCCTTGCCTTGCCTTGCCTTGCCTTGCCTTGCCTTGCCTTGCCTTGCCTTGCCTTGCCTTGCCTTGCCTTGCCTTGCCTTGCCTTGCCTTGCCTTGCCTTGCCTTGCCTTGCCTTGCCTTGCCTTGCCTTGCCTTGCCTTGCCTTGCCTTGCCTTGCCTTGCCTTGCCTTGCCTTGCCTTGCCTTGCCTTGCCTTGCCTTGCCTTGCCTTGCCTTGCCTTGCCTTGCCTTGCCTTGCCTTGCCTTGCCTTGCCTTGCCTTGCCTTGCCTTGCCTTGCCTTGCCTTGCCTTGCCTTGCCTTGCCTTGCCTTGCCTTGCCTTGCCTTGCCTTGCCTTGCCTTGCCTTGCCTTGCCTTGCCTTGCCTTGCCTTGCCTTGCCTTGCCTTGCCTTGCCTTGCCTTGCCTTGCCTTGCCTTGCCTTGCCTTGCCTTGCCTTGCCTTGCCTTGCCTTGCCTTGCCTTGCCTTGCCTTGCCTTGCCTTGCCTTGCCTTGCCTTGCCTTGCCTTGCCTTGCCTTGCCTTGCCTTGCCTTGCCTTGCCTTGCCTTGCCTTGCCTTGCCTTGCCTTGCCTTGCCTTGCCTTGCCTTGCCTTGCCTTGCCTTGCCTTGCCTTGCCTTGCCTTGCCTTGCCTTGCCTTGCCTTGCCTTGCCTTGCCTTGCCTTGCCTTGCCTTGCCTTGCCTTGCCTTGCCTTGCCTTGCCTTGCCTTGCCTTGCCTTGCCTTGCCTTGCCTTGCCTTGCCTTGCCTTGCCTTGCCTTGCCTTGCCTTGCCTTGCCTTGCCTTGCCTTGCCTTGCCTTGCCTTGCCTTGCCTTGCCTTGCCTTGCCTTGCCTTGCCTTGCCTTGCCTTGCCTTGCCTTGCCTTGCCTTGCCTTGCCTTGCCTTGCCTTGCCTTGCCTTGCCTTGCCTTGCCTTGCCTTGCCTTGCCTTGCCTTGCCTTGCCTTGCCTTGCCTTGCCTTGCCTTGCCTTGCCTTGCCTTGCCTTGCCTTGCCTTGCCTTGCCTTGCCTTGCCTTGCCTTGCCTTGCCTTGCCTTGCCTTGCCTTGCCTTGCCTTGCCTTGCCTTGCCTTGCCTTGCCTTGCCTTGCCTTGCCTTGCCTTGCCTTGCCTTGCCTTGCCTTGCCTTGCCTTGCCTTGCCTTGCCTTGCCTTGCCTTGCCTTGCCTTGCCTTGCCTTGCCTTGCCTTGCCTTGCCTTGCCTTGCCTTGCCTTGCCTTGCCTTGCCTTGCCTTGCCTTGCCTTGCCTTGCCTTGCCTTGCCTTGCCTTGCCTTGCCTTGCCTTGCCTTGCCTTGCCTTGCCTTGCCTTGCCTTGCCTTGCCTTGCCTTGCCTTGCCTTGCCTTGCCTTGCCTTGCCTTGCCTTGCCTTGCCTTGCCTTGCCTTGCCTTGCCTTGCCTTGCCTTGCCTTGCCTTGCCTTGCCTTGCCTTGCCTTGCCTTGCCTTGCCTTGCCTTGCCTTGCCTTGCCTTGCCTTGCCTTGCCTTGCCTTGCCTTGCCTTGCCTTGCCTTGCCTTGCCTTGCCTTGCCTTGCCTTGCCTTGCCTTGCCTTGCCTTGCCTTGCCTTGCTGTAGCCAGTTTATTTATTTATAGAGTCGACAGTTTGCTTTTCTGCCTTAAAATAAAAACCAGACACATTTTTCTCCTGATCAGCTGAGGAGAGCTATGGTTTTTGTAGGAAGCTGAGTGTATGCGTGAGTCTAGCCCCCCTTGGAATGGGCCGGGTCTGCGGGAAGCGGATGCACTCTTCCATGCAACGCAAACAAAATGCAGGCTACACTTGAGGGACAAAGATTGGCAGGATCAGAGTGTGAATGTCCCATGGTGGCAGTGCCAGAATCGAGGTACGCAGGCCCTGGGAATATCAGAACAAGGGAAGATATGGCGGGTAAGCTGGTGGCAAGAAAAAGCAGCCACACTGTCACCACTCTCTGATCTTGCCACTCTTTGTCTCTTAAGTGTAGTCTGCCTTTCGTTCCCTTCCTTGAGTTTGGTGCCGCCATTGCTTTCCCTTGCCACCAGCGTACCTGCCCGATCTTTTCCAGCTCTCATGTTCAAATTGCCTAACATTCCCTCAATCCCAGCACTGCCACCAGTAGGCATTGACTCTCTGAACTTGGCACTCTTTGTCTTTTTAGTGTATAATCCACCGGATTCTTTTGTTCCCTTCTTTGATTTTGGTACCATCATTGCTTTTCCTTTCCGCCAGCTTACCTGCCGTATCTTCTCTAGCTTTCATGTTGTAATTGCCTGCGTGTCTCCATTGTGGCCCTGCCACCCCTGGGCACTGACACTCTGATTAATGATAGCAGTGCTTGAATTGAGGCATGTAGGCAATGAGAACATCGGTTAGAGAAGATACGGCGGGTACTCTGGCAGGAAAGGAAAACAATGGTGGCACCAAAGGGAGGGAACAAAAGGCAGACTACACTTAAGAGACAAAGAGTGCCAAGATCAGAGAGTCAATGCCAAGTGGTGGCGGTGCCAGAATGGAACCACACAGGCGATGAGAACATCAGGAAAAAAATGAGATACAGCGGGTAAGCTGGCGGCAAGTTAAAGCAATGGCAGCACCAAAGTCAGGGAAGGGAATGAAAGCATCAGAGAGGTGTAGTGCCAGAAGCGAGGCACACAGGCCCTCTGAAGATCAGAAGAAGAGAAGATACGGCGGGTACGCTGGCGGCAAGTTAAAGCAATGGCGGCACCAAAGTCAGGGAAGGGAATGAAAGCATCAGAGAGGTGTAGTGCCAGAAGCGAGGCACGCAGGCCCTCTGAAGATCAGAAGAACAGAAGATACAGCGGGTACGCTGGCAGCAAGTTAAAGCAATGGCGGCACCAAAGTCAAGGAAGGGAATGAAAGCATCAGAGGTGTAGTGCCAGAAGCGAGGCACGCAGGCCCTCTGAAGATCAGAAGAAGAAGAAGAGAAGTTACGGCGGGTACGCTGGCGGCAAGTTAAAGCAATGGCGGCACCAAAGTCAAGGAAGGGAATGAAAGCATCAGAGAGGTGTAGTGCCAGAAGCGAGGCACAAAGGCCCTCTGAAGATCAGAAGAAGAGAAGATACGGCGGGTATGCTGGCGGCAAGTTAAAGCAATGGCGGCACCAAAGTCAAGGAAGGGAATGAAAGCATCAGAGAGGTGTAGTGCCAGAAGCGAGGCACGCAGGCCCTCTGAAGATCAGAAGAAGAGAAGATACGGCGGGTATGCTGGCGGCAAGTTAAAGCAATGGCGGCACCAAAGTCAAGGAAGGGAATGAAAGCAACAGAGAGGTGTAGTGCCAGAAGTGAGGCACGCAGGCCCTCTGAAGATCAGAAGAAGAAGAAGAAGAAGAGGAAGAGAAGATACGGCGGGTATGCTGGCGGCGAGAGAAAACAATGGCGGCACCAAAGTCAAGGAAGGGAACGAAAGAAAAAAAAACATTACACTTAAGGGAAGCTGTGCCACCCCACCCATCACCCCACCCAATCTCTGCTCTGTTCTCCTCCATCTCAATCGTTCTGGGCACGTGTCAAAGCTTTTTCCCAGGGTTCCTTCGTAGCAGCAGCTGCAGCAGCGTACAAGTAACTCCATCTGCGACGACGTAGGGGGGCCCCCCCTTCCTTCATCCGGAAACATGCAGGTGCAATGTCTTCTGAGCAGGATGACTCCAGCTGAATACGTTTACTCTGCAAAAAAAGTACAAAAAAAGCCTAAATAAGTAAAAAACAAAAGTTATTCTCAGGATTTCTCAAGAAGGTAAAGCTTGGGGAACAGCACTAGCCTCTCCTCTCCTCTGCCTCTACTAGGAACACCAACTGATGCAGTGTCCCGGTGGGGAAAAGACAAGCTTTCAATGGGTTTGAGGGGCCAGTATTTACATCACCCAACCCAGTAGTGCCCATTAAGAAATATGACTCAAATCACCTGCTCCTTACCTGTAAACTCCAAGCTCTCGCTGTCCCGCCACACAAAGGAAAACGTGGTCATCTTGGTATCTCTCTTCTCCAAAAGGCAGGCTGATGAAAGGTCTTCGCAGAAGGGCTCTACGTCCATCCATCGAGCAGGCTAATTCTAGAAAGAGGAAGAAACAGGTGGTTAAAGACTGCTTCTTGTCCCAAAAGAGGGCTAAATGCAAATTGATTAATGCAAAACAGCTACTGAAGTTGACCCTATCTATGCTCAGAAAAAAAGTGTGTGAAGTGAATAGGACCCAAAATATTGGAACAATTCTGCGTTTCACCAGCCACTAGCTTGCCGCAAAGCTACTCAACTACCTTGTCCTATCACTTTGTTTTGGATTTTGTTGCTAAAATGGCCCCTGGAGGTCTTTCTAAATCTCTCCTCTTTGCCCAACCCTCAGAGGATTTGAGAATAGGATAATCGTACATCTCTTTGACCGAGCTTCAATCTGAAACTTATTCCCAAAGCTTAATTTGAACTAATTTCAATTGCTCCAATTTTCAATTGGTATTTTTTTTTATCATGGTAGGCACCTTGATGATTTAAAAAAACAAAAGTACTGGTGCTGCAGGCACAGTGATGGTTATATTTCTGTTTTTTTACGTTATAACTGTGGGCAGCAATTAACCTTAGCAATTTTAAAAGTTTAGGTTACATTTATTCCTATTGTTTAGTAGACTAAGGTTTAAGGTATAACCTACATTTAGAGTTATTTCTAATTGTACATTTGTACGTTTCTAAGTTGCTTTATGTCTATCCAGCTTTTGTTTCTTCTACCATCTAAGTGCCTCAAAAAATACTAACAGGTAATCTATAAATAATGCAATTAAAATTGCTCTTAAAATTACACAAGAGAATCATTCAGAAATCAAAAGCTCGGCAAAAGAGATGCGTTCCTACCTTGTCTCTAAATACCTGGAAAGTGGGGCCCACGAGCACCACCTGGCAGGCAAGCTAAAGGGCCCTTTGCAGTAGACTGCAAAACTCCGGACCTGGGCTGTGGGAAGACATTTCAAAAGGTCCATCCTGCTATTTCCCACCCAAACTGCAATATGTAGAGTGGAAATTGAGTATGTTTGGGAGCCAACTAAAAGCTACAACAGGCAGTGGGAAACAGGGTTAGCCACCTGTTACAGCTTTTAGTTGGCTCCCAAACATACTCAATTTCCATCCCCATCACTTTAAAAGGAAAAAGCCTGAACCTCAATAAAACTGGGAAAGAAAGAAAGACACCCCAAATTCCCCATTGACTACTTATCCAGTTTCCTGAGCTCCTTTGCAACAGCCTGCAGGACAGGTCAGCATCCAGCAGCGCTTCTTTCCCCAGAGCTGGCTCCAAAAGACTGAACCGCTCTGCTCAGCCAGCAGCCTTTTATAGCACTGGCCTCAGCCTTCTACCTTGGCCACACCCAATAGATCAGTGAAGGCAGCTGCGACTGGGAGGAACTAGCAAAATTGCAAGCCAGACTCTGCAAAGACTCAAGTCTCCTGTTGCCTCCATGACCCGCTTTTGATTCTGAGACATCTGAAGCAATGACTTGGTCTTGCCGCCTCTAAGTGACCTACACGTGTACTGGCTGTTACCATTGACTTGCCCTGTCCGCCACTAAGTGAAACACGTCACTAAGTGAAACACATGTGTTGTCTGTTACCATTGAGTTGTTCTTGCCGCCTCCAAGTGACCTACACGTGCACTGGCTGTTACCATTGACTTGGTATGACCGTCGCTAAGTGAAACACGTCACTAAGTGAAACACATGTGTTGTCTGTTACCATTGAGTAGTTCTTGCCGCCTCCAAGTGACCTACACGTGCACTGGCTGTTACCATTGACTTGGTATGACCGTCGCTAAGTGAAACACGTCACTAAGTGAAACACATGTGTTGTCTGTTACCATTGAGTAGTTCTTGCCGCCTCCAAGTGACCTACACGTGCACTGGCTGTTACCATTGACTTGGTATGACCGTCGCTAAGTGAAACACGTCACTAAGTGAAACACATGTGTTGTCTGTTACCATTGAGTAGTTCTTGCCGCCTCCAAGTGACCTACACGTGCACTGGCTGTTACCATTGACTTGGTATGACCGTCACTAAGTGAAACACGTCACTAAGTGAAACACATGTGTTGTCTGTTACCATTGAGTAGTTCTTGCCGCCTCCAAGTGACCTACACGTGCACTGGCTGTTACCATTGACTTGGTATGACCGTCACTAAGTGAAACACGTCACTAAGTGAAACACATGTGTTGTCTGTTACCATTGAGTAGTTCTTGCCGCCTCCAAGTGACCTACACGTGCACTGGCTGTTACCATTGACTAGGTATGACCGTCACTAAGTGAAACACGTCACTAAGTGAAACACATGTGTTGTCTGTTACGATTGAGTTGTTCTTGCCGCCTCCAAGTGACCTACACGTGCACTGGCTGTTACCATTGACTAGGTATGACCGTCACTAAGTGAAACACATCACTAAGTGAAACACATGTGTTGTCTGTTACCATTGAGTTGTTCTTGCCGCCTCCAAGTGACCTACACGTGCACTGGCTGTTACCATTGACTTGGTATGACCGTCGCTAAGTGAAACATGTCACTAAGTGAAACACATGTGTTGTCTGTTACCATTGAGTAGTTCTTGCCGCCTCCAAGTGATCTACACGTGCACTGGCTGTTACCATTGACTTGGTATGACCGTCACAAAGTGAAACACGTCACTAAGTGAAACACATGTGTTGTCTGTTACCATTGAGTTGTTCTTGCCGCCTCCAAGTGACCTACACGTGCACTGGCTGTTACCATTGACTAGGTATGACCGTCACTAAGTGAAACACGTCACTAAGTGAAACACATGTGTTGTCTGTTACCATTGAGTTGTTCTGGCCACCTACAAGTGAACTACACGTGCACTGGCTGTTACCATTGACTTGCCCTGTCCGCCGCTAACTGAAACACGTCACTAAGTGAAACACATGTGTTGTCTGTTACCATTGAGTAGTTCTTGCCGCCTCCAAGTGACCTACACGTGTACTGGCTGTTACCATTGACTTGCCCTGTCCGCCACTAAGTGAAACACGTCACTAAGTGAAACACATGTGTTGTCTGTTACCATTGAGTTGTTCTTGCCGCCTCCAAGTGACCTACACGTGCACTGGCTGTTACCATTGACTTGGTATGACCGTCGCTAAGTGAAACACGTCACTAAGTGAAACACATGTGTTGTCTGTTACCATTGAGTAGTTCTTGCCGCCTCCAAGTGACCTACACGTGCACTGGCTGTTACCATTGACTTGGTATGACCGTCACTAAGTGAAACATGTCACTAAGTGAAACACATGTGTTGTCTGTTACCATTGAGTAGTTCTTGCCGCCTCCAAGTGACCTACACGTGCACTGGCTGTTACCATTGACTTGGTATGACCGTCACTAAGTGAAACACGTCACTAAGTGAAACACATGTGTTGTCTGTTACCATTGAGTTGATCTTGCCGTCTGTAGGTGACCTACACGTGCACTGGCTGTTACCATTGACATGGTCTGACCGTCACTGAGTGAAACACGTCACTAAGTGAAACACATGTGTTGTCTGTTACCATTGAGTTGATCTTGCCGTCTCTAAGTGAACTACACGTGCACTGGCTGTTACTATTGACTTGGCCTGCCTGCCACTAAGTGAAACATGTCACTAAGTGAAACACATGTTTTGTCTGTAACCATTGAGTTGGTCTTGCCGTCTCCAAGTGACCTACACGTGCACTGGCTGTTACCATTGACTTGGTCTGACCGTCACTAAGTGAAACACGTCACTAAGTGAAACATATGTGTTCTCTGTTACCATTGAGTTGGTCTTGCCGTCTCTAAGTGACCTACACGTGCACTGGCTGTTACCATTGACTTGGCCTGCCCGCCTCTAAGTGAAACACGTTACTAAGTGAAACACATGTGTTGTCTGTTACCATTGAGTTTATCTTGCCGTCTCTAAGTGACCTACACGTGCACTGGCTGTTACCATTGACTTGGCCTGCTCGTCACTAAGTGAAACACGTCACTAAGTGAAACACATGTGTTGTCTGTTACCATTGAGTTGATCTTCCCGTCTCTAGGTGACCTACATGTGCACTGGCTGTTACCATTGACTTGGTCTGACCGTCACTAAGTGAAACACGTCACTAAGTGAAACACATGTGTTGTCTGTTAACATTGAGTTGATCTTGCCGACTCTAAGTGACCTACAGGTGCAATGGCTGTTTCCATTGACACGGCCTGTCCGCCACTAAGTGAAACACGTCACTAAGTGAAACACATGTGTTGTCTGTTATCATTGAGTTGGTCTTGCCGTCTCTAAGTGACCTACACGTGCACTGGGTGTAACCATTGACTTCGTCTGACCATCACTAAGTGAAACACATCACTAAGTGAAACACATGTGTTGTCTGTTACCATTGAGTTGATCTTGCCGTCTCTAAGTGACCTACACGTGCACTGGCTGTTACCATTGACTTGGCCTGTCCGCCACTAAGTGAAACACATCACTAAGTGAAACACATGTGTTGTCTGTTACCATTGAGTTGATCTTGCCGTCTCTAAGTGACCTACACGTGCACCGGCTGTTACCATTGATTTGGTCTGACCGTCACTAAGTGAAACACGTCACTAAGTGAAACACATGTGTTGTCTGTTATCATTGAGTTGGTCTTGCCGTCTCTAAGTGACCTACACGTGCACTGGGTGTAACCATTGACTTCGTCTGACCATCACTAATTGAAACACATCACTAAGTGAAGCACATGTGTTGTCTGTTACCATTGAGTTGATCTTGCCGTCTCTAAGTGACCTACACGTGCACTGGCTGTTACCATTGACTTGGCCTGTCCGCCACTAAGTGAAACACATCACTAAGTGAAACACATGTGTTGTCTGTTACCATTGAGTTGATCTTGCCGTCTCTAAGTGACCTACACGTGCACCGGCTGTTACCATTGATTTGGTCTGACCGTCACTAAGTGAAACACGTCACTAAGTGAAACACATGTGTTGTCTGTTACCATTGAGTTGATCTTGCCGTCTCTAAGTGACCTACACGTGCACTGGCTGTTACCATTGACTTGGCCTGTCCGCCACTAAGTGAAACACATCACTAAGTGAAACACATGTGTTGTCTGTTACCATTGAGTTGATCTTGCCGTCTCTAAGTGACCTACACGTGCACCGGCTGTTACCATTGATTTGGTCTGACCGTCACTAAGTGAAACACGTCACTAAGTGAAACACATGTGTTGTCTGTTACCATTGAGTTGGTCTTGCCGTCTCTAAGTGACCTACACGTGCACTGGCTGTTACCATTGACTTGGTCTGACCGTCACTAAGTGAAACACGTCACTAAGTGAAACACATGTGTTGTCTGTTACCATTGAGTTGATCTTGCCGTCTCTAAGTGACCTACACGTGCACTGGCTGTTACTATTGACTTGGCCTGCCCGCCACTAAGTGAAACATGTCACTAAGTGAAACACATGTGTTGTCTGTAACCATTGAGTTGGTCTTGCCGTCTCTAAGTGACCTACACCTGCACTGGCTGTTAGCATTGACTTGGTCTGAACGTCACTAAGTGAAACACGTCACTAAGTGAAACACATGTGTTGTCTGTTACCATTGAGTTGATCTTGCCGTCCCTAAGTGACCTACATGTGCACTGGCTTGTACCATTGACTTGGTCTGACCGTCACTAAGTGAAACACGTCACTAAGTGAAACACATGTGTTGTCTGTTACCATTGAGTTGATCTTGTGGTCTCTAAGTGACCTACACATGCACTGGCTGTTACCATTGACTTGGTCTGACCTTCACTAAGTGAAACACATCACTAAGTGAAACACATGTGTTGTCTGTTACCATTGAGTTGATCTTGCCGCCTGTAAGTGACCTACACGTGCAATGTCTGTTACCATTGACATGGTCTGACCGTCACTAAGTGAAACACGTTACGAAGTGAAACACATGTGTTGTCTGTTACCATTGAGTTGATCTTGCCGTCTCTAAGTGACCTACACATGCAATAGCTGTTACCATTGACTTGGACTGTCCGCCACTAAGTGAAACACGTCACTAAGTAAAACACATGTGTTGTCTGTTACCATTGAGTTGGTCTTGCCGTCTCTAAGTGATCTACACGTGCACTGGCTGTTACCATTGACTTGGTCTGACCGTCACTAAGTGAAACACGTCACTAAGTGAAACACATGTGTTGTCTGTTACCATTGAGTTGATCTTGCCGTCTCTAAGTGACCTACACGTGCACTGGCTGTTAGCATTGACTTGGTCTGACCGTCACTAAGTGAAACACGTCACTAAGTGAAACACATGTGTTGTCTGTTACCATTGAGTTGATCTTGCCGCCTCTAAGTGACCTACACGTGCAATGGCTGTTACCATTGACATGGCCTGTCCGCCACTAAGTGAAACACGTCACTAAGTGAAACACATGTGTTGTCTGTTACCATTGAGTTGATCTTGCCGTCTCTAAGTGACCTACACGTGCACTGGCTGTTACCATTGACTTGGTCTGACCGTCACTAAGTGAAACACGTCACTAAGTGAAACACATGTGTTGTCTGTTACCATTGAGTTGATCTTGCCGTCTCTAAGTGACCTACACGTGCACTAGCTTGTACCATTGACTTGGTCTGACCATCACTAAGTGAAACACGTCACTAAGTGAAACAAATGTGTTGTCCGTTACCATTGAGTTGATCTTGCTATCTCTAAGTGACCTACATGTGCACTGACAGTAACCGTTGACGTGGTCTGACCATCACTAAGTGAAACACGTCACTAAGTGAAACACGTGTTGTCTGTTACCATTGAGTTGGTCTTCCCACATCTGAGTGAGCTAAACATGCACTGGCTGTTACCATTGACATGGTCTGACCATCACTAAGTGAAACACGTCACTAAGTGAAACATGTTCCCTATTACCATTCAGTTGGTTTTGCTGCCTCATCAGGAATTTTCTTCCCCGGACACCAAACAATTCTTGATTTTTAAAAGCTATGAAAAACACCATTTTAAAGAATTAAATCCAACCCCGAATTGCATTCTGATGTCCGTTTTTAGATTTAGGTGAAAAAAAATTTAACCTCGGGGTACAAAAATCCCTGACCCCAGCATCTCGAATTTTCTTCCCCGGACACCAAAAAATCTTGATTTTTAAAATCTATGAAAAACACCATTTTCAAGTTTGAAATTCAACCCTGTATCTAATTCTGGCGTCCGTTTTTACATTTGGGTCAAAAAAAAATTTTCACCCGCTGGGCACAAAAATCCCTGAACCCTGCAACAGGAATTTTCTTCCCCGGACACCAAAAAATGCGTGATTTTTAAAAACTATAAAAAACACCAGTTTTAAGCGTGAAATTCAACCCCGAATGTAATTCTGGTGTCCATTTTTACATTTGGGTCAAAAAAAAAATTCACCTCCTGGGCACAAAAATCCCTGACCCCCGGCATCATGAATTTTCTTGCCCGGATACCAAAAAATTCTTGATTTTTAAAATCTATGAAAAAAACCATTTTTAAGGATGCAATTAAAACTCGAATCTAATTCTGGTGTCTGTTTTTACATTTGGGTCAAAAAAAATTTACCTCCTGGGCACAAAAATCCTGACCCCGGCATCACGAATTTTCTTCCCTGGACACAAAAAAATCTTGATTTTTAAAATCTATAAAAAACACCATTTCTAAGGATGAAATTCAACCCCGAATCTCATACTGTCCTCGGTTTTTACATTTGTGTCAAAAAAAAAAAATTCACCTCCTGGGCACAAAAATCCCTGACCCCGTCAACAGGAATTTTCTTCCCTGGACACCAAAAAACCTTGATTTTTAAAATCTATAAAAAACACCATTTCTAAGGATGAAATTCAACCCCGAATCTCATACTGGCCTCGGTTTTTACATTTGTGTCAAAAAATCTTTTTCACCTCCTGGGCACAAAAATCCCTGACTCCGGCATCAGGAATTTTCTTCCCCGGACACCAAAAAATCTTGATTTTTAAAATCTATGAAAAAACCATTTTTAAGGATTAAATTCAACCCTGAATCTCATACTGGCCTCGGTTTTTACATTTGTGTCAAAAAAAAATTTTACCTCCTGGGCACAAAAATCCCTGACCCCGGCATCACGAATTTTCTTCCCCGGACATCAAAAAATCTTGATTTTTAAAATCTATGAAAAAACCATTTCTAAGGATGAAATTCAACCCCGAATCTCATACTGGACTCGGTTTTTACATTTGTGTCAAAAAATCTTTTTCACCTCCTGGGCACAAAAATCCCTGACCCCGGCATCAGAAATTTACTAGCCCGGACACCAAAAAATGCTTGATTTTTAAAAAGTATAAAAAACACCATTTTTAAGCGTGAAATTAAACCCCGAATGTAATTCTGGCATCCGTTTTTACATTTGGGTCAACAACGAAAAATTCACCTCCTGGGCACAAAAATCCCTCACCCCGGCATCAGGAATTTTCTTCCCCGGACACCAAAAAGCCTTGATTTTTAAAATCTATAGAAAACACCATTTTTAAGCATGAAATTAAACCCCAAATCTAATTCTGGCGTCCGTTTTTACATTTGAGTAAAAAAAAATGTTCACCTCTTAGGCAAATAAAATCCCTGACCCCGGCATCAGTAATTTTCTTTCCCGGACAACAAAAAATTCTTGATTTTTAAAAACTATAAAAAACACCATTTTTAAGCGTGAAATTCAACCCCGAATGTAATTCTGGTGTCCATTTTTACATTTGGGTCAAAAAAAAAATTCACCTCCTGTGCACAAAAATCCCTGACCCCGGCATCAGGAATTTTCTTTCCTGGACACCAAAAAATTCTTGATTTTTAAAATCTATGAAAAAAACCATTTTTAAGGATGAAATTAAAACTCAAATCTAATTCTGGTGTCTGTTTTTACATTTGGGTCAAAAAAAAATTACCTCCTGGGCACAAAAATCCCTGACTCCGGCATCACGAATTTTCTTCCCTGGACACAAAAAAATCTTGATTTTTAAAATCTATAAAAAACACCATTTCTAAGGATGAAATTCAACCCCGAATCTCATACTGGCCTCGGTTTTTACATTTGTGTCAAAAAATCTTTTTCACCTCCTGGGCACAAAAATCCTTGACTCTGGCATCAGGAATTTTCTTGCCCGGACACCAAAAAATTCTTGATTTTTAAAAACTATAAAAAGCACCATTTTTAAGGACGAAATTCAACCCCAAAACTAATTCTAGTGTCCATTTTTACATTTGGGTCAAAAAAAAAATTTCACCCCCTGGGCACAAAAATCCCTGACCCCGGCATCAGAAATTTAGTTGCCCGGACACCAAAAAATGCTTGATTTTTAAAAAGTATAAAAAACACCATTTTTAAGCGTGAAATTAAACCCCGAATGTAATTCTGGCATCCGTTTTTACATTTGGGTCAACAAAAAAAATTCAACTCCTGGGCACAAAAATCCCTGACCCTGACATCACGAATTTTCTTCCCCTGACACCAAAAAATCTTGATTTTTAAAATCTGTGAAAAACACCATTTTCAAGGGTGAAATTCAACCCCGAATTTAATTCTGGCGTCCATTTTTACATTTGGGTCAAAAAAAAATCTCACCTCCCGGGCACAAAAATCCCTGACTCCGGCATCAGGAATTCTCTTCCCCGGACACCAAAAAATCTTGATTTTTAAAATCTATGAAAAACACCATTTTCAAGGATGAAATTCAACCCTGAATCTAATTCTGGCGTCCGTTTTTACATTTGGGTCAAAAAAAAATTTTCACCCGCTGGGCACAAAAATCCCTGAACAGGAATTTTCTTCCCCGGACACCAAAAAATGCTTGATTTTTAAAAACTATAAAAAACACCTTTTTTAAGCGTGAAATTCAACCCCGAATGTAATTCTGGCGTCCGTTTTTACATTTGGGTCAAAAAAAATGTCACCTCCTGGGCATAAAAATCCCTGACTACGAAATCAGAAATTTACTTGCCCGGACACCAAAAAATGCTTGATTTTTAAAAAGTATAAAAAACACCATTTCTAAGGATGAAATTCAACCCCGAATCTCATACTGGACTCGGTTTTTACATTTGTGTCAAAAAATCTTTTTCACCTCCTGGGCACAAAAATCCCTGACCCCGGCATCAGAAATTTACTAGCCCGGACAACAAAAAATGCTTGATTTTTAAAAACTATAAAAAACACCATTTTTAAGCGTGAAATTAAACCCCGAATGTAATTCTGGCATCCGTTTTTACATTTGGGTCAACAACGAAAAATTCACCTCCTGGGCACAAAAATCCCTCACCCCGGCATCAGGAATTTTCTTCCCCGGACACCAAAAAGCCTTGATTTTTAAAATCTATAGAAAACACCATTTTTAAGCATGAAATTAAACCCCAAATCTAATTCTGGCGTCCGTTTTTACATTTGAGTAAAAAAAAATGTTCACCTCTTAGGCAAATAAAATCCCTGACCCCGGCATCAGTAATTTTCTTTCCCGGACAACAAAAAATTCTTGATTTTTAAAAACTATAAAAAACACCATTTTTAAGCGTGAAATTCAACCCCGAATGTAATTCTGGTGTCCATTTTTACATTTGGGTCAAAAAAAAAATTCACCTCCTGTGCACAAAAATCCCTGACCCCGGCATCAGGAATTTTCTTTCCTGGACACCAAAAAATTCTTGATTTTTAAAATCTATGAAAAAAAACCATTTTTAAGGATGAAATTAAAACTCAAATCTAATTCTGGTGTCTGTTTTTACATTTGGGTCAAAAAAAAATTTACCTCCTGGGCACAAAAATCCCTGACTCCGGCATCACGAATTTTCTTCCCTGGACACAAAAAAATCTTGATTTTTAAAATCTATAAAAAACACCATTTTTAAGGATGAAATTCAACCCCGAATCTCATACTGGCCTCGGTTTTTACATTTGTGTCAAAAAATCTTTTTCACCTCCTGGGCACAAAAATCCTTGACTCTGGCATCAGGAATTTTCTTGCCCGGACACCAAAAAATTCTTGATTTTTAAAAACTATAAAAAGCACCATTTTTAAGGACGAAATTCAACCCCGAAACTAATTCTAGTGTCCATTTTTACATTTGGGTCAAAAAAAAATTTCACCCCCTGGGCACAAAAATCCCTGACCCCGGCATCAAAAATTTACTTGCCCGGACACCAAAAAATGCTTGATTTTTAAAAAGTATAAAAAACACAATTTTTAAGCGTGAAATTAAACCCCGAATGTAATTCTGGCATCCGTTTTTACATTTGGGTCAACAACGAAATATTCACCTCCTGGGCACAAAAATCCCTCACCCCGGCACCAGGAATTTTCTTCCCCGGACACCAAAAAACCTTGATTTTTAAAATCTATAGAAAACACCATTTTTAAGCATGAAATTAAACCCCAAATCTAATTCTGGCGTCCGTTTTTACATTTGAGTAAAAAAAAATGTTCACCTCCTAGGCAAATAAAATCCCTGACCCCGGCAAAAGTAATTTTCTTTCCCGGACAACAAAAAATTCTTGATTTTTAAAAACTATAAAAAACACCAGTTTTAAGCGTGAAATTCAACCCCGAATGTAATTCTGGCATCCGTTTTTACATTTGGGTCAAAAAAAAAAATTTCACCTTCTGTGCACAAAAATCCCTGACTCCGGCATCAGGAATTTTCTTCCCCGGACACCAAAAAATCTTGATTTTTAAAATCTATGAAAAAAACCATTTTTAAGGATTAAATTCAACCCCGAATCTCATACTGGCCTCGGTTTTTAAATTTGTGTCAAAAAAAAAAAATTACCTCCTGGGCACAAAAATCCCTGACCCCGGCATCACGAATTTTCTTCCCCGGACACCAAAAAATCTTGATTTTTAAAATCTATGAAAAAAACCATTTTTAAGGATGAAATTAAAACTCGAATCTAATTCTGGTGTCTGTTTTTACATTTGGGTCAAAAAAAATTTACCTCCTGGGCACAAAAATCCCTGACCCCGGCATCACGAATTTTCTTCCCCGGACACAAAAAAATCTTGATTTTTAAAATCTATAAAAAACACCATTTCTAAGGATGAAATTCAACCCCGAATCTCATACTGGCCTCGGTTTTTACATTTGTGTCAAAAAATCTTTTTCACCTCCTGGGCACAAAAATCCCTGACCCCGGCATCAGGAATTTTCTTGCCCGGACACCAAAAAATTCTTGATTTTTAAAAACTATAAAAAGCACCATTTTTAAGGACGAAATTCAACCCCAAAACTAATTCTAGTGTCCATTTTTACATTTGGGTCAAAAAAAAAAATTCACCCCCTGGGCACAAAAATCCCTGACCCCGGCATCAGAAATTTACTTGCCCGGACACCAAAAAATGCTTGATTTTTAAAAAGTATAAAAAACACCATTTTTAAGCGTAAAATTAAACCCCGAATGTAATTCTGGCATCCGTTTTTACATTTCGGTCAACAAAAAAAATTCAACTCCTGGGCACAAAAATCCCTGACCCTGACATCACGAATTTTCTTCCCCTGACACCAAAAAATCTTGATTTTTAAAATCTATGAAAAACACCATTTTCAAGGGTGAAATTCAACCCCGAATTTAATTCTGGCGTCCATTTTTACATTTGGGTCAAAAAAAAATTTTCACCCGCTGGGCACAAAAATCCCTGAACAGGAATTTTCTTCCCCGGACACCAAAAAATGCTTGATTTTTAAAACCTATAAAAAACACCATTTTTAAGCGTGAAATTCAACCCCGAATGTAATTCTGGCGTCCGTTTTTACATTTGGGTCAAAAAAAATATCACCTCCTGGGCACAAAAATCCCTGACTACGAAATCAGAAATTTACTTGCCCGGACACCAAAAAATGCTTGATTTTTAAAAAGTATAAAAAACACCATTTCTAAGGATGAAATTCAACCCCGAATCTCATACTGGACTCGGTTTTTACATTTGTGTCAAAAAATCTTTTTCACCTCCTGGGCACAAAAATCCCTGACCCCGGCATCAGAAATTTACTAGCCCCGACACCAAAAAATGCTTGATTTTTAAAAAGTATAAAAAACACAATTTTTAAGCGTGAAATTAAACCCCGAATGTAATTCTGGCATCCGTTTTTACATTTGGGTCAAAAAAAAAATGTCACCTTCTGTGCACAAAAATCCCTGACTCCGGCATCAGGAATTTTCTTCCCCGGACACCAAAAAATCTTGATTTTTAAAATCTATGAAAAAAACCATTTTTAAGGATTAAATTCAACCCCGAATCTCATACTGGCCTCGGTTTTTAAATTTGTGTCAAAAAAAAAAAATTACCTCCTGGGCACAAAAATCCCTGACCCCGGCATCACGAATTTTCTTCCCCGGACATCAAAAAATCTTGATTTTTAAAATCTATGAAAAAAACCATTTTTAAGGATGAAATTAAAACTCGAATCTTATTCTGGTGTCTGTTTTTACATTTGGGTCAAAAAAAATTTACCTCCTGGGCACAAAAATCCCTGACCCCGGCATCACGAATTTTCTTCCCTGGACACAAAAAAATCTTGATTTTTAAAATCTATAAAAAACACCATTTTTAAGGATGAAATTCAACCCCGAATCTCATACTGGCCTCGGTTTTTACATTTGTGTCAAAAAATCTTTTTCACCTCCTGGGCACAAAAATCCCTGACCCCGGCATCAGGAATTTTCTTGCCCGGACACCAAAAAATTCTTGATTTTTAAAAACTATAAAAAGCACCATTTTTAAGGACGAAATTCAACCCCAAAACTAATTCTAGTGTCCATTTTTACATTTGGGTCAAAAAAAAAATTTCACCCCCTGGGCACAAAAATCCCTGACCCCGGCATCAGAAATTTACTTGCCCGGACACCAAAAAATGCTTGATTTTTAAAAAGTATAAAAAACACCATTTTTAAGCGTGAAATTAAACCCCAAATGTAATTCTGGCATCCGTTTTTACATTTGGGTCAACAAAAAAAATTCAACTCCTGGGCACAAAAATCCCTGACCCTGACATCACGAATTTTCTTCCCCTGACACCAAAAAATCTTGATTTTTAAAATCTATGAAAAACACCATTTTCAAGGGTGAAATTCAACCCCGAATTTAATTCTGGCGTCCATTTTTACATTTGGGTCAAAAAAAAATCTCACCTCCCGGGCACAAAAATCCCTGACTCCGGCATCAGGAATTCTCTTCCCCGGACACCAAAAAATCTTGATTTTTAAAATCTATGAAAAACACCATTTTCAAGGATGAAATTCAACCCTGAATCTAATTCTGGCGTCCGTTTTTACATTTGGGTCAAAAAAAAAATTTCACCCGCTGGGCACAAAAATCCCTGAACAGGAATTTTCTTCCCCGGACACCAAAAAATGCTTGATTTTTAAAAACTATAAAAAACACCATTTTTAAGCGTGAAATTCAACCCCGAATGTAATTCTGGCGTCCGTTTTTACATTTGGGTCAAAAAAAATGTCACCTCCTGGGCACAAAAATCCCTGACTACGAAATCAGAAATTTACTTGCCCGGACACCAAAAAATGCTTGATTTTTAAAAAGTATAAAAAACACCATTTCTAAGGATGAAATTCAACCCCGAATCTCATACTGGACTCGGTTTTTACATTTGTGTCAAAAAATCTTTTTCACCTCCTGGGCACAAAAATCCCTGACCCCGGCATCAGAAATTTACTAGCCCGGACACCAAAAAATGCTTGATTTTTAAAAAGTATAAAAAACACCATTTTTAAGCGTGAAATTAAACCCCGAATGTAATTCTGGCATCCGTTTTTACATTTGGGTCAACAACGAAAAATTCACCTCCTGGGCACAAAAATCCCTGACCCCGGCATCAGGAATTTTCTTTCCTGGACACCAAAAAATTCTTGATTTTTAAAATCTATAAAAAAACACCATTTTTAAGGATTAAATTCAACCCCGAATCTCATACTGGCCTCGGTTTTTAAATTTGTGTCAAAAAAAAAAATTACCTCCTGGGCACAAAAATCCCTGACCCCGGCATCACGAATTTTCTTCCCCGGACATCAAAAAATCTTGATTTTTAAAATCTATGAAAAAAACCATTTTTAAGGATGAAATTAAAACTCGAATCTAATTCTGGTGTCTGTTTTTACATTTGGGTCAAAAAAAATTTACCTCCTGGGCACAAAAATCCCTGACCCCGGCATCACGAATTTTCTTCCCTGGACACAAAAAAATCTTGATTTTTAAAATCTATAAAAAACACCATTTTTAAGGATGAAATTCAACCCCGAATCTCATACTGGCCTCGGTTTTTACATTTGTGTCAAAAAATCTTTTTCACCTCCTGGGCACAAAAATCCCTGACCCCGGCATCAGGAATTTTCTTGCCCGGACACCAAAAAATTCTTGATTTTTAAAAACTATAAAAAGCACCATTTTTAAGGACGAAATTCAACCCCAAAACTAATTCTAGTGTCCATTTTTACATTTGGGTCAAAAAAAAAATTTCACCCCCTGGGCACAAAAATCCCTGACCCCGGCATCAGAAATTTACTTGCCCGGACACCAAAAAATGCTTGATTTTTAAAAAGTATAAAAAACACCATTTTTAAGCGTGAAATTAAACCCCAAATGTAATTCTGGCATCCGTTTTTACATTTGGGTCAACAAAAAAAATTCAACTCCTGGGCACAAAAATCCCTGACCCTGACATCACGAATTTTCTTCCCCTGACACCAAAAAATCTTGATTTTTAAAATCTATGAAAAACACCATTTTCAAGGGTGAAATTCAACCCCGAATTTAATTCTGGCGTCCATTTTTACATTTGGGTCAAAAAAAAATCTCACCTCCCGGGCACAAAAATCCCTGACTCCGGCATCAGGAATTCTCTTCCCCGGACACCAAAAAATCTTGATTTTTAAAATCTATGAAAAACACCATTTTCAAGGATGAAATTCAACCCTGAATCTAATTCTGGCGTCCGTTTTTACATTTGGGTCAAAAAAAAAATTTCACCCGCTGGGCACAAAAATCCCTGAACAGGAATTTTCTTCCCCGGACACCAAAAAATGCTTGATTTTTAAAAACTATAAAAAACACCATTTTTAAGCGTGAAATTCAACCCCGAATGTAATTCTGGCGTCCGTTTTTACATTTGGGTCAAAAAAAATGTCACCTCCTGGGCACAAAAATCCCTGACTACGAAATCAGAAATTTACTTGCCCGGACACCAAAAAATGCTTGATTTTTAAAAAGTATAAAAAACACCATTTCTAAGGATGAAATTCAACCCCGAATCTCATACTGGACTCGGTTTTTACATTTGTGTCAAAAAATCTTTTTCACCTCCTGGGCACAAAAATCCCTGACCCCGGCATCAGAAATTTACTAGCCCGGACACCAAAAAATGCTTGATTTTTAAAAAGTATAAAAAACACCATTTTTAAGCGTGAAATTAAACCCCGAATGTAATTCTGGCATCCGTTTTTACATTTGGGTCAACAACGAAAAATTCACCTCCTGGGCACAAAAATCCCTGACCCCGGCATCAGGAATTTTCTTTCCTGGACACCAAAAAATTCTTGATTTTTAAAATCTATAAAAAAACACCATTTTTAAGGAAGAAATTCAACCCCGAATCTAATTCTGGTGTCCGTTTTTACATTTGGGTCAAAAAAAAATTTCATCCCCTGGGCACAAAAATCCCTGACCCCGGCATCTAAAATTTACTTGCCCGGACACCAAAAAATGCTTGATTTTTAAAAAGTATAAAAAACACCATTTTTAAGCGTGAAATTCAACCCCGAATCTAATTCTGGTGTCCGTTTTTACATTTGGGTCAAAAAAAAAATTTCACCTTCTATGCACAAAAATCCCTGACTCCGGCATCAGGAATTTTCTTCCCCGGACACCAAAAAATCTTGATTTTTAAAATCTATGAAAAAAACCATTTTTAAGGATGAAATTAAAACTCGAATCTAATTCTGGTGTCTGTTTTTACATTTGGGTCAAAAAAAATTTACCTCCTGGGCACAAAAATCCCTGACCCCGGCATCACGAATTTTCTTCCCCGGACACAAAAAAATCTTGATTTTTAAAATCTATAAAAAACACCATTTCTAAGGATGAAATTCAACCCCGAATCTCATACTGGCCTCGGTTTTTACATTTGTGTCAAAAAATCTTTTTCACCTCCTGGGCACAAAAATCCCTGACCCCGGCATCAGGAATTTTCTTGCCCGGACACCAAAAAATTCTTGATTTTTAAAAACTATAAAAAGCACCATTTTTAAGGACGAAATTCAACCCCAAAACTAATTCTAGTGTCCATTTTTACATTTGGGTCAAAAAAAAAAATTCACCCCCTGGGCACAAAAATCCCTGACCCCGGCATCAGAAATTTACTTGCCCGGACACCAAAAAATGCTTGATTTTTAAAAAGTATAAAAAACACCATTTTTAAGCGTAAAATTAAACCCCGAATGTAATTCTGGCATCCGTTTTTACATTTCGGTCAACAAAAAAAATTCAACTCCTGGGCACAAAAATCCCTGACCCTGACATCACGAATTTTCTTCCCCTGACACCAAAAAATCTTGATTTTTAAAATCTATGAAAAACACCATTTTCAAGGGTGAAATTCAACCCCGAATTTAATTCTGGCGTCCATTTTTACATTTGGGTCAAAAAAAAATTTTCACCCGCTGGGCACAAAAATCCCTGAACAGGAATTTTCTTCCCCGGACACCAAAAAATGCTTGATTTTTAAAACCTATAAAAAACACCATTTTTAAGCGTGAAATTCAACCCCGAATGTAATTCTGGCGTCCGTTTTTACATTTGGGTCAAAAAAAATATCACCTCCTGGGCACAAAAATCCCTGACTACGAAATCAGAAATTTACTTGCCCGGACACCAAAAAATGCTTGATTTTTAAAAAGTATAAAAAACACCATTTCTAAGGATGAAATTCAACCCCGAATCTCATACTGGACTCGGTTTTTACATTTGTGTCAAAAAATCTTTTTCACCTCCTGGGCACAAAAATCCCTGACCCCGGCATCAGAAATTTACTAGCCCCGACACCAAAAAATGCTTGATTTTTAAAAAGTATAAAAAACACAATTTTTAAGCGTGAAATTAAACCCCGAATGTAATTCTGGCATCCGTTTTTACATTTGGGTCAACAACGAAATATTCACCTCCTGGGCACAAAAATCCCTCACCCCGGCACCAGGAATTTTCTTCCCCGGACACCAAATAATCTTGATTTTCATTAACTATGAAAAACACAATTTTTAAGTACAAAATTCAACCCTGAATCTATTCGGGTGTCTGTTTTTACATTTGAGTCAAAAGAAAAAATTTCACCTCCTGGGCCCAAAAATCCCTGACTCCGGCATCAGGAATTATCTTCCCCTGACACCAAAAAAATCTTCATTTTTAAAAACTATGAAAAACACCATTTTGAAGGACGAAATTCAACCCCAAATCTAATTCTGGCATCCGTTTTTACATTTGGGTCAAAAAAAATATTCACCTCCTGGGCACAAAAATCCCTGACCCTGGCATCAGGAATTTTCTTCCCCGGACACCACAAAAATCTTGATTTTTAAAAGCAATGAAAAACACCATTTTTGAGAATGAAATTCAACCCCGAATCTCATTCTGGTGTCCGTTTTTAGATTTGGGTGGGGGAAAAATTTCACCTCCTGGGCACAAAAATCCCTGACCCCGGCATCAAGAATTTTCTTCCCCGCACACCAAAAAAATCTTGATTTTTAAATGCTATGAAAAATGACATTTTTAAGGACAAAAAGCAACCCCGAATCTCATTCTGGTGTCCGTTTTTAGATTTGAGTCAGAATTTTTTTTTCACCTCCTGGGCACAAAAATCGGCATCAGGAATTTTCTTCCCCAGACACCAAAAAATCTTGATTTTTAAAAGCTATGAAAACACCATTTTTAAGAATGAAATTCAACCCCGAATCTCATTCTGGTGTCCGTTTTTAGATTTGAGTAAAAAAAAACATTCACCTCCTGGGCACAAAAATCCCTGACTCCGGCATCAGGAATTTTCTTCCCCGCACACCAAAAAAATCTTGAATTTAAAATCTATGAAAAACACCATTTTGAAGGATGAAATTCAACCCCGAATCTCATTCTGGTGTCTATTTATACATTTGGGTTGAAAAAAAATTCACCTCCTGGGCACAAAAATCGCCAGGACTTAAAAACCTGGTTGTTTGAATTGTCTGGCCTGGACTGAGGGATTTTAAATTAAATTAAATAAAATTAAAGAAATTTGAAATTTGAAATTTGAAATTTGAAATTTGCCTTGCCTTGCCTTCCTTTGCCTTGCCTTGCCTTGCCTTCGGCATTAGGAATTTTCTTCCCCGGACACCAAAAAATTCTTAATTTTTAAAAGCTATGAAAAACACCATTTTTAAGAATGAAATTCAACCCCGAATCTCATTCTAGTATGCGTTTTTACATTTGGGTGGAAAAAACATTCACCTCCTGGGCACAAAAATCCCTGACTCCGGCATCAGGAATTTTCTTCCCCGCACACCAAAAAAATCTTGAATTTAAAATCTATGAAAAACACCATTTTGAAGGACGAAATTCAACCCCGAATCTAATTCTGGCATCCGTTTTTACATTTGGGTCAAAAAAAATATTCACCTTTTGGGCACAAAAATCCATGATCAGGAAGTTTCTTCCCCGCACACCAAAAAAATCTTGATTTTTATAAACTATGAAAAACACCATTTTTAAGGATGAAATTCAACCCCGAATCTCATTCTGGTGTCCGTTTTTAGATTTGAGTCAGAAATTTTTTTTCACCTCCTGGGCACAAAAATCGGCATAAGGAATTTTCTTACCCAGACACCAAAAAATCTTGATTTTTAAAAGCTATGAAAACACCATTTTTAAGAATGAAATTCAACCCCGAATCTCATTCTGGTGTCCGTTTTTAGATTTGAGTAAAAAAAAACATTCACCTCCTGGGCACAAAAATCCCTGACTCCGGCATCAGGAATTTTCTTCCCCGCACACCAAAAAAATCTTGAATTTAAAATCTATGAAAAACACCATTTTGAAGGATGAAATTCAACCCCGAATCTCATTCTGGTGTCTATTTATACATTTGGGTTGAAAAAAAATTCACCTCCTGGGCACAAAAATCGCCGGGACTTAAAAACCTGGTTGTTTGAATTGTCTGGCCTGGACTGAGGGATTTTAAATTAAATTAAATAAAATTAAAGAAATTTGAAATTTGAAATTTGAAATTTGAAATTTGCCTTGCCTTGCCTTGCTTTGCCTTGCCTTGCCTTGCCTTCGGCATTAGGAATTTTCTTCCCCGGACACCAAAAAATTCTTAATTTTTAAAAGCTATGAAAAACACCATTTTTAAGAATGAAATTCAACCCCGAATCTCATTCTAGTGTGCGTTTTTACATTTGGGTGGAAAAAACATTCACCTCCTGGGCACAAAAATCCCTGACTCCGGCATCAGGAATTTTCTTCCCCGCACACCAAAAAAATCTTGAATTTAAAATCTATGAAAAACACCATTTTGAAGGACGAAATTCAACCCCGAATCTAATTCTGGCATCCGTTTTTACATTTGGGTCAAAAAAAATATTCACCTTTTGGGCACAAAAATCCATGATCAGGAAGTTTCTTCCCCGCACACCAAAAAAATCTTGATTTTTATAAACTATGAAAAACACCATTTTTAAGGATGAAATTCAACCCCGAATCTCATTCTGGTGTCCGTTTTTAGATTTGAGTAAAAAAAAACATTCACCTCCTGGGCACAAAAATCCCTGACTCCGGCATCAGGAATTTTCTTCCCCGCACACCAAAAAAATCTTGAATTTAAAATCTATGAAAAACACCATTTTGAAGGACGAAATTCAACCCCGAATCTCATTCTGGTGTCGGTTTTTAGATTTCGGGGTGGGAAAAAATTTCACCTCCTGGGCACAAAAATCCCTGACTCCGGCATCAGGAATTTTCTTCCCGGGACACCAAAAAATTCTTGATTTTTAAAAGCTATGAAAAACATCATTTTTAAGAATGAAATTCAACCCCGAATCTCATTCTGGTGTGCGTTTTTACATTTGGGTGGAAAATAATTTCACCTCCTGGGCACAAAAGTCCCTGACTCCGGCATCAGGCATTTTCTTCCCAACAAAATCTTGATTTTTAAAAACTATGAAAAACACCATTTTGAAGGACGAAATTCAACCCCAAATCTAATTCTGGCATCCGTTTTTACATTTGTGTCAAAAAAAATATTCACCTCCTGGGCACAAAAATCCCTGACCCCGGCATCAGGAATTTTCTTCCCCGCACACCAAAAAAATCTTGATTTTTAAATGCTATGATAAATGACATTTTTAAGGACAAAAAGCAACCCCGAATCTCATTCTGGTGTCCGTTTTTAGATTTGAGTCAGAATTTTTTTTTCACCTCCTGGGCACAAAAATCCCTGACTCCGGCATCAGGAATTTTCTTCCCCGCACACCAAAAAAATCTAGAATTTATAATCTATGAAAAACACCATTTTGAAGGACGAAATTCAACCCCGAATCTAATTCTGGCATCCATTTTTACATTTGGGTCAAAAAAAATATTCACCTTTTGGGCACAAAAATCCCTGACCCTGGCATCAGGAAGTTTCTTCCCCGCACACCAAAAAAATCTTGATTTTTATAAACTATGAAAAACACCATTTTTAAGGAAGAAATTCAACCCCGAATCTCATTCTGGTGTCCATTTTTATATTTGAGTCAATAAAAAAATTTCACCTCCTGGGCACAAAAATCCCTCACTCCTGCATCAGCAATTTTATTCCCCGGACACGAAATAAATCTTGATTTTCATAAACTATGAAAAACACCATTTTTAAGGACGAAATTCAACCCCGAATCTCATTCTTGTGTCCGTTTTTAGATTTGAGTAAAAAAAAAAACATTCACCTCCTGGGCACAAAAGTCCCTAACCCCGGAATCAGGAATTTCCTTCCCCGGACACCAAAAAATTCTTGATTTTTAAAAGCTATGAAAAGCACCATTTTGAAGGACTAAATTCAACCCCGAATCTCATTCTGGTGTCCATTTTTACATTTGAGTCAATAAAAAAATTTCACCTCCTGGGCACAAAAATCCCTCACTCCTGCATCAGCAATTTTCTTCCCCGGACACAAAATAAATCTTGATTTTCATAAACTATGAAAAGCACCATTTTGAAGGACGGAATTCAACCCCGAATCTCATTCTGGTGTCCGTTTTTAGATTTGAGTAAAAAAAAACATTCACCTCCTGGGCACAAAAGTCCCTAACCCCGGCATCAGGAATTTTCTTCCCCGCACATCAAAAAAATCTTGACTTTTAAATGCTATGTAAAACACCATTTTTAAGGATGAAATTCAACCCCGAATCTCATTCTGGTGTCCGTTTTTAGATTTGGGTTGGAAAAAAATTTCACCTCCTGGGCACAAAAGTCTCTGACCCTGGCATCAGGAATTATCTTCCCCGGACACCAAAAAAACCTTGATTTTTAAAAGCTATGAAAAACACCATTTTTGAGAATGAAATTCAACCCCGAATCTCATTCTGGTGTCCGTTTTTAGATTTGAGTAAAAAAAAACATTCACCTCCTGGGCACAAAAATCCCTGACCTCGGCATCAGGAATTTTCTTCCCCGGACACCAAAAAAATCTTGATTTTTAAAAGCTATAAAAAACACCATTTTTAAGGAAGAAATTCAACCCCGAATCTCATTCTGGTGTCGGTTTTTAGATTTGAGTCAGAATTTTTTTTTCACCTCCTGGGCACAAAAATCGGCATCAGGAATTTTCTTCCCCGGACACCAAATAATCTTGATTTTCATTAACTATGAAAAACACCATTTTTAAGGATGAAATTCAACCCCGAATCTCATTCGGGTGTCCGTTTTTAGATTTGAGTAAAAAAAAAACATTCACCTCCTGGGCACAAAAATCCCTGACTCCAGCATCAGGAATTTTCTTCCCCGCACACCAAAAAAATCTTGAATTTAAAATCTATGAAAAACACCATTTTGAAGGACAAAATTCAACCCCGAATCTCATTCTGGTGTCTATTTATACATTTGGGTGGGGAAAAAAAATTCACCTCCTGGGAACAAAAATCGCCGGGACTTAAAAACCTGGTTGTTTGAATTGTCTGGCCTGAACAGAGGGATTTTAAATTAAATTAAATTAAATTAAAGAAATTTGAAATTTGAAATTTGAAATTTGAAATTTGAAATTTGAAATTTGCCTTGCCTTGCCTTGCCTTGCCTTTGGCATCAGGAATTTTCTTCCCCAGACACCAAAAAATTCTTAATTTTTAAAAGCTATGAAAAACACCATTTTTAAGAATGAAATTCAACCCCAAATCTCATTCTAGTGTGCGTTTTAACATTTGGGTGGGAAAAAATTTCACCTCCTGGGCACAAAAATCCCTGACTCCGGCATCAGGAATTTTCTTCCCAACAAAATCTTGATTTTTAAAAATTATGATAAACACCATTTTAAAGGACAAAATTCAACCCTGAATCTCATTCGGGTGTCCGTTTTTAGATTTGGGTAAAAAAAAACATTCACCTCCTGGGCACAAAAATCCCTGACTCCAGCATCAGGAATTTTCTTCCCCGCACAACAAAAAAATCTTGAATTTAAAATCTATGAAAAACACCATTTTGAAGGACAAAATTCAACCCCGAATCTCATTCTGGTGTCGATTTATACATTTGGGTGGAAAAAAAATTCACCTCCTGGGCACAAGAATCGCCGGGACTTAAAAACCTGGTTGTTTGAATTGTCTGGCCTGAACTGAGGGATTTTAAATTAAATTAAAGAAATTTGAAGCCTTGCCTTGCCTTGCCTTGCCTTGCCTTGCCTTGCCTTGCCTTGCCTTGCCTCGCCTCGCCTCGCCTCGACAGTTTGCTTTTCTGCCTTAAAATAAAAACCAGACACATTTTTCTCCTGATCAGCTGAGGAGAGCTATGGTTTTTGTAGGAAGCTGAGTGTATGCGTGAGTCTAGCCCCCCTTGGAATGGGCCGGGTCTGCGGGAAGCGGATGCACTCTTCCATGCAACGCAAACAAAATGCAGGCTACACTTGAGGGACAAAGATTGGCAGGATCAGAGTGTGAATGTCCCATGGTGGCAGTGCCAGAATCGAGGTACGCAGGCCCTGGGAATATCAGAACAAGGGAAGATATGGCGGGTAAGCTGGTGGCAAGAAAAAGCAGCCACACTGTCACCACTCTCTGATCTTGCCACTCTTTGTCTCTTAAGTGTAGTCTGCCTTTCGTTCCCTTCCTTGAGTTTGGTGCCGCCATTGCTTTCCCTTGCCACCAGCGTACCTGCCCGATCTTTTCCAGCTCTCATGTTCAAATTGCCTAACATTCCCTCAATCCCAGCACTGCCACCAGTAGGCATTGACTCTCTGAACTTGGCACTCTTTGTCTTTTTAGTGTATAATCCACCGGATTCTTTTGTTCCCTTCTTTGATTTTGGTACCATCATTGCTTTTCCTTTCCGCCAGCTTACCTGCCGTATCTTCTCTAGCTTTCATGTTGTAATTGCCTGCGTGTCTCCATTGTGGCCCTGCCACCCCTGGGCACTGACACTCTGATTAATGATAGCAGTGCTTGAATTGAGGCATGTAGGCAATGAGAACATCGGTTAGAGAAGATACGGCGGGTACTCTGGCAGGAAAGGAAAACAATGGTGGCACCAAAGGGAGGGAACAAAAGGCAGACTACACTTAAGAGACAAAGAGTGCCAAGATCAGAGAGTCAATGCCAAGTGGTGGCGGTGCCAGAATGGAACCACACAGGCGATGAGAACATCAGGAAAAAAATGAGATACAGCGGGTAAGCTGGCGGCAAGTTAAAGCAATGGCAGCACCAAAGTCAGGGAAGGGAATGAAAGCATCAGAGAGGTGTAGTGCCAGAAGCGAGGCACACAGGCCCTCTGAAGATCAGAAGAAGAGAAGATACGGCGGGTACGCTGGCGGCAAGTTAAAGCAATGGCGGCACCAAAGTCAGGGAAGGGAATGAAAGCATCAGAGAGGTGTAGTGCCAGAAGCGAGGCACGCAGGCCCTCTGAAGATCAGAAGAACAGAAGATACAGCGGGTACGCTGGCAGCAAGTTAAAGCAATGGCGGCACCAAAGTCAAGGAAGGGAATGAAAGCATCAGAGGTGTAGTGCCAGAAGCGAGGCACGCAGGCCCTCTGAAGATCAGAAGAAGAAGAAGAGAAGATACGGCGGGTACGCTGGCGGCAAGTTAAAGCAATGGCGGCACCAAAGTCAAGGAAGGGAATGAAAGCATCAGAGAGGTGTAGTGCCAGAAGCGAGGCACAAAGGCCCTCTGAAGATCAGAAGAAGAGAAGATACGGCGGGTATGCTGGCGGCAAGTTAAAGCAATGGCGGCACCAAAGTCAAGGAAGGGAATGAAAGCATCAGAGAGGTGTAGTGCCAGAAGCGAGGCACGCAGGCCCTCTGAAGATCAGAAGAAGAGAAGATACGGCGGGTATGCTGGCGGCAAGTTAAAGCAATGGCGGCACCAAAGTCAAGGAAGGGAATGAAAGCAACAGAGAGGTGTAGTGCCAGAAGTGAGGCACGCAGGCCCTCTGAAGATCAGAAGAAGAAGAAGAAGAAGAGGAAGAGAAGATACGGCGGGTATGCTGGCGGCGAGAGAAAACAATGGCGGCACCAAAGTCAAGGAAGGGAACGAAAGAAAAAAAACATTACACTTAAGGGAAGCTGTGCCACCCCACCCATCACCCCACCCAATCTCTGCTCTGTTCTCCTCCATCTCAATCGTTCTGGGCACGTGTCAAAGCTTTTTCCCAGGGTTCCTTCGTAGCAGCAGCTGCAGCAGCGTACAAGTAACTCCATCTGCGACGACGTAGGGGGGCCCCCCCTTCCTTCATCCGGAAACATGCAGGTGCAATGTCTTCTGAGCAGGATGACTCCAGCTGAATACGTTTACTCTGCAAAAAAAGTACAAAAAAAGCCTAAATAAGTAAAAAACAAAAGTTATTCTCAGGATTTCTCAAGAAGGTAAAGCTTGGGGAACAGCACTAGCCTCTCCTCTCCTCTGCCTCTACTAGGAACACCAACTGATGCAGTGTCCCGGTGGGGAAAAGACAAGCTTTCAATGGGTTTGAGGGGCCAGTATTTACATCACCCAACCCAGTAGTGCCCATTAAGAAATATGACTCAAATCACCTGCTCCTTACCTGTAAACTCCAAGCTCTCGCTGTCCCGCCACACAAAGGAAAACGTGGTCATCTTGGTATCTCTCTTCTCCAAAAGGCAGGCTGATGAAAGGTCTTCGCAGAAGGGCTCTACGTCCATCCATCGAGCAGGCTAATTCTAGAAAGAGGAAGAAACAGGTGGTTAAAGACTGCTTCTTGTCCCAAAAGAGGGCTAAATGCAAATTGATTAATGCAAAACAGCTACTGAAGTTGACCCTATCTATGCTCAGAAAAAAAGTGTGTGAAGTGAATAGGACCCAAAATATTGGAACAATTCTGCGTTTCACCAGCCACTAGCTTGCCGCAAAGCTACTCAACTACCTTGTCCTATCACTTTGTTTTGGATTTTGTTGCTAAAATGGCCCCTGGAGGTCTTTCTAAATCTCTCCTCTTTGCCCAACCCTCAGAGGATTTGAGAATAGGATAATCGTACATCTCTTTGACCGAGCTTCAATCTGAAACTTATTCCCAAAGCTTAATTTGAACTAATTTCAATTGCTCCAATTTTCAATTGGTATTTTTTTTTATCATGGTAGGCACCTTGATGATTTAAAAAAACAAAAGTACTGGTGCTGCAGGCACAGTGATGGTTATATTTCTGTTTTTTTACGTTATAACTGTGGGCAGCAATTAACCTTAGCAATTTTAAAAGTTTAGGTTACATTTATTCCTATTGTTTAGTAGACTAAGGTTTAAGGTATAACCTACATTTAGAGTTATTTCTAATTGTACATTTGTACGTTTCTAAGTTGCTTTATGTCTATCCAGCTTTTGTTTCTTCTACCATCTAAGTGCCTCAAAAAATACTAACAGGTAATCTATAAATAATGCAATTAAAATTGCTCTTAAAATTACACAAGAGAATCATTCAGAAATCAAAAGCTCGGCAAAAGAGATGCGTTCCTACCTTGTCTCTAAATACCTGGAAAGTGGGGCCCACGAGCACCACCTGGCAGGCAAGCTAAAGGGCCCTTTGCAGTAGACTGCAAAACTCCGGACCTGGGCTGTGGGAAGACATTTCAAAAGGTCCATCCTGCTATTTCCCACCCAAACTGCAATATGTAGAGTGGAAATTGAGTATGTTTGGGAGCCAACTAAAAGCTACAACAGGCAGTGGGAAACAGGGTTAGCCACCTGTTACAGCTTTTAGTTGGCTCCCAAACATACTCAATTTCCATCCCCATCACTTTAAAAGGAAAAAGCCTGAACCTCAATAAAACTGGGAAAGAAAGAAAGACACCCCAAATTCCCCATTGACTACTTATCCAGTTTCCTGAGCTCCTTTGCAACAGCCTGCAGGACAGGTCAGCATCCAGCAGCGCTTCTTTCCCCAGAGCTGGCTCCAAAAGACTGAACCGCTCTGCTCAGCCAGCAGCCTTTTATAGCACTGGCCTCAGCCTTCTACCTTGGCCACACCCAATAGATCAGTGAAGGCAGCTGCGACTGGGAGGAACTAGCAAAATTGCAAGCCAGACTCTGCAAAGACTCAAGTCTCCTGTTGCCTCCATGACCCGCTTTTGATTCTGAGACATCTGAAGCAATGACTTGGTCTTGCCGCCTCTAAGTGACCTACACGTGTACTGGCTGTTACCATTGACTTGCCCTGTCCGCCACTAAGTGAAACACGTCACTAAGTGAAACACATGTGTTGTCTGTTACCATTGAGTTGTTCTTGCCGCCTCCAAGTGACCTACACGTGCACTGGCTGTTACCATTGACTTGGTATGACCGTCGCTAAGTGAAACACGTCACTAAGTGAAACACATGTGTTGTCTGTTACCATTGAGTAGTTCTTGCCGCCTCCAAGTGACCTACACGTGCACTGGCTGTTACCATTGACTTGGTATGACCGTCGCTAAGTGAAACACGTCACTAAGTGAAACACATGTGTTGTCTGTTACCATTGAGTAGTTCTTGCCGCCTCCAAGTGACCTACACGTGCACTGGCTGTTACCATTGACTTGGTATGACCGTCGCTAAGTGAAACACGTCACTAAGTGAAACACATGTGTTGTCTGTTACCATTGAGTAGTTCTTGCCGCCTCCAAGTGACCTACACGTGCACTGGCTGTTACCATTGACTTGGTATGACCGTCACTAAGTGAAACACGTCACTAAGTGAAACACATGTGTTGTCTGTTACCATTGAGTAGTTCTTGCCGCCTCCAAGTGACCTACACGTGCACTGGCTGTTACCATTGACTTGGTATGACCGTCACTAAGTGAAACACGTCACTAAGTGAAACACATGTGTTGTCTGTTACCATTGAGTAGTTCTTGCCGCCTCCAAGTGACCTACACGTGCACTGGCTGTTACCATTGACTAGGTATGACCGTCACTAAGTGAAACACGTCACTAAGTGAAACACATGTGTTGTCTGTTACGATTGAGTTGTTCTTGCCGCCTCCAAGTGACCTACACGTGCACTGGCTGTTACCATTGACTAGGTATGACCGTCACTAAGTGAAACACATCACTAAGTGAAACACATGTGTTGTCTGTTACCATTGAGTTGTTCTTGCCGCCTCCAAGTGACCTACACGTGCACTGGCTGTTACCATTGACTTGGTATGACCGTCGCTAAGTGAAACATGTCACTAAGTGAAACACATGTGTTGTCTGTTACCATTGAGTAGTTCTTGCCGCCTCCAAGTGATCTACACGTGCACTGGCTGTTACCATTGACTTGGTATGACCGTCACAAAGTGAAACACGTCACTAAGTGAAACACATGTGTTGTCTGTTACCATTGAGTTGTTCTTGCCGCCTCCAAGTGACCTACACGTGCACTGGCTGTTACCATTGACTAGGTATGACCGTCACTAAGTGAAACACGTCACTAAGTGAAACACATGTGTTGTCTGTTACCATTGAGTTGTTCTGGCCACCTACAAGTGAACTACACGTGCACTGGCTGTTACCATTGACTTGCCCTGTCCGCCGCTAACTGAAACACGTCACTAAGTGAAACACATGTGTTGTCTGTTACCATTGAGTAGTTCTTGCCGCCTCCAAGTGACCTACACGTGTACTGGCTGTTACCATTGACTTGCCCTGTCCGCCACTAAGTGAAACACGTCACTAAGTGAAACACATGTGTTGTCTGTTACCATTGAGTTGTTCTTGCCGCCTCCAAGTGACCTACACGTGCACTGGCTGTTACCATTGACTTGGTATGACCGTCGCTAAGTGAAACACGTCACTAAGTGAAACACATGTGTTGTCTGTTACCATTGAGTAGTTCTTGCCGCCTCCAAGTGACCTACACGTGCACTGGCTGTTACCATTGACTTGGTATGACCGTCACTAAGTGAAACATGTCACTAAGTGAAACACATGTGTTGTCTGTTACCATTGAGTAGTTCTTGCCGCCTCCAAGTGACCTACACGTGCACTGGCTGTTACCATTGACTTGGTATGACCGTCACTAAGTGAAACACGTCACTAAGTGAAACACATGTGTTGTCTGTTACCATTGAGTTGATCTTGCCGTCTGTAGGTGACCTACACGTGCACTGGCTGTTACCATTGACATGGTCTGACCGTCACTGAGTGAAACACGTCACTAAGTGAAACACATGTGTTGTCTGTTACCATTGAGTTGATCTTGCCGTCTCTAAGTGAACTACACGTGCACTGGCTGTTACTATTGACTTGGCCTGCCTGCCACTAAGTGAAACATGTCACTAAGTGAAACACATGTTTTGTCTGTAACCATTGAGTTGGTCTTGCCGTCTCCAAGTGACCTACACGTACACTGGCTGTTACCATTGACTTGGTCTGAACGTCACTAAGTGAAACACGTCACTAAGTGAAACACATGTGTTGTCTGTTACCATTGAGTTGATCTTGTCGTCCCTAAGTGACCTACACGTGCACTGGCTTGTACCATTGACTTGGTCTGACCGTCACTAAGTGAAACACGTCACTAAGTGAAACACATGTGTTGTCTGTTACCATTGAGTTGATCTTGTGGTCTCTAAGTGACCTACACATGCACTGGCTGTTACCATTGACTTGGTCTGACCTTCACTAAGTGAAACACATCACTAAGTGAAACACATGTGTTGTCTGTTACCATTGAGTTGATCTTGCCGTCTCTAAGTGACCTACACGTGCACTGGCTGTTACCATTGACTTGGTCTGACCGTCACTAAGTGAAACACGTCACTAAGTGAAACATATGTGTTCTCTGTTACCATTGAGTTGATCTTGCCGTCTCTAAGTGACCTACACGTGCACTGGCTGTTACCATTGACTTGGCCTGCCCGCCTCTAAGTGAAACACGTTACTAAGTGAAACACATGTGTTGTCTGTTACCATTGAGTTTATCTTGCCGTCTCTAAGTGACCTACACGTGCACTGGCTGTTACCATTGACTTGGCCTGCTCGTCACTAAGTGAAACACGTCACTAAGTGAAACACATGTGTTGTCTGTTACCATTGAGTTGATCTTCCCGTCTCTAGGTGACCTACATGTGCACTGGCTGTTACCATTGACTTGGTCTGACCGTCACTAAGTGAAACACGTCACTAAGTGAAACACATGTGTTGTCTGTTAACATTGAGTTGATCTTGCCGACTCTAAGTGACCTACAGGTGCAATGGCTGTTTCCATTGACACGGCCTGTCCGCCACTAAGTGAAACACGTCACTAAGTGAAACACATGTGTTGTCTGTTATCATTGAGTTGGTCTTGCCGTCTCTAAGTGACCTACACGTGCACTGGGTGTAACCATTGACTTCGTCTGACCATCACTAAGTGAAACACATCACTAAGTGAAGCACATGTGTTGTCTGTTACCATTGAGTTGATCTTGCCGTCTCTAAGTGACCTACACGTGCACTGGCTGTTACCATTGACTTGGCCTGTCCGCCACTAAGTGAAACACATCACTAAGTGAAACACATGTGTTGTCTGTTACCATTGAGTTGATCTTGCCGTCTCTAAGTGACCTACACGTGCACCGGCTGTTACCATTGATTTGGTCTGACCGTCACTAAGTGAAACACGTCACTAAGTGAAACACATGTGTTGTCTGTTACCATTGAGTTGGTCTTGCCGTCTCTAAGTGAACTACACGTGCACTGGCTGTTACCATTGACTTGGCCTGCCCGCCACTAAGTGAAACACGTCACTAAGTGAAACACATGTGTTGTCTGTTACCATTGAGTTGATCTTGCCGTCTCTAAGTGACCTACACGTGCACTGGCTGTTACCATTGACTTGGCCTGCCCGCCTCTAAGTGAAACACGTTACTAAGTGAAACACATGTGTTGTCTGTTACCATTGAGTTTATCTTGCCGTCTCTAAGTGACCTACACGTGCACTGGCTGTTACCATTGACTTGGCCTGCTCGTCACTAAGTGAAACACGTCACTAAGTGAAACACATGTGTTGTCTGTTACCATTGAGTTGATCTTCCCGTCTCTAGGTGACCTACATGTGCACTGGCTGTTACCATTGACTTGGTCTGACCGTCACTAAGTGAAACACGTCACTAAGTGAAACACATGTGTTGTCTGTTAACATTGAGTTTATCTTGCCGACTCTAAGTGACCTACAGGTGCAATGGCTGTTTCCATTGACACGGCCTGTCCGCCACTAAGTGAAACACGTCACTAAGTGAAACACATGTGTTGTCTGTTATCATTGAGTTGGTCTTGCCGTCTCTAAGTGACCTACACGTGCACTGGGTGTTTCCATTGACACGGCCTGTCCGCCACTAAGTGAAACACGTCACTAAGTGAAACACATGTGTTGTCTGTTATCATTGAGTTGGTCTTGCCGTCTCTAAGTGACCTACACGTGCACTGGGTGTAACCATTGACTTCGTCTGACCATCACTAATTGAAACACATCACTAAGTGAAGCACATGTGTTGTCTGTTACCATTGAGTTGATCTTGCCGTCTCTAAGTGACCTACACGTGCACTGGCTGTTACCATTGACTTGGCCTGTCCGCCAGTAAGTGAAACACATCACTAAGTGAAACACATGTGTTGTCTGTTACCATTGAGTTGATCTTGCCGTCTCTAAGTGACCTACACGTGCACCGGCTGTTACCATTGATTTGGTCTGACCGTCACTAAGTGAAACACGTCACTAAGTGAAACACATGTGTTGTCTGTTACCATTGAGTTGGTCTTGCCGTCTCTAAGTGAACTACACGTGGACTGGCTGTTACCATTGACTTGGCCTGCCCGCCACTAAGTGAAACACGTCACTAAGTGAAACACATGTGTTGTCTGTTACCATTGAGTTGATCTTGCCGTCTCTAAGTGACCTACACGTGCACTGGCTGTTACCATTGACTTGGCCTGTCCGCCACTAAGTGAAACACATCACTAAGTGAAACACATGTGTTGTCTGTTACCATTGAGTTGATCTTGCCGTCTCTAAGTGACCTACACGTGCACCGGCTGTTACCATTGATTTGGTCTGACCGTCACTAAGTGAAACACGTCACTAAGTGAAACACATGTGTTGTCTGTTACCATTGAGTTGGTCTTGCCGTCTCTAAGTGACCTACACGTGCACTGGCTGTTACCATTGACTTGGTCTGACCGTCACTAAGTGAAACACGTCACTAAGTGAAACACATGTGTTGTCTGTTACCATTGAGTTGATCTTGCCGTCTCTAAGTGACCTACACGTGCACTGGCTGTTACTATTGACTTGGCCTGCCCGCCACTAAGTGAAACATGTCACTAAGTGAAACACATGTGTTGTCTGTAACCATTGAGTTGGTCTTGCCGTCTCTAAGTGACCTACACCTGCACTGGCTGTTAGCATTGACTTGGTCTGAACGTCACTAAGTGAAACACGTCACTAAGTGAAACACATGTGTTGTCTGTTACCATTGAGTTGATCTTGCCGTCCCTAAGTGACCTACACGTGCACTGGCTTGTACCATTGACTTGGTCTGACCGTCACTAAGTGAAACACGTCACTAAGTGAAACACATGTGTTGTCTGTTACCATTGAGTTGATCTTGTGGTCTCTAAGTGACCTACACATGCACTGGCTGTTACCATTGACTTGGTCTGACCTTCACTAAGTGAAACACATCACTAAGTGAAACACATGTGTTGTCTGTTACCATTGAGTTGATCTTGCCGCCTGTAAGTGACCTACACGTGCAATGTCTGTTACCATTGACATGGTCTGACCGTCACTAAGTGAAACACGTTACGAAGTGAAACACATGTGTTGTCTGTTACCATTGAGTTGATCTTGCCGTCTCTAAGTGACCTACACATGCAATAGCTGTTACCATTGACTTGGACTGTCCGCCACTAAGTGAAACACGTCACTAAGTAAAACACATGTGTTGTCTGTTACCATTGAGTTGGTCTTGCCGTCTCTAAGTGATCTACACGTGCACTGGCTGTTACCATTGACTTGGTCTGACCGTCACTAAGTGAAACACGTCACTAAGTGAAACACATGTGTTGTCTGTTACCATTGAGTTGATCTTGCCGTCTCTAAGTGACCTACACGTGCACTGGCTGTTAGCATTGACTTGGTCTGACCGTCACTAAGTGAAACACGTCACTAAGTGAAACACATGTGTTGTCTGTTACCATTGAGTTGATCTTGCCGCCTCTAAGTGACCTACACGTGCAATGGCTGTTACCATTGACATGGCCTGTCCGCCACTAAGTGAAACACGTCACTAAGTGAAACACATGTGTTGTCTGTTACCATTGAGTTGATCTTGCCGTCTCTAAGTGACCTACACGTGCACTGGCTGTTACCATTGACTTGGTCTGACCGTCACTAAGTGAAACACGTCACTAAGTGAAACACATGTGTTGTCTGTTACCATTGAGTTGATCTTGCCGTCTCTAAGTGACCTACACGTGCACTAGCTTGTACCATTGACTTGGTCTGACCATCACTAAGTGAAACACGTCACTAAGTGAAACAAATGTGTTGTCCGTTACCATTGAGTTGATCTTGCTATCTCTAAGTGACCTACATGTGCACTGACAGTAACCGTTGACGTGGTCTGACCATCACTAAGTGAAACACGTCACTAAGTGAAACACGTGTTGTCTGTTACCATTGAGTTGGTCTTCCCACATCTGAGTGAGCTAAACATGCACTGGCTGTTACCATTGACATGGTCTGACCATCACTAAGTGAAACACGTCACTAAGTGAAACATGTTCCCTATTACCATTCAGTTGGTTTTGCTGCCTCATCAGGAATTTTCTTCCCCGGACACCAAACAATTCTTGATTTTTAAAAGCTATGAAAAACACCATTTTAAAGAATTAAATCCAACCCCGAATTGCATTCTGATGTCCGTTTTTAGATTTAGGTGAAAAAAAATTTAACCTCGGGGTACAAAAATCCCTGACCCCAGCATCTCGAATTTTCTTCCCCGGACACCAAAAAATCTTGATTTTTAAAATCTATGAAAAACACCATTTTCAAGTTTGAAATTCAACCCTGTATCTAATTCTGGCGTCCGTTTTTACATTTGGGTCAAAAAAAAATTTTCACCCGCTGGGCACAAAAATCCCTGAACCCTGCAACAGGAATTTTCTTCCCCGGACACCAAAAAATGCGTGATTTTTAAAAACTATAAAAAACACCAGTTTTAAGCGTGAAATTCAACCCCGAATGAAATTCTGGTGTCCATTTTTACATTTGGGTCAAAAAAAAAATTCACCTCCTGGGCACAAAAATCCCTGACCCCCGGCATCATGAATTTTCTTGCCCGGATACCAAAAAATTCTTGATTTTTAAAATCTATGAAAAAAACCATTTTTAAGGATGCAATTAAAACTCGAATCTAATTCTGGTGTCTGTTTTTACATTTGGGTCAAAAAAAATTTACCTCCTGGGCACAAAAATCCTGACCCCGGCATCACGAATTTTCTTCCCTGGACACAAAAAAATCTTGATTTTTAAAATCTATAAAAAACACCATTTCTAAGGATGAAATTCAACCCCGAATCTCATACTGTCCTCGGTTTTTACATTTGTGTCAAAAAAAAAAAATTCACCTCCTGGGCACAAAAATCCCTGACCCCGTCAACAGGAATTTTCTTCCCTGGACACCAAAAAACCTTGATTTTTAAAATCTATAAAAAACACCATTTCTAAGGATGAAATTCAACCCCGAATCTCATACTGGCCTCGGTTTTTACATTTGTGTCAAAAAATCTTTTTCACCTCCTGGGCACAAAAATCCCTGACTCCGGCATCAGGAATTTTCTTCCCCGGACACCAAAAAATCTTGATTTTTAAAATCTATGAAAAACACCATTTTCAAGTTTGAAATTCAACCCTGTATCTAATTCTGGCGTCCGTTTTTACATTTGGGTCAAAAAAAAATTTTCACCCGCTGGGCACAAAAATCCCTGAACCCTGCAACAGGAATTTTCTTCCCCGGACACCAAAAAATGCGTGATTTTTAAAAACTATAAAAAACACCAGTTTTAAGCGTGAAATTCAACCCCGAATGAAATTCTGGTGTCCATTTTTACATTTGGGTCAAAAAAAAAATTCACCTCCTGGGCACAAAAATCCCTGACCCCCGGCATCATGAATTTTCTTGCCCGGATACCAAAAAATTCTTGATTTTTAAAATCTATGAAAAAAACCATTTTTAAGGATGCAATTAAAACTCGAATCTAATTCTGGTGTCTGTTTTTACATTTGGGTCAAAAAAAATTTACCTCCTGGGCACAAAAATCCTGACCCCGGCATCACGAATTTTCTTCCCTGGACACAAAAAAATCTTGATTTTTAAAATCTATAAAAAACACCATTTCTAAGGATGAAATTCAACCCCGAATCTCATACTGTCCTCGGTTTTTACATTTGTGTCAAAAAAAAAAAATTCACCTCCTGGGCACAAAAATCCCTGACCCCGTCAACAGGAATTTTCTTCCCTGGACACCAAAAAACCTTGATTTTTAAAATCTATAAAAAACACCATTTCTAAGGATGAAATTCAACCCCGAATCTCATACTGGCCTCGGTTTTTACATTTGTGTCAAAAAATCTTTTTCACCTCCTGGGCACAAAAATCCCTGACTCCGGCATCAGGAATTTTCTTCCCCGGACACCAAAAAATCTTGATTTTTAAAAACTATGAAAAAACCATTTTTAAGGATTAAATTCAACCCTGAATCTCATACTGGCCTCGGTTTTTACATTTGTGTCAAAAAAAAATTTTACCTCCTGGGCACAAAAATCCCTGACCCCGGCATCACGAATTTTCTTCCCCGGACATCAAAAAATCTTGATTTTTAAAATCTATGAAAAAACCATTTCTAAGGATGAAATTCAACCCCGAATCTCATACTGGACTCGGTTTTTACATTTGTGTCAAAAAATCTTTTTCACCTCCTGGGCACAAAAATCCCTGACCCCGGCATCAGAAATTTACTAGCCCGGACACCAAAAAATGCTTGATTTTTAAAAAGTATAAAAAACACCATTTTTAAGCGTGAAATTAAACCCCGAATGTAATTCTGGCATCCGTTTTTACATTTGGGTCAACAACGAAAAATTCACCTCCTGGGCACAAAAATCCCTCACCCCGGCATCAGGAATTTTCTTCCCCGGACACCAAAAAGCCTTGATTTTTAAAATCTATAGAAAACACCATTTTTAAGCATGAAATTAAACCCCAAATCTAATTCTGGCGTCCGTTTTTACATTTGAGTAAAAAAAAATGTTCACCTCTTAGGCAAATAAAATCCCTGACCCCGGCATCAGTAATTTTCTTTCCCGGACAACAAAAAATTCTTGATTTTTAAAAACTATAAAAAACACCATTTTTAAGCGTGAAATTCAACCCCGAATGTAATTCTGGTGTCCATTTTTACATTTGGGTCAAAAAAAAAATTCACCTCCTGTGCACAAAAATCCCTGACCCCGGCATCAGGAATTTTCTTTCCTGGACACCAAAAAATTCTTGATTTTTAAAATCTATGAAAAAAACCATTTTTAAGGATGAAATTAAAACTCAAATCTAATTCTGGTGTCTGTTTTTACATTTGGGTCAAAAAAAAAATTACCTCCTGGGCACAAAAATCCCTGACTCCGGCATCACGAATTTTCTTCCCTGGACACAAAAAAATCTTGATTTTTAAAATTTATAAAAAACACCATTTCTAAGGATGAAATTCAACCCCGAATCTCATACTGGCCTCGGTTTTTACATTTGTGTCAAAAAATCTTTTTCACCTCCTGGGCACAAAAATCCTTGACTCTGGCATCAGGAATTTTCTTGCCCGGACACCAAAAAATTCTTGATTTTTAAAAACTATAAAAAGCACCATTTTTAAGGACGAAATTCAACCCCGAAACTAATTCTAGTGTCCATTTTTACATTTGGGTCAAAAAAAAAATTCACCCCCTGGGCACAAAAATCCCTGACCCCGGCATCAAAAATTTACTTGCCCGGACACCAAAAAATGCTTGATTTTTAAAAAGTATAAAAAACACAATTTTTAAGCGTGAAATTAAACCCCGAATGTAATTCTGGCATCCGTTTTTACATTTGGGTCAACAACGAAATATTCACCTCCTGGGCACAAAAATCCCTCACCCCGGCACCAGGAATTTTCTTCCCCGGACACCAAAAAACCTTGATTTTTAAAATCTATAGAAAACACCATTTTTAAGCATGAAATTAAACCCCAAATCTAATTCTGGCGTCCGTTTTTACATTTGAGTAAAAAAAAAATGTTCACCTCCTAGGCAAATAAAATCCCTGACCCCGGCAAAAGTAATTTTCTTTCCCGGACAACAAAAAATTCTTGATTTTTAAAAACTATAAAAAACACCAGTTTTAAGCGTGAAATTCAACCCCGAATGTAATTCTGGCATCCGTTTTTACATTTGGGTCAAAAAAAAAATTTCACCTTCTGTGCACAAAAATCCCTGACTCCGGCATCAGGAATTTTCTTCCCCGGACACCAAAAAATCTTGATTTTTAAAATCTATGAAAAAAACCATTTTTAAGGATTAAATTCAACCCCGAATCTCATACTGGCCTCGGTTTTTAAATTTGTGTCAAAAAAAAAAATTACCTCCTGGGCACAAAAATCCCTGACCCCGGCATCACGAATTTTCTTCCCCGGACATCAAAAAATCTTGATTTTTAAAATCTATGAAAAAAACCATTTTTAAGGATGAAATTAAAACTCGAATCTAATTCTGGTGTCTGTTTTTACATTTGGGTCAAAAAAAATTTACCTCCTGGGCACAAAAATCCCTGACCCCGGCATCACGAATTTTCTTCCCTGGACACAAAAAAATCTTGATTTTTAAAATCTATAAAAAACACCATTTCTAAGGATGAAATTCAACCCCGAATCTCATACTGGCCTCGGTTTTTACATTTGTGTCAAAAAATCTTTTTCACCTCCTGGGCACAAAAATCCCTGACCCCGGCATCAGGAATTTTCTTGCCCGGACACCAAAAAATTCTTGATTTTTAAAAACTATAAAAAGCACCATTTTTAAGGACGAAATTCAACCCCAAAACTAATTCTAGTGTCCATTTTTACATTTGGGTCAAAAAAAAAATTTCACCCCCTGGGCACAAAAATCCCTGACCCCGGCATCAGAAATTTACTTGCCCGGACACCAAAAAATGCTTGATTTTTAAAAAGTATAAAAAACACCATTTTTAAGCGTGAAATTAAACCCCGAATGTAATTCTGGCATCCGTTTTTACATTTGGGTCAACAAAAAAAATTCAACTCCTGGGCACAAAAATCCCTGACCCTGACATCAGGAATTCTCTTCCCCGGACACCAAAAAATCTTGATTTTTAAAATCTATGAAAAACACCATTTTCAAGGATGAAATTCAACCCTGAATCTAATTCTGGCGTCCGTTTTTACATTTGGGTCAAAAAAAAAATTTCACCCGCTGGGCACAAAAATCCCTGAACAGGAATTTTCTTCCCCGGACACCAAAAAATGCTTGATTTTTAAAAACTATAAAAAACACAATTTTTAAGCGTGAAATTCAACCCCGAATGTAATTCTGGCGTCCGTTTTTACATTTGGGTCAAAAAAAATGTCACCTCCTGGGCACAAAAATCCCTGACTACGAAATCAGAAATTTACTTGCCCGGACACCAAAAAATGCTTGATTTTTAAAAAGTATAAAAAACACCATTTCTAAGGATGAAATTCAACCCCGAATCTCATACTGGACTCGGTTTTTACATTTGTGTCAAAAAATCTTTTTCACCTCCTGGGCACAAAAATCCCTGACCCCGGCATCAGAAATTTACTAGCCCGGACACCAAAAAATGCTTGATTTTTAAAAAGTATAAAAAACACCATTTTTAAGCGTGAAATTAAACCCCGAATGTAATTCTGGCATCCGTTTTTACATTTGGGTCAACAACGAAAAATTCACCTCCTGGGCACAAAAATCCCTGACCCCGGCATCAGGAATTTTCTTTCCTGGACACCAAAAAATTCTTGATTTTTAAAATCTATAAAGAAACACCATTTTTAAGGAAGAAATTCAACCCCGAATCTAATTCTGGTGTCCGTTTTTACATTTGGGTCAAAAAAAAATTTCATCCCCTGGGCACAAAAATCCCTGACCCCGGCATCAAAAATTTACTTGCCCGGACACCAAAAAATGCTTGATTTTTAAAAAGTATAAAAAACACCATTTTTAAGCGTGAAATTCAACCCCGAATCTAATTCTGGTGTCCGTTTTTACATTTGGGTCAAAAAAAAAATTTCACCTTCTGTGCACAAAAATCCCTGACTCCGGCATCAGGAATTTTCTTCCCCGGACACCAAAAAATCTTGATTTTTAAAATCTATGAAAAAAACCATTTTTAAGGATGAAATTAAAACTCGAATCTAATTCTGGTGTCTGTTTTTACATTTGGGTCAAAAAAAATTTACCTCCTGGGCACAAAAATCCCTGACCCCGGCATCACGAATTTTCTTCCCCGGACACAAAAAAATCTTGATTTTTAAAAACTATGAAAAAACCATTTTTAAGGATTAAATTCAACCCTGAATCTCATACTGGCCTCGGTTTTTACATTTGTGTCAAAAAAAAATTTTACCTCCTGGGCACAAAAATCCCTGACCCCGGCATCACGAATTTTCTTCCCCGGACATCAAAAAATCTTGATTTTTAAAATCTATGAAAAAACCATTTCTAAGGATGAAATTCAACCCCGAATCTCATACTGGACTC